>NC_058524.1:276426272-276729302 GCF_904849725.1 Hordeum vulgare subsp. vulgare
CCAAGCCAGGCCAGGGACTTAGCCCATTTTTCTTTTGTTTTAAATTCTGATTTTCAAAGATTTTTATAAAAAAATTTAACGAGTGTAAAAATATAGATTTTCCACTGATATTCTTCTAAAAATGTGTAGTATTTAATAAGACCATTGGTTGAATTTTTCAGCAATTATTCTGTTTTACCATAATAAAAAGGATTAAATTGGAATAGTTTTGCTTCTCTTTAGTTGATTTTAAAAATGTTCCTTCATTGGGATGAGAGGCAAAAAAATTAAAATAACAACTTTGATTTATGATTAATAAAGAACATTTTTAAAAATGACTTTGTGATCTGTTGTTGAGTGATCTATTTCTTATTTATTCTTTTGACAACGATAGAAAATCCGTGTGATGAGGGAATCGGAGCGGAAGACCTCGAAGACCCCGGATACCTTGCTGAACAAGGCAAGCAACCCTTTGGCCATGACCGAGCATATGTTATATTGCATGCTAGTGTAGCAAATATTTCCTTTGCATATGATCATAAGTGCCGGTAAATCATTGATGTGATGTTACCGAAGGATCCTCCGGAGCACATGCATTAAGCTTGATACTACCACCTATGAGGGTCATGCTAGTATCAAAGATTTACGAAAACCCTGTCGGGTGCCACTAATGCCCGAGGGTGATGATGAGTTAGCTGGCCACTTTTGGTGAAGTGGTGCACCGGGTATTTGTGTGAGTATGTTTTCAGAAATGGGAATAGATTTATGATGAGTCGACCGTCCCAACCTTACATGTACGACCACGTTACCCCTTATGGGACGGGGCTGTGTTGATTACTCTGGTCGGTGCTAGCAAAGAGCCACATTACTAGTGGTGGGAGTGATGTGTGGTCACTCTCATGATGGGGTCGTGCCAGGTAGGGCGACTATGCCATTTTTATGAGTTCGAGGCACACTGTTGGTCCCCGCATGGTTGAACTGTCGAGAGTTGGTTCTCATAAGACGTACAACATATGGGATGGATACCAATCGAGTGGACCTCTTTGTCTAGTATTGTTAGGGGAAAGGCATTGATCGGGTACTTACCTCAGGTATAGTATATACCGCGAGTCGTGGATGACACGGAAGTTTCCCTGATCTCGTGGGTCCAGCGTACTACGTCTGCAGGGTGTAAAACTATTCGAATAGCCGTGTCCACGGTCAAGGACAGTTGGGTAATCTTGCTTAAACTACGTCCAGTTGTTTCCGCATAAACCAAGTGTGTGTGAGTTGTGATAAAAAGGAGTTATCATGAAAGTAATGATACGACCAAGTTCGATGACATGGAATATAGGGGAACCCGGATGGTTCAACCCTCGACAGATATATTGATATCTGTAACCTGTTCTTTAAAAGTAGTTCTTAACTTATGATGCATACATGTGATCACTTTTATTTACCACCAAGAGACATCCACCAAAGATGCATGTTATTGTTATCCTTCACTTTCATTGTTCATATCATGGGCTGTTTGCGAGTACATTCAAAAGTACTCATTGGCTTTCCACTGGTTATTACATTGACCAGACATGGAAGGACCGGAGTTTGGAGACAAGTACGTCTTCGGAGATGCCCCTGCGAACTAGGACGCTTCTCAGTTAGAATGCCTGTCGGTGTAGCCTTGATGGCATGGGCACCAGTTAGCCCCTATGATTTCCTCTATTAGTTGTATCAGTATGATTTGGCCTTAGGCCCAACCTTGTGAACTTGACCGTTCGGTCATGTGATGTAATAATTCGGTACTTGGATGTAAGACTCTTATTATTCTGTATATGTGTGTTGAGTGAGCATTGATCTCTGGGATCACTGAGCACGTTCATTCGGCGATCTCGACTTGTAAGTCGGGGTCCCCACACATAGCTTCATAATGTTACATTTTACCTCAAGTTGCATTTCCATGACCTTTGGAAAATTATTAGAAAGAGGCTCCATGTAACTACCTCTCACTTTTATCCTTGGATCACCATTTTTACCCCTCATGTCCCACTTCTGCTTCAGACAAAGCCCCCACCTCTTTCCAGAGGGTCCCTAGAATACCAAGACATCATTTCAAACCAAGTTAGGGCATGCTCATGTGGGGGAAAATGAGCAGCACATCTCAAAATTCATTTCTCACTGAAATATAGCTTTGTACTGCAAGTACTAGCTAGGCTCCTCCAACTGAGCTGAAACATTGAAGCGGTGTAGTCCTTCCATACTAGATGCTGCTAGACATGGTTTCACCCCAAGTCTCCCCCTCTGAAAACCACCTGTGTCAGCCCCAAGTTTCCTGCTGGAATCTTAACCACAGCCAAAGCCAATTCAAACCAGCTCCAATTTGGTCCAAAGTCGACGAGTGCATCGTGGCACACATGCCTTGCATGTTTGACACCTTGCTCTGGCCAGGGGTGGCTTTGGACACGTAGAAGGGGTGGTGACCACCACCCTGGCCTGCAATATGGGTGCTCTGCACCTTGCTTCTTTCCTCCAAGTCGTTTCTAGCCAATTCCACTTGTCTTAGTATGTCACAACCCTTCCTATTGACCGTTCCAAGCGCTTCCACCCACCAGCTAGCTTCCAAGATCCCTCTGGTGCGCGTGGCATCCATGCACCAGGAGCACCCAAGAGCTCTCTCTCTCTCTCTCTCCCTCTCCCCCTCTTATCTCCTCTACCCCGAGCCTCTCTGGCTCCCACTCAACTTCTCCTCCCTCCCAGCAACCTCCTGAGCACCTCCCCTTCTCTCCCAAGCTCTCCTCCTCCTCCTGCCCTGCCATGGTCGAATCTCTCCGTCTAGGAGCAGCTCCAACTTCGGGCACGCGGCTCTCTCCTCCCCTTCTAGCCACCTCAGCGACACCCTAGACCCCACAACTTCTCCCCCTCCTTTGTCTTCCTTCCAGGTGGCCGGAGGCCCGCTCCCCACGGCCTCCATCGCCGCCCTCTGCAGCAACCATGGGAAGCTCGCTCCGAAGCTCCCCTCCAGGCGCCAAGCATGGGGTGGGCGCGGTGCGCCCCCCTCCCCCGAGCCGCCGGTGCACTCGCCTCGATCGTAGCTGGCTGGAGGCACCAGGGCCAGCGCGCCTGCCCTCCCTCCTGTGCGCCTCCATGCCTGTGCGGGAGGAAGAAGAAGGGCATGACAAGGGGGGGCCCTGTAAGCCTCTCCGAGCCGGGCCCAGGTGGAATAAGTGGATGCACCTCGTCCGAAAGCCATCTCCCCTGCGGCCTAGGCGTATTTCGGGAAATAGGCCTTCGGCATGGCCACCAACTGCCCAGGCCGAAGTTGCCGGGTCGGCCCAGCACCTGCGCAGGGCCCTGAGCACGATATAGCCCCCTGGAAGCCCCCTCCTTTGCTTTTTTATTTTATGAGTAAACTTAAAAATTCTATATAAAAATTATTTTAACTCCAATTTGGTCAATTCAAATTCCTGCAGGTTCTTAAAATCAAGGGATATCCAAATATGTGCTTTGCACATTTTTCCAAGCAACTTCTCTGTTATGTTAATATTCAAAAACAGATTCAAATACTCCTACCCTCCCCTTTCAAAATTCCTATAGGTTTTAAATCAACTCCAAATGGAGTGATTCCAAATTCAAGAGCCTTCTTATAGCTTGCCCTCTTTTTGAAGCTTTGGTGAACATTTTTATCAGGCAATATGGTGTTGTATTTAATAAATAGTCCTCTTTTGCTATTTATCCAATGTTAGAAAATCCCTAGTATATTTATATCAACTCCCAATCCAGTGAAACAACTTCCTAAATGTTTATACAATTGTTCTCTGTTAAATGAGTGCATCCACTCATTTTTATCATAATATTTTCTATGGGCTTCATAAAGGATCCCCTATTCCTCCTCCCATCCATTCAAAAATCCCTCATGGTCCCACTCTGCTCTAGCAAGTTTCAGGTATTTTCTTATGACTAGAGAGGTCCAAGAAAAATAGAACTTCTATTTCATATAGCACTTTTGTTCTGCTTGCTGTGTGGCTGACTTAGACTGTTTCCAACGATATTTGACGAGTAGATGGAGTTCTCGGATTTGGATCAGAAGACCACAAAGACCCCGAGGACTTATGTGTGCAAAGGCAAGCAACCCTTTGACCATGTTTGGGCAAATACTAAATTGCATGCTAGTACTGCAAATATGTCCGTTGCATGTGATCATAAGTATTCAGTAAATCATCGATATGATGTTATTGATGGCTCCTCCGGAGCACTGGCATTTTGAGCATGATCCTAGCACCTATGAGGATCACGCTAATATCATGTTGACAAGTAGAGCTAAGCATAGTAGAAGAATGAGCATGATGATGGTTAAAATCAAAGGTTTATGAAAACCTTGTCGGTTGTCACTAATGCCCAAGGGTGATGATGAGTTAGGTGGCAACTTTTGGTGGAGTGGTGCACCTGTTATATTTTTGGTGTGAGTGGTTTCGAAAATGGGAATAGATTTATGATGTGGCGACCGTCCCAACCTTACATGTGCGACCACGTTACCCCTTTATGGCACAGGGCTTTACTGATTACTCCGGTCGGTGCTAGAAAAGAGCCAGATTACTAGTGGCAAGAGTGATGTGTGGTCACTCTCATGACGGGGTCGTGCCAGGTAGGGCGACTATGTCGTTTGACGTGTTTCGGGCACACTGTTGGTACCCGCATGGATGATACTCTCCAGACTCGGTGCTCATAAGACGTACATCATGTGGGCTGGGTACCAATCGAGTGGACATCTTTGTCTAGTATCGTCAGGGGGAAGGCATTGATCGGGTACTTACCTCGGGCATGTTATATACGCGAGTCGTGGATGACACGAAAGTTTCCCAGATCTTGTGGGTACAACGTACAATCTTTGGAGAGTGTAAAACTATTCAACAAGTCGTGTCCACGATCAAGGACAATTGGGTAATCCTACTTAAACTACTACCAGTCGTTTCCACATAAACAAAGTGTGTGTGTGTGTGTGTGTGTGTGTGTGTGTGTGTTTAATGGTGTTATCTGAGAAAGAGTTGATATGACCAAGTTTGGTGACTTGGCATATCGGGTGAACCCGGAGTGTTCAGACCATAACAGATATGTTGATATGTGTAACATGTTCTTCTAAATACCATCTAGTTCAAGTTGCATATGCATCCATGATCATGTTTATTACAGTTAAGCTGCTATCCACCAATACTACATATTACTTGTTCCCATACCAACTGCAGTATCCATATCATGGGCTATTTGCCAGTACATTCAAAGTACTCATTGACTTGCCCCTAGTTATTTCATTCACCAGGTATGAGAGAACATGACATGGTGAAGAGCACCTTCGTAACGTTCCTGCGAACTAGGACGCTTCCTAGTCAGAATGGTTGTAGGTTAAGGCTGATGGCATGGGTTCACGCTTTCGACCAATATTTCCGCTATTGGTCAAGTTTGTTGTGTTGGCCCTCAAGGACCTATATGTGTAAGACTTGACCGCAATGGTCATTTATTGTATCAAACGGTATGTATGGATGAAAGACTCTTGTTATTCAGTTTTTGCGTGTTCGGTGAACATTGATCTCTGGAATCTCTGAGCACGTTCATTCAGCGTTCTCGACCCGTAAGTCGGGGTCCCCACACCCTTCGGGTGCCACTAATGCCCGAGGGAGATGGTGTTGAGATGGGTGTCCACTTGGAAAGAAGTGGTGTACCGAGAAAGTTTTTGTGTGTGTAGTTTAGAAAATGTTCTTAGATTTAAGAATTGCTGACCATTCCAACCTTACATGTGCGACCACGATGCTCCTTATGGTACGTGGCTTTGTTGATTACTTTGGTTCTCGGATTTGGATCGGAAGACCACAAAGACCCCGAGGACTTATGTGTGCAAAGGCAAGCAGCCCTTTGACCATGTTTCAGCAAATACTATATTGCATGCTAGTAGAGCAAATATGTCCGTTGCATGTGATCATAAGTATTCAGTAAATCATCGATAAGATGTTACTAATGGCTCCTCCGGAGCACTTGCATTTTGAGCATGATCCTAGCACATATGAGGATCACGCTAATATCATATTGACAAGTAGAGCTAAGCATAGTAGAAGCATGAGCATGATGATGGATAAAATCAAAGGTTTATGAAAACCCTGTCGGGTGCCACTAATGCCCGAGGGTGATGATGAGTTAGGTGGCCACTTTTGGTGGAGTGGTGCACCGGGTGTATTTTTGGTGTGAATGGTTTCAGAAATGGGAATAGATTTATAATGTGTCGACTATCCCAACCTTACATGTGCGACCACGTTACCCCTTTATGGGACGGGGCTTTGTTGATTACTCTAGTCGGTGCTAGAAAAGAGCCACATTACTAGTGGCGAGAGTGATGTGTGGTGACTCTCATGACCGGGTCATGCCAGGTAGGGCGACTATGCCATTTTTACGTGTTTCGAGCACACCGTTGGTCCCTGCATGGATGATACTGTCCAGAGTCGGTGCTCATAAGACGTACATCATGTGGGCTGGGTACCAATCGAGTGGATCTTTTTGTCTAGTATCATCATGGGGAAGGCATTGATCGGGTACTTACCTCAGGCATATTATATACGCGAGTCGTGGATGAGATGGAACTTTCCCGGATCTTGTGGGTACACCGTACAACCTTTGAAGTGTGTAACACTATTCAAAAAGCCGTGTCCACGTTCAAGGACAGTTGGGTAATCTTGCTTAAACTACTACCAGTCGTCTCCGCATAAACCAAGTGTGTGTGTGTGTGTTTAATGGTGTTATCTGAGAAAGAGTTGGTATGACCAAGTTTGGTGACTTGGCATATCGGGTGAACCCGATTGTTCATCCCATAACAGATATGTTGATATATGTATCCTGTTCTTGTAAATAACATCTAGCTCAATTGCATATGCATCTATGAACATGTTTATTACAGTTAAGCTGCTATCCACCAATACTACATATTTCTTGTTCCCATACCAACTGCAGTATCCATATCATGGGCTATTTGCCAGTACATTAAAAGTACTCATTGACTTGCCACTTGTTATTTCATTGACGAGGTATGAGATAACATGACATGGTGAGGAGCACCTTGGTGAGGTTCCTGCGAACTAGGACGCTTCCTAGTCAGAATGCGTGTAGGTTAAGGCTGATGGCATGGGTTCACGTTTTCGACCAATATTTTCGCTATTGGTCAAGTTTGCTGTGTTGGCCCTCAAGGACCTATATGTGTAAGACTTGACCGCAATGGTCATTTATTGTATCAAACGGTATGTATGGATGTAAGACTCTTGTTATTCAGTTCCTGTGTGATCGGTGAGCATTGATCTCCGGGATCACTGAGCACGTTCATTCGACGTTCTCGACCCGTATGTCGGGGTCCCCACACCCTGCAGGTGCCACTAATGCTCGAGGGAGATGGTTTTGAGATGGGTGTCCACTTGGAAAGAAGTGGTGTGTCGAGAAATGTTTTGTGTGTGTAGTTCCGAAAACGTTCTTATATTTAAGAATTGCTGACCATCCCAACCTTACATGTGCGACCACGATACTCCTTATGGTACGGGGCTTTGTTGATTACTTTGGTCGATGTTAGCAGAGATCCAACATTACTAGTGGCGAGAGTGGCGTGGTCACTCTCGAGACGAGGTCTTGCCAGGTAGGGCGACCATGAGCTGTTTTCATAGGCATCGGGCACACCGTTGGTCCCTTCATGGATGTCACGATCTAGAGCGAGGCTCGTATGATGTACACCATGATGGATTGGTACCAATCTAGTGGAATCTTTGTTTAGTGTTGCCTGGGGAAAGGCATTGTTCAGGTGCTTACCTTGGGTATGTAATATACCGCAAGTCGTGGATGGCACGGAAGCTCCCCGAGTCTCGTGGGTACAGCGCGCAACCTGTGAAAAGTGTAAGACTATTCGAATAGCCGTGTCCACAGTCAAGGACAGTTGGGTAATCCTGCTTAAACTATGCCCAATTGTTTTCGCATAAATCAAGTGTGCATGTGTGAAAAAGGCGATGGTATGAGAAAGATGATTCTTGAGCTAAGTCAGACAACTTGGTATGGGAAATGAACGTGGAGCGTTCAACCCCTGCTTATGATGATACCTATAACTTGTTCATATGGACTTCTACAACATGCTCATGCATGCTTTTACAAGATTGATCATGTCATTGCATGCAAAACTATCTTTCTGCAAACTTACCTACTTAATGTTATATCATGCATTGTTATTGCCTTGTTCCACATCATGGATTGCTCTCAAGTACATTCAAAGTACTCACTGGCTTAACACTGGTTACTTAATTGGCTAGGCATGGAGGAGTAGGATTATGGGGAAGAGTTTGTTGAAGATGAACATGCTAACTAGGACACTTACTAGTCAGAATGTTTGTAGGTTTATGGCAGATGGCTCGGGTTCACGCTTTCGATCAAGATTTCTGTTGTTAGTTATGTTTGGTGTGTCGGCCATCGAGGCCCTATCTATGTAAGATTGACCTTAATGGTCTCCATTTATATCAGTCGGTATGTATGGATGTAAGACCCTTGTATTCAGCTTCTATGTGTTCATTGAGCCTTAATCTCTGGAATCACTGTACACATGCATTCCGTGATCACGACTTACAAGTCGGGGTCCTCACAAAGTAAGTATCAGAGCCATCCGGACTGTAGGAAGCCTTAGTTAGCAAGGACGTCAGATAGGATAAAACCCTTTCACGAAATTTTGCCTAGTGTCTATACTTAGTAGTCTCTGCACTTCATACCTCTTCCACTCTACTTCAAAAGCATTACCGACACACTCCCCTTAAATCTTGTAGATGGCCGTCATACCCATAAACCTCCTAGCACCCGACTTTCCCCTACTCCTTGAGGACAACCTGGATAAGTGTGAGTTCCGCTGGTCACCCGTTTTCCTCTACCACGAGCACTGCTCGATGCCACTAGGTAGGAGTACCACGTTGATGTAGACATGAAGGCAAACGACTCCCCAACGAGTTGGTTCTTCGAAAGACCATAGATGGAGACCTTGGCGCAAGCAGTTGAGACAGCTGCACGAAAGGCACTTGTTTATCTTCGAGATATCATTCCAGAGATGGTTGATGAGCTGGCTACTCGCCACTTTCTGTTCCGGAAGGATGATATTGGCGATAGTTGGATCTTGATGCCATCCCCAGAGGATGGAACACTACTCAGATTCCAGACCTACTTTAGCCTCTCCGTCGACAGTCTACCTCATAGCCTAATTAAGGAGTCCGTGAGGCTCGGCTAGGAACTTCACCACACTAGTGAGCTACTCCGACAAGCAAAGGCGAAGCCTGACAAGATCAAAAACGACGGAGCCTTCGAGGGACGACCACCTATCTCATACAGAGGAGGAATATCCCCAGCTATAGATGGACCCACATAACGTCATCGCATGAGAGCGAAGGAGTATCGTGAGCTCTTCATCGTTCCACCGGTGAACCATCATCAAGATGAACCTCTTCATCCTTAGACCCCCTCGACGGGAGACGATGCACGTACAAACGATGACCAGGAAAAACACCCTTAGGAACGTGAGTACGAGACCAAGCACTCCGCCACCTGAATCCGAGAACCCCTAGGGTAGGTTAAGCCATGCAAAGTCGAGCCCGTTTAATGGTTCATATGAAACCATGTGTTCTGGTTGTTTGTTTTACCTTTTGTGTTTCGACGAAAGTCACACTTTTGCCTTACGCAACATGTAAGCGACTACATCGCCTATCTTATCTTAATGATATGAGTTGGGTCTGTTTCAACCCTTGATTGTCACACTTGCTCTTTACCAACCCCCTTAGGCACGCATTTTCTCTTGTTTCTTTATCTTGCCTATATCAGTGGTTTGAGTCAGCTGCTCCAAACAGGATGGTGACTACGACTCGGACCCGTGCTTTTGGCAACCCCAGTACCGGCAACTCTAGCGAGCAGCCGGGGACTGGTGGGTCTGCTCAAGCTGGAGGTCACCAAGAGCAGCCACAAGGTGACATTCCCCCACGACCACCTCCATCAGACAACATGACCATAGCTTAGTTTCTCCAAGTCCTCCGGGAGGAGCACCAAGCCATATCTGCTGCTATGCAGCAGTTGGCCCAGACCTTTGTGAACAACCAACATCAAGGCAGGAACGACAGTGACCGCTCCACTCTATCAGAGTTCATGAGGAATTGACCACCAACCTTCACTGAGACTGTTGAGCCTTTGTATGCTAAAGACTGGATCCACACCATCGATGACCTCCTTGTGTTGGTCAACTCTAATGAGGATCATGAGAGGGTTATTTATGCCTCGAACTGCCTTCGAGGTACCCCCAGATCTTAGTGGGATGGGTTCAAGGTCATGCAAGGGGATCGTGTGATCACCTACACTGATTTCAAGCAAGGGTTCCCCACTGCTCACATCCCTTCTAGGATTATGGATATGAAGAAACGGGAATTTCAAACACTGAAGCAAGGAAGTAGCTTGAAAGGACGTGGATGTCGCCTAGAGGGGGGTGAATAGGCACTTTAAAATAATTACTATTTAGGCTTGAACAAATGCGGAATGAAACTAACGTTTAATTTGTCAAGCACAAAACCTAAAACAACCACCTATGTGCACCAATAACTTATGCTAAGCAAGATAAACAACTAAGTGATTGCAAGATATATGACAATAAAACAATATGGCTATCACAAAGTAAAGTGCATAAGTAAAGGGTTCGGGTAAGAGATAACCGAGGCACGCGGAGACGATGATGTATCCCTAAGTTCACACCCTTGCGGATGCTAATCTCCGTTGGAGAGTTGTGGAGGCACAATGCTCCCCAAGATGCCACTAAGGCCACAGTAATCTCCTCACGCCCTCTCACAATGCAAGATGTCGTGATTCCACTAAGGGACCCTTGAGGGTTCTCACCGAACCCGTACAAATGGCAACCCTTGGGGGCGTTCACCGGTACCCGTACAAATTTCTCGCGGCAATCTCCACAACCTAATTGGAGACCCCGACGCTTTCCCAGAGCTTTACACCACAATGATTCAACTCCAAGACACCAACAATCTTCTAGGACGCCAAAGCATCCAAGATGAACAATCTCAAGTGTACTAAGTACCAAAGGGTAATAAGCTTCTCAACTTGTCACTTCCACGTATCACCATGGAGAACTCAAACCGATGCAACTAATGCAATGGCAAGAACACATGAAGTGGTCAAGTCCCTCACACTCAAATCCCTTGACAACAACAAAAGCTATTGAGAAATATGAGAGGAAGAACAAGGAGCTCACAAAGAACTCCAAGATCTAGATCCAAGGGGTTCCCCTCACATAGAGGAGAAAGTGATTGGTGGAGATGTGGATCTAGATCTCCTCTCTCTTTTCCCTCAAGAACTAGCAAGAATCATTGGAGGGATTGAGAGTTAGCAAGCTCTAAGAAGGTCAACAATGGGGGAAGAACACGAGCTCAACCGGTAAGAAAACACCAAGGGGAAGAAGGACCCCTTTATATAGTTGGGGAAAGAATCAGACCGCTACCCCCACTTACAGCCTAAGCACAACGGTACTACCGCTGCCCCCAGCGGTACTACCGCTCAGGGAGGAGCTATACTACCGATGCCCCTGGCGGTACTACCGCTAGCCCTGCCGGTACTACCGCTAGCCGCTGGCGGTACTACCGCTAGCCCTGGTGGTACTACCCCTAGCCCCTGGCGGTACTACCGCTAGAGAAAGTCTTCGCAAAAAGTCCAACGGAGAACAACCGCTCAGAGAGAGGTACTACCGTCCCAAAGCGGTACTACCGCCCACCTGGAGCAGTACTACCGCCCACCCAGAGCGGTACTACCGCCTAGGAGCGGTAGTAAAAAAATTAGTACCGCTCCGGGGGCGGTACTACCGCTACACGAGCGGTACTACTGCTCGCACCAGGAGCGGTACTACCGCTGGATACTAAAACTCCTCTAACTTTCGCATACGGACTCCAAATTCAATGAAACCAAGTTTGTTGGAAAGATAACGACATGGGATAACACAATATTGATAGAAATATCAATAATAAGCAAGTGAGAAAAGGCCCATAAGAAAATGGTGAGAACCCTTCTTTGAATAAGACCGGTAAAAACTCTCAACATCGAAAACATCATACAAGATGCATATGGACTCCGTTTTCGATGAACTCGGCCTTGTCATGAAGATGACCATAAGCTCTAAAACTCACAAAGAGAAACAACAAACAAGAACCAAGAAGTATGACGCAAGGATGCAAATGGTTTGAGCTCTCAATGAACGATACGATCAAGCTACTCACTTGAGAGCCTCCCTTGACAGTACGACAATCTATCGTAAAACAGAAAACCTATCAAGGGAAAACCTATACCTTGCACCTCATCCTCTTGAGGTAGATGACGATGATCTTTGCTTCCTCAAGATGGACCACCTTTCTTGATTGCGTTGGCTTGATGAAGACTAGTTGATTGCTCCCCCATACACACTATGGTTGAGTCGCTCTTCAGCATATCTTCACAAGTCCATTGCCACCACAATGGACGACAAGCTTCAAATATGATATCTTCGTGATGATCCACTTGAACTTGCACACCGCAATCTTGATGACGATCACCACTTGACGTCATCCTCCATGGGTTGTATGAGATCTTCCTCTTGACGCAAGCCCATGGAAACACACCTAACCCCATGAAGAATTCTCACAAAGACCATGGGTTAGTACACAAACACGTAACGGACAATGCTTACCATACCATGGGATCAGTTGATCCCTCTCGGTACATCTTGTACGCTTTTTGTGTTGATCATCTTGATTTACTCTTTGTCTGACGATCTTGATCAACCTTGTGTCTCCATGACCATTCTTTGGATAATACCTTGAACACCACCTTGGTCATCATATAAACTCCTTGAACCCAACAGATGGACTTCAAGAAGTGCCTATGGACAATTCGTATAAATATAACTTAAGGCAACCATTAGTCCATAGGAATTGTCATCAAGTACCAAAACCACATATGGAGAAATATGCTCTAACATAGCTCTATCAAGGAATACATGTAGAAAATGAACCTTCTGTCAAGGAATGCACCTCAAGACATTAGCACTGAAGCAGCCAAGATAGAATGCTTCATGGAACGACTTTAGCAAGCCCTGCAGTGTCAACTCGTTGTGTGTGACTACGGACTTTCTTCGACCTAGTGAACAAGGCTCTCATACTTGAATACAAGCGTTGTAGCATGGAGGACACTCGTAAGCGCAAGATGATCAACAAGGGCAGTTCCAGCAACCAGAAGCCTCGTCCCTGGCAGCCAGCCCCAGCGAAGCCGACTTATCAGCCTTAGCAAGTCAAGCCCCTTGCGCCTCATCTGAGCAACCAACCTCATCAGTATGCCAACCTCAGGCCGTCATATAACAATCCCATCAACAGTGGTGCCAATAGCAACTCAGGTCAGGTCACCTGTTTTGGATGTGGTCAGCCTTGGCGCATCTCTAGGTTGTGCCCCAACAAGAAGCCCCATGCACCACGCCCCAATGCGCCAAATCAAGGAGAAGGTCGTGGAGTGCCGCCCAAGAACCCCGCTCCCTACAACCAGCCCAACTATGGCAAGGCTCGTGTGAACCACATCACCACCGAGGAAGCCCAAGAAGACCTAGATGTTATACTGGGTACGTTTCTTGTCAACCCAACCCCAGCAACAATTTTGTTTGATTGTGGTGCTTCGCATTCTTTTTTTACTCACAAGTTTGCACAAAAGAGTGGTATGTATCCCACACCTTTGGGTAGTGTGGTAATGGTACAAACCCCGGGTGCAATATTGAGGTCAAAGATAGAATGTAAAGGAGTTGGGATTAATATCAATGTAGTAGATTTCCTAGCACATCTTATCATCCTGAAGTTGCAAGGCTTGGACATAATCCTTGGCATGGATTGATTGATCAAGCACCAAGGCTTGTGGGACTGTGAAAAGAGGACCGTTACCATGACCACTATCCAGGGAGTTGAAATCAAGTATATTACCAACCCCACCTCCACTCAAGCCCCTCAGGTTAATTGCCTCCCAGGAATCGAGTTGGACCAACTGCCATTGGTATGTGAATACCCAGATGTCTTCCCTGCTTAACTGCCTGGAATGCCTCCTAGGCGTGACATTGAGTTCATTATTGATCTAATGCCTGGAGCAAGACCCATCTATAAGAAGCCATGTAGAATGGGGTCCAAAGAATAGGCTGAGTTAAAAAGGCAACTAGCTGAGCCACTCGGGAAAGGATTTATTCGCCCTCGTGCCTCTCCTTGGGGATTGCCTATTCTATTTTTTTCCAAGAGGGATGGAACTATCAGACTCTATATTGATTACTTTTCTCTCAGTGAAGACACGGTAAAGAATAAGTATCCACTCCCCAAGATTGAAGACATGTTTGATCATTTGAATGGTGACAAAGTATTCTCCAAGATCGATCTCAGGTCCGGGTACTACCAATTGAATATCAGACCCAAAGATATTCCAAAGATGACATTTGTAACTAGGTATGGCCTATACAGGTGCACAGTCATGTCCTTTGGGTTAAGAAATGCCCCAGCCTATTTCATGTACCTTATGAACAAAGTCTTCATGGAGTATTTGGACAAGTTTGTCATTGTCTTCATACATGACATACTCATCTTCTCCAAGCCTGAAGAATAACATGAGCAACACTTGAGGATGGTCCTAGACAAGCTTTGGGAGCACCAACTTCATGCCAAGTTCAGCAAGTGTGAATTTTGGCTGCATGAAGTTGGATTCTTGGGTCTTTTGGTGACAGTAGGAGGATTGTTGGTTGACCTTTCCAAAATTGAAGCCGTGACGGAGTGGCAACCTCCGACCAATGTGAAGGAAGTCAGGAGCTTCCTCGGACTCACGGGGTACTACCGCAAGTTCGTTGAAGGATTCTCAAGCATCGCCCGACCAATGATGCAGCTCTTGGAGAAGGACAAGAAGTTCGAATGGACGCCGAAGTGTCAAGAAAGTTTCCAGGAGCTCGAGAAGAGATTGACAACGACACCAGTTTTGGCCAGCCCTGATATTCACAAGGAATTTCTGGTATATTGTGATGCATCAAGGACCAGGCTTGGTGGTGTTCTAATGCAAGAAGGCGGAGTCGTAGCCTATCTGTACAGACGGCTATGCCCTCATGTAGAGAACTACACGACTCATGATGTGGAGCTGGCAGTAGTAGTTCATGCCTTGAAGACATTGCGACATTACCTTCTGGGTAAGCGATGTGATATATACACAGACCACAAGAGTTTCAAGTATATTTTGACTCAAAAGGAATTGAACATGTGGCAACGAAGATGGCTGGAGTTGATTAAAGATTACGACCTCAATGTTCAATACCACCCCGGAAAGGCCAATGTGGTAGCTGATTCCTTGAGCAAAAAGGCTTGTTCCTTGAATGTTGTGGTCAAGGAAAGGCTTGTAAGCTTTGTATGACGAGCTTGCAAGCTTCGGATTGGAGCTAGTCGCACAAGGATTTCTGGCCAACCTATAAGCGAAGCCCACACTGATGGACGATATCAAGGAAACTCAGAACGGACACGAGAGCATCTAAGGCATCAAGAAGAAGATCAAGAAAGGAAAGGCCCTTGTATTCTCAGTGGATGAACAAGGAGTTGTATGGTTTGGGAATCGCATTTGTGTACCCAACAATGATGAGCTCAAGAACCTGATCTTGCGAGAAGCCCATGACACTCCATATTCCATACATCCTGGTGGAACCAAGATGTACCAAGACCTCAAAGCAAGATTCTGGTGGCATGGCATGAAGGGGGAAATAGCTTCTTAGGTCGCTAAGTGTGACATATGACAAAGGGTCAAAGCTGATTATCAGCGACCCACTAGACTATTAGAGCCTCTCAAAGTGCCAGAATGGAAGTGGGACAAGGTCGAGATGGACTTCAACGCCGGTTTTCCTAGATCCAACAAAGGAAAAGATTCCATTTGGGTCATTGTCAATCACTTGACCAAGGTGACCCACTTCATTTTGTGAAGACCTCCTATGATGGGCACAAGCTAGCCAGTCTCTACATCGAACATATAGTGAGCCTCCATGGTGTCCCTAAGGAGATCATGTCAGATCGAGGTACACAATTTACCTTGAGATTTTGGAAGCAGTTCCAAGGAGCCATGGGAACCAAGCTTTTTTCCGCACTTTTTTCACCCTCAGACATGCGGACAGAGGGAACGAGTAAATCAAATACTCGAGGACAGGCTCCGTGTGTGCATTTTGGCATATGGAGCTAAGTAGGAGGATTGTTTTCCCTTTGCCAAGTTCTCCTATAACAACAACTACGAGTCCAGTCTGCAGATGGCACCATTTGAGGTGTTGTATAGACACAAGTGCTGCACTCCCCTCGACTGGTCTCAGACCAGAGAAGGACTGATCTTCGGACCAGATATTATCCATGCAGCCAAAGAGCAAGTTCAACTTGTCAAGGTATGTGTAGAGACCACCAAGTCAAGGAAGAAGAGCTACACCGACTCACACCACCGAGAAGTGGACCTTAACACCGGAGACTATGTATACCTCCGCGTCACGCCTGTCAAAGGAACCAAGCGTTTCCGCGTTGAGGGGAAGCTTGCACCAAGGTACTATTGGGGAACGTTGCATGGGAAACAACAAATTTCCTACGCTCACCAAGATCAATCTATGGAGACTATCATCTACAAGAGGGTGAGTGCATCTAAATACCCTTGAAGATTGCTAATCGGAAGCTTATATACTACGGTTGATGTAGTCGTACGTCTTCACTATCCGTCCCGGTCTAGCGCCAAACAGACGGCACCTCCGCGTTCAGCACACGTACGGCTCGATGACGTCTGATCATTCTTGATCCAGCAAGAGAGGAAGGAGAAGTAGATGGGATCTCAACCGGCACGACGACATGGTGCAGTAGTGCCAACAGGGCTTCGTCAAGCGCTGTCAGAACTGATCTGAGGGGGAAATGGAGTTATGGGAGAGGTAGGGCTGCCACCGAGGCATGGGAATTGGTGTGTTCAGCCCCTCCCTCTCCCCCACAATATAAAGGAAGCAAGGTGGATGGTTGGGTTGCAGCCGTGGCCCCTCCTCCAAGGGGGGCATGGGCCTAGGGAGGTTTCCTCCCTCCCCAAGGCACCTAGGAGGTGCCTTCCCCTTAAGGGGCTCTTCCCTCCCAACTAAATGGTCCCTTGGGGGCTGACCCAACAAGGTTTGTACGCCCCCTTACAGCCCATGCACATCCTAGGGGCTGGAGGGACCCTTCAAGACTCCTCATGAACCATTTGGAACCTTCCAGATGCTTCCCGGTACAATACCGATAAAAACCCGAAACTTTCCAGGTAGCCAAAATACGACTTCCCACATATAATTCTTTACCTCTGGACCATTCCAGATCTCCTCGTGACGTCTAGGATCTCACCCGGGAGTCCAAACAACATTCGATCACCAACATACATATCACAATACTACTCTAGTGTCATCGAACATTAAGTGTGTAGACCCTGCGGGATCGAGAACTATGAATACATGACCGAGACACCTCTACAGTCAATAACCAATAGCAGGACCTGGTTTCTCATATTGGTTCCGACATATTCTACGAAGATCTTTATCGGCCGAACCACGATGTCAAGGATTCACTCAATCTCGTATTAAGTTCCCTTTGTCCATCGGTATGTTACTTGCCGGAGATTCGATCGTCGGTATCTACATACCCAGTCCAATATCGTTGACGGCAAGTCTCTTTACTTGTTCCGTAATACAAGATACCGTGACTAACTCCTTAGTCACATTGCTTACAAGCTTCTTGTGATGTTGTATTACCGAGTGGGCGCCGAGATTGTCGGTGATGCTAGGTCGACACCTATGGGAATCAACATGAAAGCCTTGTGATCATAGGGCGGGGAAAGGTGACGACAAGAGCAGATCTAACGATCAGCACCCGACAAGCCTTTTTACCCAGGTTCGGGCCGCTTACGTGTAAAACCCTACGTCCTGCTTGTCTGGTTGTATTAAGCGTTTTGTTGTTGATTGTTACAGTGACTGTTGATAACCTTCTTCTGGGCCAATCTCCAAAAAGTCTAACCCCTTGTGAATGAGCTAAGGGCCTCCTTTTATAGGCAAAGGGGTCACCTACAGTGCTTGGTGGCAGGTTCACGAGAAGTTACAATGAACCTAGAGCGGTGCTTATCCATCTACCGCTGTCACGTGCATTAAATGCATGTCTTGTCCTTGTCAGCAATATGCTGGTGAAGACACGTATCCAGGTGTGTCGACACCTGGACGTTGCGCTGGTGCATGCGGAATGTGCTGGAACTTGGGGGCGGTGGCACTGTGGCAAGGGCGGCCGCCCTCTAGTGCCTAGCCTCGTCATACCAGCAAGGGAGCTTGCCGGGTCCTTGGGCCTTGCCCGGGGCTTCGGTTGTCATCCCTGCAAGGGAGGCTTGCTGAGGTCTTGTACTTGGTGAGGTCATCACGCCCACCAAATGGGTGTGGCCTTCGTCATCTTCCCAGCAAGGCAGGCTTGCCGAGGCCTTGATTATCTTCACGGCAAGGCGGGCCTGCCAAGGCCTTGATTATCTTGGGGGATGCATCTTGTTTGGGTTCTGCCATGCCCTGCCGGCACCGGTCTTTGCGCCCGTGCACAAGTCTGGGGCACTAAGGACCCCAGTCTTTAGTGCACCGACAGGAGCCCCCGGGCCTGGGTCGTACACTCATGCGAAGCATTGTTGGGCCAAGCCCAAAGAGTTGCGGGCCTTCATGGCTGGATCCGCTGGCGGTTGCATTTCCCCACGTCGCGCATTGAACACGCGGTGCCCTAGGCGACCACGGGCGTGGGGAACCATTGGTTGAGTAGGAAAAAGGTCGGCCCGCGTCTCCATAAGAGGGGGAAACACGAGCCGTCCTAGCCCACTGTTCTCGGTCCTTTTCCAATCTCAAACACCGCCGCCGTCGCCACCCTCGGCTAGAGCTTCCCCACACCTCCCTATCTTCCCTGAGGTTCTGCTTCGGCCACAACATCCATCTTCCGCCATCGCTGTGCTACCGAAGGCCTCCACGGGAAAGGGAGTCGCCATGGAAAAGGAGTTGTCGAGGCTACGGAAGAAGTACGCCTACTTCCCTAAGGGTATGGATATGGCCACTCTGAAGAGCCGCTACCAGATCATGTGGGGTGTCGAGACGAAGGCCCACCCGGCCACCCAGGTGCTCCCCGGGACGGGAAGTGGGGGGTCGGACCGGTTCCCCTTCTTCGCCGACTACTTCTTCTACGGGATTTGCCCGACATTCTCAAAGTTCTTTGTCGACCTCATGCACACCAACGGCTTCCGCCTCCTCGACTTTATGCCGAACGTGGTGACGTGCATGTCCATCTTCGTGCACCTCTGCAAGAACTTCGTCGAGATCAGTCCCAACACAACTCTCTTCCGCCACTACTTCACTCCCCGTATCCAGGGCGGGGAGGCCCTTTCGGGCTCCATCGCCTAGGTCCCTAGGACTAGGTGCAAGGAGGCGTACCCGTGTGGTACCCTCTGCGAGAAGTGGGATGAGTGGCGGGGGAAATGGTGCTGGAATCGTCAGGAGGGGTACCTTCCCTATTGCAAGCCCAGGACCTCTAGGATTGGGTCCCTGGGAGAGGGCTAGAGCGATTTGTCCCCTGACGATGATAAGCTAACCATCGCCACCACCAGGATGCCGCGCCTCAGGGCCGCGGGGGTTGATGATGGATATGGTGGCTGCCGATTTCATCCGCGGGCACATCGCCCACTCCAGTACAGGGGAGGTAGGTCGGCTTCGGCCTTTGTGAACGCGGCGGATGTCATGCGGCTGCGACTGGAGGTGGACAACAATCTGACTTCCATGGAACTTGGGTACTTCTATCAGAAGTTGTTCAGCTCTGAGTTGAAGATCCGGCTGCAGCGGGGGGTCTTTTCATTGTGCAACAGCTCGGCCCTGAACAGCCTCACGGCAATGATGTCGGATTGTGATGCTCTCGGTGTGATTGCAACCTGGCTAGAGCCCGCGGCGGAAGTGGTCTCGTCTTTCTTTGACAGATTGTCGGAGGTCTTCATCCAGGAGGAAACCTGCCTCGTCCGCGAGACCACCGCCGAGGAGGAAGCTCACATCGCCCGTCGGGTGGAGGAGCATACCCTCGCCCTCGGGGCTGGGGATGCGGTCTTCCACGGCGGGGAAGCGACAGGTGGATAGGCACCGTCGCAAGCGGAGTTCACCGAGGGTATCGACAACTTGGTTGTTGGGCGTCGCCTAGAGGAACGCTTGGCTCGCCGGAAGCCTAAGCGAGTGCTCCGTCACGTTGGCTCCAACATCCCGGTCCGCCAAGGCCCGCCTGCGGTGCCTGCCAAATGTCCAAGGGCGGCGCCCCCCTTGACGAGTGTCGGGGCGGTGGTGGATGATGATATATCGACCCTGAGTTCAGAGGAGGAGGAGGACAAGTAAGAGTTCGATCTCCCGTCTCCCCTCATCCTTACTTGCTTGGTGCTTTTACTGATTTGATGCCTCCTTCCACCCGCAGGGACACCCAGACACTGGCCCAAAGGTTGGCGAGGGCGGTCACGTCGGCATTTGGGGTGTTGGTGGAAAGCCGCAAGTGGCCAGCCAATGGCGATCCCTCGGTGGATTCTGATGCGCCGGCCGGTGATGGGCCCCCGGCAGGCGCCGTGGAGCCGACCAGCGACAACCCCTTGGCGGACGTTCTGGAGGCTTCGCCGGCACTCCCGACCACTCCCGAGGCAAGCCCCCGGCAAATCCCCCAGCACGCCTCGGCGGAGCCTATGGATCTCGAGGACTAGTCCCCGGCAACGGATGTTGCCGGGGAGGTGCCAACTACCATCCATCACCAGGAGGAAGGTAAGCATCTGTCCAGGAGCATCCGCAAGTTGGGCCTTGATTTCTCTTCTTGATTAATTCGTCTGATCTTGATTATTCCTCTTCTCTTCCTGTCCCACAGATTCTTCTCCTACGGAGGAGATGGACGTTGACGCCGTGGTTACGGAGGTTGCCCGCAAAGCGACGCCTGAAGCCTCCGATGCCATGGCGTGCGAGGCCGCCCACGAGGAGCGGGAGCACGAGCAGGATATCCAGGAGCCTGCAGAGGGGCCCGTCGATGGCCCGGAGGCGCGTCCCGATGACTCTTCGCTCGCCGGGGGTGAGGAGACTGCTAGGGGCGAGGAATCCCAGCCCGCCGGAGGAGAGGCAGGCGACGGTCAGCCTCCCAGGCCCGAAGATATCCCGGGCAGCACGTACCTCCACGTCGACGAGGAGACATTCGTCTTCCCGCCGGGGGCGGAGCGATCTAGGATCTTGGTGGTGGGGGAGAGCGTTGATGTGGAGGTTTCCGCCGGCGTTGGTCCCGATGCCTCGGTGGGGCTGGAAGCCGGCGGCGGAAAGCTCAGTGAAGAGCAGCTCTTCCTGTCCATCAGAGACCACGTCGGCCAGCTCCAAGCCTTGTATCGTGCGAGGAGAGACAAATTGGACTCCCGGGAGGCGGTCATCAAGGCGGCGGAGGAGGCGTTTGAGAAGCATTTCGAGGAAACGCGGGCTC
Organism: Hordeum vulgare subsp. vulgare; assembly: GCF_904849725.1. Taxonomy (NCBI): domain Eukaryota; kingdom Viridiplantae; phylum Streptophyta; class Magnoliopsida; order Poales; family Poaceae; genus Hordeum; species Hordeum vulgare. The sequence goes on from NC_058524.1 coordinate 276,447,809, forward strand.
ACTTCGACGAGGCCTACAAGGCGCTGCAGAATGTGCGTGAGAAGCTGTAGGCTGAGAACGCGGGCTCACTTCGACGAGGCCTACAAGGAGGAGGAAGAGTCTCAGCGTCGAATCTCACCCGACGAAGCCCGTCTAACCAACATCCGGATCGGCCTAGAAGACCATGAGAAGGAGCTCGCCGTCCGCGAGCATGCGCTCAGCGAGTGGCTCCGCACCAAGGACGAGGAGGTCGAGAAGCTGGTGGCGTAGCGCACTCAGGAGCTGGCAAACTAGTTCAAGAGCGACCTCGATGCTCAGGCTTCGGAATATGCCGGCAAGTTCCAGGAGGTCACCGATCGAGCGTCTGCCGCCATAGTCGCCAAGGATGAGCTCACCGGGATGTTGAAGGAGGTCGAGGATGATCTCGATGGCCTTCGTGACAAGGTATCGTCGCTTTCCTCTGCAAGGGAGAAGGCCCTTGCCAACTTAAAGGATGCTGAGGCTGCTGCAGCTAACAAGGCCGCCCAGCTTTCTAGTGCCGATGTCTCCCTGGGCGCCTTGCAAAACAAATTGACTCCTATGGAAGAGGCACTCAAGGAGGGTGTGACCCGGGAGGAGGATTTGACTCGGAGGCTCCAGGTCGCGGTGGAACAGCTCGATGGCGCCTCCGTCGACTACGACAAGTACGTGAAGACCGTCAAGTTGTGGACGGAGTGCCTTGTTAACACTGCGTCCGACATCATGGACCAGCTGGCCACCATGGATCTTGAAGTTCCCAGCTATTCTCCTTCTGCAGGGGCTCCTCCTAGCGACAATTTGGCTTTGTTCTACGAGAGTCTGACCGACGCCCTGAAGCATCTTTAGGCCGACGAGGCGACACGGCTGGCGAGCGAGGCCCGACGGCTGTGCCGGAACGTCCTCCTCAAGGTGCTCACCTAGCTGGCATAGAGGAACCCCTATCTGAATTTCTCCATGGTATGCCTGCCGAAAGACGTGGACCCCATGACCTCTGAGGAGAAGGTCATGCCTATCGTCGACAGGGTAGACAAAGTTAAGAGGGTGCAGGGCTCATGTCGGGACTAGCCCCCATGCCCCCTTGTTACTATAATATGTGCTTTGAACATAATTATTGTTATCGGTAGTATACTCACTGCTTTGTTTGAGAGAGCAGTGATTCCCTTTCAACACAGTCCCTTTCTCTCTCTCTCTCTCTTTTTTATCGTGGTCTGCCTTTGTGTGTCTGCTGGGGAATCGTTGGCGCGATCGGCCTTGTCACGAGCACCTTGGGGGTGGGGCGATACCTTGCCGGAGCCGTCACTACCGACAGGGTGTTCAGCTCCCTTCCGGGCCTTGCCATGGGTCACCGAGCACGCTTTTTACAAAAGAAGTATTCCGGACAAGCCATCTTGGTTTTTGAGCATGCTTCGAGACGATGTTTGGAAGGCTTGTGACAGTCATCCCCAACGCACAGGTTTTTCCACGTGAGAGGATCAAGGACGTTTAGAGAGGAGAGGGACGCACTCACCCGATGACTTACTCAAAGTGTTTGCAACTTATCTGCCGGCTACGTTTACTTTTTTCAGCCTCGAGTGGATCATCTTGGCTCTTGCTACTGCTATGGGCGTCCCCACTATCTCCCCGGCAAACCTGTGCGCGGGGTTGTACTTGTCTTTCAAAGGAAATAAGAAAGGGAGAATATCTGTCGGGGCTATGCTCCCTGTTAATTTATGTGTTTCACAAAATCATAGATGCATGCATGTTTTCTATCATGAGAATCTATATGATGATGCGGAACGCTATGCTTTATTTGACTGCGCTCAGGGTCTTCGCCTGGTTTTGTACAAAGGATTACATGCAACTTCGGCAAGACTTGTACAAAAGGTGGTCACCGGTAGGCCCGACAACCTCTCCCTACGGGTAGAACTTTCGAAGATGCTCAATGTTCCAGGAGTTGCTCACCGGTAAGCCATCTTCAATCTCCAGGCGGACGACTCCGGGCCTGGTGACTCGCACTACCCGATATGGGCCTTCCCACTTCGGCGTTAACTTGTTTGTATTCTTGGCCGACTGAACGTGCCAAAGAACAAGGTCGCCTTCCTCAAAACTTTTGGCTCGTACCTTCCGGCTATGATAGCGGTGCAAGGCTTGCTGATAGCGAGAGACTCGCACAACCGCGTGAATCCGGCTCTCCTTGAGGAGCACTATGTCATCTAGACGCAATTTCTCTTGCTCAAGCTCATCATAAGCGAGCACCCGAGGTGATCCATAAATGAGTTCCGTGGGAAGAACTGCTTCTGCCCCGTAGACCAGGGACAAGGTTGTCTGGCTGGTGGCTCGATTTGGTGTCGTTCTGATCGACCAAAGAACCGCCGGCAGTTCATCAATCCAGTGCTTTCCATTCTTGCGTAGCTTGTCGAAAGTCCTGGTTTTGAGCCCGAGTAGTACCTCGGCATTTGCTCTTTCGGCTTGACCGTTGCTCCTTTGGTGAGAGACGGAAGCAAACCATATTTTGCTGCGGAGGTCCTGGGTGTATTGCATGAAGATGCGGCTCGTGAACTGGGTGCCATTGTTGGTGATGACCCTGTTCAGGATGCCAAAGCGACTGACTATCCCCTTGAAGAACTTCACGGCTGATTGCGCTGTCACCTTTCTCACTGGCTCCACTTCTGGCTACTTTGTGAACTTGTCGATTGCGACATACAAGTACTCAAAGCCCCCGGCAGTGCAGGGGAAGGGCCCGAGAATATCGAGCCCCCAGACCGAGAATGCCCATGAGAGAGGGATTGTTTGGGGAGCTTGTGTTGGTTAATGAAGCTTTCTTGAATGGAACTGGCATGCTTCACACTTGGTTACTAGTGAAGTTGCATCCTGGAGGGCTGTGGGCCAGAAGAATTCTTGCCGGAACGCCTTGCCGGCAAGGGCCCTCAACCCTATGTGGGATCCACATATCCCTTTGTGTATTTCGCCCAACAGCTCCAGTCCTTCCTCCTGGGGAATGCACTTTAGCTTCACGTTGTTCAGTCGTCTTTTGTAGAGGGCATCATCCACGAATTGGTACATGCTTGACTGGTGGGCTACTTCTTCTTCTTCTTCGGGTTCTTCGAGAAATACCCCAGTTTGGAGGTATCGGACTATGTGTTGCGCCCAAGCCAGAGCGTGGGGCTTCATGGCGAGGACTAATGGCATGTCTTCTGCCGGGGTGGGATCCCCGCCGGCAGGCTTTGCTTCTGGTCCGGCAACTTTTTCCGCGGCAAGGTTCTTGCCGAGGGTCCTCGGCAGGTCTGTCGGGAAGTACTTGCCGGAGTTAAGCTTCTTCCTTTTGTCTGGCTTGGTTGATGGTTCCACGGAGGGTTAAGTCAGCCGTAGCACGAAAGTTCCTGGTTCCACAGGAAGTTTAAGTGTTGCACGCTTTGACAGGTCATTTGCGATGGTGTTTTCGGCACGGGGTACATGCTCCATGTGTAGACCGTCAAAGCGTTTCTCCAAATTTCTCACATCCTCTACGTAGGCTTCCATCAACGGGCATTGATATCCTTTATTGACATACCGGATGACCAGCTGGGAGTCACCTATGATGATGAGCTTCCGAATTCCAAGATCTGTCGCGATACTCAGTCCGGCAAGCAGCCCTTCATATTCTGCGGTGTTGTTGGTTGACTTCTCCCAGGGGAAATACATTTGGATCATATACTTGAGATACTCTCCGGTAGGCGTGACTAGCAACACGCCGGCCCCAACGCCCTAGAGGGAGAACGCTCCATCGAAGTACATGACCCATTCTTGATCTGATTCCTTGCCCGGGAGGGTTGATTCTGGTATTTCTTCTTCTGGCGTTGGGGTTCATTATGCAATGAACTCGGCCAACACCCTGCTCTGTATGGTTGATGTGCTCTCGAAATTGAGGACAAAGCTGGACAATTCCAACGCCCGCTCCACTATCCTACCGGTTGCGTTGGGGTTTCGCAGAACCCTTTGCAGTGGGAAGCGAGTAATGACGGTAAGCTCATGTGCTTGTAGGTAGTGGCCCAACTTTCCTGAGGCCAAGAGGAGTCCAAAAAGCAGCTTCTGCTCTCCGGAATATCTCGTCCTGGCCCCTTGCAAGAGGGAGCTGACGAAATAGACTGGGCGTTGCACCAACTTCTTATTTTGCACAGGCTCGCCGGTTGTGAGGACTTCTCTTGGTTGCCTCCTGATTCCGTAGAGGGCCCGGAAGTGGTGTCGCCTTTGCCAGGGCTCCATCGCCCTTCTCCCTCTGTGCCACCATGGCAGCACTGACCACCTGGTTGGTCGCCGCTAGATACAAGAGCAGCGGCTCTTGGGGTCTAGGGGCCACCAGCACGGGTGCGGAGGAGAGGTACTTCTTCAAATCTTGTAGTGCCACTTCCGCCTGAGGAGTCCACTTCATCGGCCTTGCCTTCTTGAGGATTTTTAAGAAGGGCAGGGCGCGCTCAGCGGACTTCAAGATCAACCGCCTCAGGGCAGCTGCGCAGCCGGCTAGGCGTCGCACATCCTAGATGCGTTTCGGTGCCACAATATGTTCGATAGCCTTGATCTTGTCGGTATTGGCTTCGATCCCATGTTGGGAAACGAAGAACCCGAGAAGCTTGCCGGATGGGACACCGAAGACACATTTCTCAGGGTTGAGCTTGAGGTTGATTTTGCGCAGGTTGGCAAACGTTTCTTCCAGGTCTTGCACGAGGGTCGACCTCTCCTTGGTTTTGACCACTATGTCATCCATATAGGCTTCCAAATTTCTATGGAGTTGGGGTTCAAAACCAATTTGGATCACCCTTGCAAAAGTCGAGCCGGCGTTCTTCAACCCAAAAGGCATCCGCACAAAGGAGTACGTGCCACATGGGGTGATGAACGTGGTCTTTTCTTCATCTTCCTTGGCCATGTAGATATGGTGATAACCGGAGTATGCGTTGAGGAAGGACACCAGGTCACAGCCGGCAGTGGGGTCAACGATCTGGTCGATGCGCGGTAAGGGGGAGGGATCATTGGGACAAGACTTATTAACATCGGTGAAGTCAATACAAAGCCGCCACTTCCCGTTTGCCTTGCGCACAACGACTGGATTGGCCAACCATGTGGGATGGATGACCCCTCTCACTAGGCCTGCTGCTTCTAGCTTCTTGATCTCCTCGGCAAAAAACTCTTGCCGCTCTAGGGCCTGTTTCCTCACCTTTTGTTGGACTGGCCGCGCGTGTGGATAGACGGTGAGGTGGTGCTCAATCACCTTTCTGGGAATGCCAGGGATTCTGACGGTTGCCAAGCGAACACATCAAGATTTTCCCGCAAGAAGGCGATGAGCGCGATTTCCTATTTGTTGTCGAGGGTGGAACTGATGGTGAAAGTTCCACCCGTGCCTTCTTTGGTGGCTGGCACCTTCTTGTTCTCAGGTGGAGCAGCCCTGGACTTTTTGCTCTGCGTGGTGGAGCTTTCAGGCACGTCCTTGCCGGCAGCACAACATTCTGACGAGGTGTGCTTGCCGGGGTCGATGCGGGAGATCCTCTTGCCGGACTTCTTCTCTCCCGGGGCCTCCATAGTGGCGGAAGGGGCCTCGGTGGTGGGCACCGCCACGACCTCCTGGTAGAGGCGGTCGGTGCACCGGAGGGCGTCTTTCTTGTCGGCACGGATGACGATGACGCCGACCGGGCAAGGCATCTTCAAGGTACCGTAGGCGTAGTGTGAGGCCGCCATGATTTTGGCCAATGCAGGGCACCCCAGGATTCCATTGTACGCGAACGGGTTAAAGGGCGATGTCGAAGACGACCTTTTCCATTCGGTAGTTCTGATCACTGCTGAAAGTTACCGACATCGTGATCTTTCCCTTAGGATGGATCTTCCCCGGGTTGATCTGCAGCTTTTGGATCACATCAGGGGAGATGGGATTCAGGTCAACCCCTCCGTCTACCAACACTTTCGTCACTCTGAGGTTGCGGATCACTAGTGATACCAACAACGGCAAGTGCCCGACCACAGTGATGCAGTCGGGGTGGTCCTCAGAGTCTAAAATGATCGTTGTCTACGACCGTCTCATGGGCTTGTGGACGACGATGGAGGGCTCTGCTGCAATCACTTCACGCGCCCACTTCTTGAGCTGGCGGTGGGAAGAATGCAACGAGGCGCCTCCTCTCGGTGCACTAAAGACTGGGGTCCCTAGTGCCCCGGACTTGTGCACGGGCTCAAAGGGCCCCTAACGGCAGGGCGTGGCAGAGTCCAGACAAGATGCGCCACCAAGATTACCAAGGCCCCGGCAAACCTGCCTTGCCGAGAGGATAACCAAGGCCACGCCCGTTTAGAAGGTGTGATGAACCCACCAGGCACGAGGCCTCGGCAAACCTCCTTTGCCAGGACGATAGTCAAAGCCCCAGCAAGCTTCCTTGCCGGGACGAAGACCCAAGGCCCCGGCAAGCTCCCTTTTCGGGATGACGGGCTAGACACTGGAGGGCAACCTCCTTTGCCACAGTGATGTCGCCCCCCGAGTTCCAGCGCATTCCGCATGCGCCAGCGCGACGTCCAGGTGTCGAAACACCTGGACACATGTCTTTACCAACACGATGCAGACAAAGACAAGACGTGCATTTAATGCACCTGACAGCGGTAGATGGATAAGCACCACTCTAGGTTCACTATAACTTCTCGTGAACCTACCACCCAGCACTGTAGGTGACCCCTTTGCCTATAAAAGGAGGACCTTAATCATTCACAAGGGGTTAGACTCTTTGAACATTGGCCAGAAGACGGTTATTATCAGTCACTATAACGAACAACAAAATGCATAATATGATCGGACAAGCACGACGTAGGGTTTTATGCGTAAGCAGCCCGACCGTGAGTAAAAAGGCTTGCCAGGTGTTGATCGTTAGCTCCGCCCTTGACGTCATCTTTCCCTGCCCTACGATCAGAAGGGAATCAGGTGGATTCCCATAGGTGTCGACCTAGCAATGCCGACATCTTCGGCGCGCCAGGTATGGGGCGGCGGAGAGATGCGTGAATCAGAGCGAGCTCGACACCGGCTCCATCGAAGTTTGGGCACTATGACGCATTCTCTCGGAAACGGGGTACCTCGGCAGGCGCCCTGTTCTGCTATGGCTTCCCAAGGCCTGCGCGAGCATGTTTCTACACGCGCGCGCGAGGCAGGGAGGAGGAGACTCCAAGAGCAGCATCGTCAGGCCGATGCGTCACTCGGGGGCCAGCGTGCAGGTGTCGAGGGTGCGCCTGGGCGCTACACATAGGCCCCGGCGCATACTCCGATGGACGCACCTCGGCGGAGTGATGCATATTCGTTGACGATGCTCCACACGGTCCCGAAGCCGCGCCCTCCAACGCGACTGTTGCGCCCCTGAGGGTGTCGCGTCGTCGCCCAAAGACGTGCTCCGGGGATCCGCAAGCACAACCTAGCAAGAGAAAAGCGAAGGGGTTACACCCCGGTCGGCTTTCCCTCCAAACGACGGTCAAGGACCGTCGGCAAGAAGACTTTGCTGGAAGAAGAAGCTGCCTGGAGCAGTGATTCCCTGCTTGTCGAGGGTTCCGGCGCCCTGGCAAAAGACTCAAACGCCATGCAACCATGGCGTGAGCAGATAAGTCTTTAAGTTTAAGATTCAGATCTAAAGTAGATAGATCCTTTGCTTTTTCCCTTCGAAAGCTTCCGAGCTTTGTGTGTGGAGTTTGCGTGTACTGGGACCTTCCCAAACTTGGGTGCACCTTGTCTCTATTTCGAACTCGTTCAAACGACCTGAATGGCCACGGAGCGCCTTCAAACAGTTGTGAACCTGATCAACAGAGCAAGCGGCTACGTAGCACCTGATGTTGTCTCAAGCTGTGCTTGGCGATTTCCAAGGTTGCACTTAACGCGGCAAGGAGCCTTGCCGATAGTTGCCGGCAAGCTTCCAGATTATGCAAAATCGAATCATACGAAGAACGGAATTGAAAAAGGGAAGAATGGTCTTTTCATTCCTTTGTTTGGGGTATTCTCAAACCTGACACATGGATGATATGATCTACTCATACCAAGAACTTTTGTCATTGGCGAGGAACTACGCTCGCCAGGCTGGAGCTCAGGAAGACACGGAGCGGCCCTCCGCGCAATCCAGGCTGTTTCCTCCGGGACCAGCATTGCGCGGAGGAGAACGGGGCCCGAAGAGATGGAGGAGCAGAAGCCCGGGCGCTGACGGGAAGATGAGGCAGCTCCGGTCGGTCCCACGCGGGAGAGAGCGAGCGCCAGACTGACGGCGATGGTACGGCCGGCTGTCAGCGAGAGGACAAGCCCCCTTATACAGACAATGTCTGCTGGGGGCCTGACCCGTTTCCGCAGCCGTCATCGTCCGTCCCTTCCTTGCTACTCTCACGCGAGGAAGGGCTTTCAGTCCTGTTCAAGCTCTCTTCGCAGCAGCCGAGACGCACACCCGAGCTCCCATATAGCTTGACGGAGAGCGTGTTCTCTGCCACCTTCTAGACGCGGAGAACATGCCTATCCCATAGGAAGTGGGAGCGGGTGAAGCTTTTCCACCCGCGACCGGGGAATTGGGACCGAGGCCCAGTGCGCTCTGCAGCCACCGGCACGGCACGATTGCTGCAACCGTGCATGCGGAGCCACAGGGTCGGGCCCCCTCTGCTTCCATTGCCTCAGCGAAGACACCATGGAGTCGGAGGCGAGATGAGATCGGTCCACGCAGCTGGACAAGGAACTTCATCGGGTTCCTTCCAACATGGGCCGCCACAGGAGCAAGCCTCGGGGAAGGCGGAGGCATTGGAGTAGCGCTCCGCCTCCCCCGGCCTCGACCTTCGCGGCGACCTCGGCCCCTCGCCCTTCCTCCACCAAGGGCGTTCGGGCCGTCTTCTGCCGCGGCATCCCCAGAAGCTGACGCGTGATCCAAACGGGATCCCCTCGCTGCCGTGGAAGGCCGACGGTGGCCGACCGTGTCCCCTAACCTGCAGATCTAGCCATGAAGGCCCATGCACCTCTTTGAGCCTGGCCCAACAACGCTCTGCACATGTGTGTGGCCCAGGGCCGAGGGCTCCTGTCGGTGCACTAAAGATTGAGGTCCCTAGATCCCCAGACTTGTGCACAGGCGCAAAGAGCCCCTGACGGCAAGGCGTGGCAGAGTCCAGACAAGATGCGCCCCCAAGATTACCAAGGCCCCCGCAAGCCTGCCTTGCCGGGAGGATAACCAAGGCCACGCCCGTTTAGAAGGCGTGATGAACCAACCAGGCACGAGGCCTCGGCAAATCTCCTTTGCCGGTACGAAAACCAAAGCCCCCGGCAAGCTTCTTTGCCAGTACGAAGACCCAAGGCCCGGCCAAGCTCCCTTGCCGGGATGAGGGGCTAGACACTGGAGGGCAACCGCCCTTGCCACAGTGTCGCCGCTCCCCGAGTTCCTGCGCATTCCGCATGCGCGAGCGCAGCGTCCAGGTGTCGAAACACCTGGACACATGTCGTCACCGGCATGATGCTGACAAAGACAAGACGTGCATTTAATGCACCTGACAGCGGTAGCTGGATAAGCACCACTCTAGGTTCATTGTAACTTCTCGTGAACCTACAACCAAGAACTGTAGGTGACCCCTTTGACTATAAAAGGAGGCCCTTAGCTCATTCACAAGGGGTTAGAATCTTTGGACATTGGCCAGAAGACGGTTATTATCATTCACTATAACGACCAACATAACGCTTGATACGATCAAACGAGCAAGAAGTAGGGTTTTACGCGTAAGCGGCCCGAACCTGGGTAAAAAGGCTTGCCGGGTGTTGATCGTCAGCTCCGCTCTTAACATCGTCTTTCCCCTCCCTATGATCACAAGGGAATAAGGTGGATTCCCATAGGTGTCGACCTAGCAACACCGACAGCCTCCTTCAAGGCACATCATGTTCGTTGCCCTCAGGAATTCATGCTCGCTGGAGTCATCGTCGGGGCAGTCTTCATCATCATCATCCTCCATCTTCTCCCGCGGTTGTGAGGGCCTTGCTTTCTTTCCTTTGAACTTGCCGGGGCGGCCCCCTTGCGCGCCCTTGTTCCCGCCTGACCCTTGGCCACCTTGTTGGGCCTTCTCCTTGTCGTGCCTTTGGTATTCGTTTCTCTGCTTCTGGGCGAGCTCTTCAACCTGCCGATAGTGCTGGAGGTTGTGGCCCTTGGTGCGGTGGATCTTGTAGTACAGGGCGTCGGGGCCATCCGGTTTGTCGGCGGCCGCCAAGGCCAGGCAGGAGCCACACCCGGCAGCATCCTTGCCGGAGGTCTCGACTTTCACCTTCCTGGCGGAGTCGGCATCACCAGTCGCCTCGACGGCGAACACGGTCTTGCCGTTCCGCTTCTTGTTCCGCTGATTTCCCCTCTTGGGGGGGGGACATAGGCGTCTTCGTCTTTGGAGTCGGCTTCAACACCGGAATTCTTGCTGGGAAGCCTCCTTCCTTTTTCTGCACGCGCGCATCTGTCCGCCAGGGCGTAGAGCTCAGCGACATCGCGGTCTTTGTTCATCGCCAGCTCTTCGCGCATCTTTTGATTGCCCACGTTTGGGTGGAACGCGCTGATGACCACAGCTGGGTGAACGTCCAAGATGTTGTGTTGGATGCGGCTAAACCTCTGGATGTACTTGCATATGGATTGACCCTCCTTTTGGGGAATGATGTGCAAGTCGCTTTCCTGACCAGGAGCTCGGTTGCCACGAGTGAAGGCGCCAAGAAAGTCCTGGGACAATTCTTTCCAGGAGGAAATAGAGTTCTTGGGAAGGTGCATCAACCACGACCTAACGTTGGGCTTAAGCACCAATGGGAAGTAGTTGGCTAATATCTTCTCGTACCATCTCCCGGCAGCCTGCACCGCGATGGTGTAGATGCTTTGGAACTCCAATGGGTGGGTCCTGCCATCGTACTTTTCCGGAATCTCCGGCTTGAATGTACGGGAGCTGGGCCGCTGGATTCGCTGTAATTCGCGGGTAAACGCTGGATAGCCCAGCTCATAGGGTAGGTCGCCAGGGTACCCTGAAGCTGCCGTGCCAGCAACGGTTCCAGCGTGCATATCCGATTGACAACACGTTGGCCATGCTCGTAGGGTAGGTCGCTCGCGAAGAATGTCCCGCTGGTCACTGCGGTGGCGAGTGTCAGAATACCCGGTCGAGTCGTCAGAGGCGATGACCTATTGCCGTCACCATGGAGGAGAGTGCACGGTGGCCGTGGGAGCCTCGGCCTTCTCAGTACGGTCTCGAGCATGCTTGCTGGGGGGTCGTTTTGACGTCCCCGCCTGCTGCGGCTGGTTTCCATCGGCGACTGCAAGGAGGCTTTGGATTGTGGCTCTCCACTGCTCTTGCTTGTCCGCCGTTGGAGGGAAATCTAGGAGCAGTTGGGCTCGCTTCAGTGCTTCCGCCCGTGCGGGTGGCGGTGAGATGTGTGAGGACCTCGAGGGTCTCTTAGTCCTAACCGTGTTAGAAGGAGCTCCTTGTTGGTCACACGGCGGCTCGCCAGCCCGCGCTGTAATAAAGCACGTACGCCTGCTCGGCGTACCTCGAGAACAGGGTCCAGGGGTACCCTTAGGTGGGGGCGGATCGCTGCCCGCTTAGGGTGATCCGTCATGTGTGGCCCGAGAAAGCCGTGATGCGTGTGCCTGCATGGGCGTCTTGAAAGGCGCCGACGCATCTTTGGACGTGGCCGCACTATCGGTTAGTCGCGCGGCCGCGTCCTTTGACGCACCTTGGCGAGGATGATCATCGCAGCCGCGGGAGACTCCACTCGCCTGGGTTTGCTCTCCAGAATGCTGCGGAAGCTCGGAGCCTCCACTTCCTTGTCCTGCGCCCCTTCTCTTGGGAGCCATGGCGATGAAGAAGAGGTGGTGCACTAAAGGCTAGGTCAAGTTAACGCAACTTCCCCCCATACGTGGCGCGCCAAAGATGTCGGCGATGCCAGGTCAACACCTATGGGAATCAACGTGAAACTCTTGTGATCATAGGGCAGGGAAAGGTGACGTCAAGATTAGAGCTAACAATCAGCACCTGTCAAGCCTTTTTACCCAGGTTCGGGCCGCTTACGCGTAAAACCCTACATCCTGCTTGTGTGGTTGTATTAAGTGTTTTGTTGTTGATTATTACAGTGACTGTTGATAACCTTCTTCTGGGCCAATGTCCAAAGAGTCTAACCCCTTGTGAACGAGCTAAGGGACTCCTTTTATAGGCAAAGGGGTCACCTACAGTGCTCGGTGGTAGGTTCACGAGAAGTTACAGTGAACCTAGAGCGTTGCTTATCCATCTACCGATGTTAGGTGCATTAAATGCACGTATTGTCCTTGTCAGCGATATGCTGGTGAAGACACGTATGCAGGTGTTTCGATACCTGGACGATGCGCTGGCGCATGTAGAATCTGCTGGAACTTGGGGGCGGTGGCACTATGGCAAGGGCGGTCGCCCTCCAGTGCCTAGCCCCGTCATCCCGGCAAGGGAGCTTGCCGGGGCCTTGGGCCTTCGTCCCGGCAAGGGAGCTTGCCGGGGGCTTCGGTTATCGTCTCGGCAAGGGAGGTTTGCCGAGGTCTTGTACTTGGTGAGCTCATCACGCCCGCCAAATGGGCGTGACCTTGGTCATCTTCCCGGCAAGGCAGGCTTGCGGAAGCCTTGGTTATCTTCCCGGCAAGGCAGGCCTGCCGAGGCCTTGATTATCTTCGGGGATGCATCTTGTCTATGTCCTGCCATGCCCTGCCGACAGGGGCTCTTTGCGCCCGTGCACAAGTCTGGGGCACTAGGGACCCAGTCTTTAGTGCACCGACACAGATACCTCTCCGTCATAGGGAGTGACAAATCCCAATCTTGATCCATGCCAACTCAACAGACACCCTCAGAGATACCTATACAACATCTTTATATTCACCGAGTTATGTTGCAATGTTTGATACACACAAGTTACTCCTCCGGTGTCAGTGATTTGCATGATCTCATGGTCATAGGAACAAATAGTTGACATGCAGAAAACAATAGCAATAAACTGACACGTTCATATGATATGTTCATAGTTTGGGACTTGTCCATCACATCATTCTCCTAATGATGTGATCCCGTTATCAAATGACAACTCATTTCTATGGCTAGGAAATCTTAGCCATCTTTGATCAACGAGCTAGTCTAGTAGACGCTCACTAGGGACACGGTGTTGTCTATGTATCCACACATATATTTGAGTTTCCAATCAATACAATTATAGCATGGATTATAAATGATTATTATGAACAAGGAAATATGATAATAACTATGTTTTTATTGCATCTAGGGCATATTTCCAACAGTCTCCCACTTGCACTACAGTCAATAATCTAGTTCACATCACCATGTTATTAACACCCAATTAGTTCTGGGATTTGATCATGTTTTGCTTCTAAGAGAGGTATAATCAATGGGTCTGTACCATTCAGATCCGTGTACTTTACAAATATATATGTCATATTGTAGATGCTACTACCACGCTCCACTGGGAACTATTCCAAATGACTGCTCCATTATACGAATCCGGTTTGCTAATGAGAGTCATCCGGATTGGTGTCAAGGCTTGCATCAACGTAACCCTTAATGACGAACTCTTTTAGCACCTCCATAATCGAGAAACATGTCCTTAGTCCTCTAGTTACTAAGGATAACTTTGACCGTTGTCCACTGATCCAGTCCTGCATCACTCTTGTACCCCTTGACAGACTCAGGGCAAGGCACACATTAGGTGTGGTACACAACATGGCTTACTATAGAGCCTATGGCTAAGGCATAGGGGGCGACCTTTGTCCTTTCTCTTTCTTCTACCATGGTTGGGCTTTGACTCAAACTCACACCTTACAATACAGTCAAGAACTCCTTATTTGGCCGATCCATTTTGAACTCCTGCAAAATCTTGTCAAGGTATGTCTTTATTGAAAGTTTTTATCAAGCGTCCTGATCTACCTTTATAGATTTTGATGCCCAATATTTTAAGTAGCTTTATCCAGGTTTTGCTTTCAAAAATTACTTTCAAACAACCCTTTATGCTTTCTAGAAATTATACATCATTTTCAATCAACAATATGTCAACGAGACATGCTTGTGAGAAATTGTATAGTGATCCCACTCACTTTCTTGCAAATACAAGTTTCTTCATAAAATTTGTATATACTATCGGCGTTCTTGGAATGGGGGTACCCAGACCTGCCTCCCTGTGGCCCAAGGATGGCCCACTTCATAAACATAGGATCGACAGACACGGAACCACCTAGGACAAGGCCCTCACGAGGGGCCAAGCCTCACGAGGAGGAGCGACATTAAGACCCGCAGGGGGGCTCCTCGGGACCCCTCCGGAGTGGAGGATATTTCGACGTGAGGCCCAGCCTCACAAGTCAAAGCTGACGTAGAGGAAGGACGGGCAAGCAGCAGACAGCAGGCGGTTTGGTGCAAAGATAGCAAAGGAGAACGTTGTTTCCAAGGGCATCTTCCAAAGGCTTCCCTTCTGGTGCAACAAGACCATGGCCGCCCGTCGGCAGGACGGACGTCACCCCTGTGCCCAACCCTGCAGCGCTGGCAGCTCCTTTGCACACGAAGACTGCTTTTGATAAGGGAAGCATGTTCCCTTATCCCCCTCCGAAATTGGCTGCTGTGGGATCCCTTCCCGCCGAAGCTACGAGGGAAGATGACTAGGGCCTCCACTATAAATAGATAGGTTAGGATACTTCGCAGAGAGGGAGTTCATTCTCACCCTAGAGCAACACACAAAGCCACCCCACCTCAGGAGGCTTGAGAGCACTGTACTAGTTCATCCACCAACCTGCACGAGAGGCAATCCACCAAAGCAGGAGTATGGTTTTACGCTTCGTAGCGGCCCGAACCCGGGTTAAATTGTGTTCTGTGTTTCCCTCACCATCGAGTGAGTCCTTCGTCGTTTCCATCGAGTAGCGAGCTAGGCAAGGCTGAACAGGGAGAGATCTTTGTACACGCCCCTGTGTTCAAATCCATAGGGTTTTGCGGAGCCCGAATTCCGACATTTGGCGTGCCAGATAGGGGCATGTGAAGGTCTTCTCCGAGCTTCCTCCTGTCCATGCCCGCTGCTCCAATGGTCGGCGACAAACCAGCTTCCTCGAGCCTCCTCGAGCTGGTCTCTGACCATCACATCACCGTGGCTGGAAGCGCAAGCACTGGCGTCGTGCTACCAGGCAGCTCGTACCAGGTCGTCAACATCGTTACCACCACGGAAGCCACTCGTTCCACCCAGACGCACGGCGGCCGGGCGGCGACCCACGCACCAGCAGCGCACCGCATCAACTTGGTGGACCTCGGCGCACACGACGTGTTGCAGATGGCAAGAGAGATGCTCCGCCAACGACCAACGCCAGGGGAATTCAACACCTGAGCGGACCACATCATGGAGCCGATCGCCATCCCCCAGAAGACCATCCAACCCGGTGCTTCTTCGAGGCCACAGGCGTCAGGCGCCGGGGGCTCGCACCGCACGCCAACCCCTGGGCCAACAAGCATCGGGGCACTACCCGCGATGGGCGGGGCCAACAGAGACGCGCTTCGCACTGCCCTCCTCCTTCTCGAGACCCCAGCGACCGGCCTAGAGGCGCACCACACCGACAACCACCAGGGGCGTGAGGAGAACGGCGGAACAACCGATGCACACACTAGTGAGCTTCACCAAGACCAGGTCACCCCTCGACAATCCGGGGCGGCTAGATAGAGTGCTCCCTCCGGCGCAGCAAGTAGAGGGCGGATGCGATGGCGCAGGTGGACTACGACAACGGAGGCACGCCGGGGCACCAAGGAGGGAACCAACACCGAGCGATGCCGGGGCCGACCAACGGCAGCAACAGGAACAAACGACTTCGCACGGAGGCCTTTCACAGGAAGAACTCCGAGTAATATTGCCTAGGAGATCCCCCTCCTCCACCAAGGGGGACCACCACCACCGCGCTGCTGAGCGACTTCGAAGGACATGCGATCGCCGACATGGAGCCGTACATGCCGGAGTATGCGGCATCACTAGACTCTCCCGACGAGGAAGAGCTTCAGGCGTCCCCTCGGGCGCATATCCTCCTCGGGAGTAAGGAACGCTTTGGGCCCCTCGTTGAGCCGGGCCCAAGAGGCACGGGCAGGGAGGCGCCCTCGAGCCGCGGGACGTGGCGCCAGCCACCTTCCCTTGGAGGATGAGTCGAGTGCAGCATCAAGAGGCAAGTGGCGCCACTCACCCGCGGCAACCACGATGCAGGCGTGGGCGCTGAGGGTCGGGCCTCGCGAGGCGCTCTTCAGGTGCAAGGGAGCCACTCAAGGTAATTTTTTAGATTTACTGCCTTAGGAAGTGTCTGCTGACCGCAGGGACTCCGAGTACTCAGGGTACGCTTCCGCCCGTCGTATCGTTTGCGCAATCTTTCATAGTTTCTGTTGCATCTTTGGGCAACCTCATACGTTGCCTTGCTTGCATATTTTAGCGATCTACCTCCCTCGCTCGGGGGCTCCGGCCGGTACGCGTAGCCCCACCACGGGGATTGGAGAAGCCCCCGCGCCCCCAAGGACGACAATCGGCAGAATACAATTAGAGTCGCTTGAGCGTCAAAAGGGGGCTCCTGAGCATCGCGCCTCACGGGCCTTACAGGTCACAAGGACACCTACAGCCCTTGATATCGTCCTCGGTGATCCGGTCGTTATCAGGGGTGGTAGGGCCTGACCCCATAGCTACATTCGTTCACTCAGTCCCACGCGACGGCGGTTAGGAAATGTGCGGGACTGCATCCTGGCGACGCAGAGCTGCTTGAACGTCAAAAGGGGGCTCGTGAGCATCGCCTCTCAGGGGCCTTATCGGTGACAAGGCCATCTGCCGCCCTTGATATCGTCCTCGGTGATCCGGTCGTTATTAGCGGTGGCAGGGCCTGACCCCGTAGCTACATCCGTTCACTCGGTCCCATGCAACGATGGTCAGGAAATGTGCGGGATTGGATCCTAGCGACGTAGAGTCGCTTGAACGTTAAATGGGGCTCCTAAGCATCGTGCCTCATGAGCCTTACCGGTCAGAAAGCCACTTGACCACCCTAGTGTCGTCCAGGCTAGGTCGACATCGGGGGATGTCAGGCCCTTGCCTCGTGAGGCGCCTCATGATGGCAGAGAAATGTGCGGGACTGGGACCTATCAACGTAGAGCCATAAAAGCCCTTAACTGGCCTCCGTGGAATGAGCACGCAAGACCTGCATCAACCCGTCACACCTCAGCATCGTCCTTCAATCCTTCCGGAACCTGTTTCATCCCGTGACACTCTAATGTAATAACGATTCGAGGTTGTATGTGCCCAGGGCGACCCGAGGACGCGGACGGGGTCAACCCCATGCTTAGTGGAAGACCTATGCTCCGCGCTGGGTACACATGGATGAGATCAACACAGTCCACCAGTGACTTACCAAATCATGTGCCTATGCCTCGGGAGTAGGGACACTCGTGAGGCCAAAGCATCCTCGCGACCTCCCATATACACCCCCACCGTGACACTCTCACGTAATAACGAGCCGAGGATGTATACGCCTAGGGCCCCCCGAGGCCGCGGAAGGGGTCCATCCCACGCCTAGTGGCACTCCTACGCTCCATGCTGGGGAGAAGATGAAGGCAATCAGCATGGTCCACCAATGACCATGCTCGCAGCTGGCAAGGAAACACATACAGTCTGCCAATGACTATTCCAGCCTGAGTGCCGGACACGACGTTTGCTTGCTTTTCTTGGATTTCGAACTATCTTCAGCTGAATTTAAACTCGCCGATTTCAAAAGTTGATTTTTCCAATCTCAATGTCCGACGTTTGAAAAACAAAAAGGGGAAAACTTTCTCTGGCATTTCTTATTTCACTGGCTTTGAAACCTCCCATCCGGAGGACGTGTTTAAAGATAACCGCTCCGCACCGCCAATAGGAGTCAAGGAGCATTAAAGCAAGGACTTGCCGCCTCAGGGGCAAACGTTTTTCGGTAGTCAACCCTCGCTCGGGGGTCCGGACCGAAACTTGATATCATCACAAAGACGTAGAGCGGCTTCGGTGTCAAGGGGGGCCCCTGAGCAGCGTGCCTCAAGAGCCTTACTGGTTGCAAAACCACTTGGCCCCCAGGGTGCCGGCCCCCACTAACGGTGAATTAAAAACATGTGCACTAACGAAGCAATGCAGGGCCTAAGGATTCGACTGTAGTGAAAAAAGAGGCCAACGGCCGAGCACACGGCGATGCGAGAGGTGCCTCGGGAGGGCAGGACCTCCTGAGGGTCCCGCGCCCCATTTTCCTGAGCCACGGCTGGTGCAGCAACAGGAGCTTAAGCTTTTCGCAGCACAGCCAGAGCGACCACCGACGTGCAAACCACCAACTCAGGAGCAAAGGGAAAAAGGAGAATGACGAAGGTAATAACATCAAAAGATTAACGCCCAGCAGGGCAGAGTTCTTGATCCACTTTTAGAGGAGCAAGGAAACAGAAGCTAGGGACACCTAAGGTGAGGGGCTGCCGACGTCACCCATGGCGCCTGCAGGCTCAACGTCGGGACCCCCCTCTTCATTCGAGGCAGGCAACTAGACATACCGCTCCACCAGGGCGTCCACGTGTGGGCGGACTTTGTCCCGGAGAAGACGACGTGACTCAGCAGGCATCGGCTCAACGACGCGCCGAAGGTCGAGCCCCGGAGCGAGGCGGCGCAGGTTGGAGAAGACAAGAATCAAGGCAAGGCCCAAAAGCTCGCGTGCGCAGGACGTGTTGTCCTCCTCCATGCGGGAGACCCCAGCCTCCAGCGCCTCCATGACCCTCTAAAAGAAGCCGAGGTAGCTCCCGCCGCTCCTCACATTAGGCAGCGCTAGGGTCTCCCCCGCGAATCGGCGCGTCGGGTGGCCGCCTGACCGGCGTTGTCCGCGAATTGCTTGGCACGCTGGGACGCCATCAGCGGGGCGTACGACGCCTCGTCCTGAGCGGCTTGCACGGCGTCGGTCGCCTCCTTGACCTGCAGCTGCAGCGATGCCAGCTCTGCCTTGGCCTCGGCCTCGCCCTGGCGGGCGGCGTAGAGCGCGGCCTCAGTGCTCTCAAGCTGGGCCCACAACCCCTCCACCTCTACTTGAAGCTCGCCAAGCTTGGGCTTCTTGGAGGAGGGCACGCTGGAAAAGAAGGAAGGTCAGCCACCAAGCAGCAGATGAAGAAACAAGTAAAGGAGACGCAGTGACAGACTTACTCATCGGCCATAGCCTAGCGGTGGCAGATGCGCGTGGGCCCCGAGCGCCCTCCGTCGCTGCCCCCGAAGCCAGACGACGGAGAAGGATGCGACGCATGCTTCCGCCGGCCAAGACCATCTCCGGGCGACGCCATGAAGAAGAAGAGCGAAGGGGAGAGGAGGTTTTCTTGCGGCAAGCGGAGGAAGCAGAGAAGGAGTTCGAGGTTGCGGTGCCCCCCTACGGGGGCTGGGCGAGTTTAAAGGCGATCCCTGGTCACCAACCATCGCGGGAGCGTGGGCGTCGCACGCCCCAAGAGGGTCGCGACGAGGGCCGACGGAAATGCTGTCGCCCACGTCGCCTCACCTTTCCACCGAGCGGTCGCGTCCGCGAGGGCCGTTGGGTGCGGTCAGGCCACACCCATGCCATTGAATGAGAAATGATGGCATGGTCGACTCTTGGGGATTGTACCATCGTGGCCTAGCACAACTCAGGTGCCTCGAGGAGCGAGAGCGCCGCCGCGCGGCTACCGGACACATGGGTCGCCTGGCCCGGAGGAAAATGGGGCCCGGGATGCTTCGGGCCATCCTCAAGGCTTCGCCAAGAAGCCAACCCAGGCGCGCCTTGGGCCCAGAAGCTATTGTCGGCGTTCTGGGAATGGGGGTACCCAGACCTACCTGCCTGCGGCCCAAGGCTGGCCCACTTCATGGACATAGGATCGACTGACATGGCACCACCCACGCAAGGCCGTCGCAAGGGGCCAAGCCCCGCGAGAAGGAGTGACATCAAGACCCGCGGCGGGCCTCCTCAGGCCCCCTCCGGAGCGGCAAATATTTCGAGGTGAGGCCCGACCTCAGGAGTCAAGGTTGATGTTGAGGAAGAACGGGCGAGCAACAAACAACAGGTAGAGCAGTTTCCCTTTTGGTGCAAAGAGAGCAAAGGCGAACGTTGTTTCCAAGGGCAACTTCCAAAGGTTTCCCTTATGGTGCAAGAAGACAATGGCCGCCCACCGGCAAGACGGACATCACCCCTGCGCCCACCCATGCAGCCCTGGCAGCTACTTTGCATGCGAAGACCGCTTTGGACAGGGGAAGCATGTTCCCCTGTCTCCATTTGAAATTCTCCGTTGTGGGATCCCTTCCATCCGAAGCTATGAGGGAAGATGACCCGGGCCTCCACTACAAATAGATAGGGTAGGATATTTCGTATAGAGGGAGTTCATTCTCACCCTAGAGCAACACACCAAAGCCACCGCACCACCGGAGGCTCGAGAGCACCGTACTAGTTTATCCACCAACCTCCACGAGATGCAATCCACAAAAGCAGGAGTATGGTTTTACGCTTCGCAACGGCCCGAACCAGGGCAAACTATTCTGTTATGTGTTTCCCTCACCATCGAGTGAGTCCTTCATCGTTTCCGTCAAGTAACGAGCTAGGCGAGGCTGAGCTAGGAGAGATCTTCGTACACGCCCATGTGCTCAAATCCTTAGGGTTTTGCGAAGCCCTAAATCTGACATATACCAAAAGCTTTGATTACTCATCAAAGCGCTTATTCCAACTCCGTGATGCTTGCACCAGTCCATAAATGGATCACTGGAGCTCTCATGCCTTTTAGCATCCTTAGGATCAACCAAACCTTTTGGTTGTATCACATACAACCTTTCCTAAAGGAAACCGTTAAGGAAACAATGTTTTGACATCAATCTGCCAGATTTCATAATCGAAAAAAGCAGCAACTCCTAACATAATTCCAATAGACTTTAGCATCTCTACGGGTGAGAAAGTCTCATCATAGTAAACTCCTTGAACTTGTGAGAAACCTCTTTGGGACAAGTTGAACTTTATAAATGGTGACATTTACCATCATTGTCTGTCATCCTTTTAAAGATCCATTTTTACTTAAGAGCCTTACGACCATCAAGTAGTTCTTACGAAGTCCACACTTTGTTTTTGTACATGGATCCTATCTCGGATTTCATGGCCTCCAACCATTTGTCGGAATCGGGCCCACCATCGCTTCTCCATAGCTCATAGGTTCATTGTTGTCCAACAACATGACCTCCAAGACAGGACTACCGTACCACTATGGAGCAGTACGTATCCTTGTCGACCTATGAGATTTGGTAGTAACTTGATCTAAAGCTTCATGATCACCATCATCAACTTCCACTTCAACTAGTGTAGGTGCCACAGGAACATCTTCAAGTGCCCTTCTACTCTTTGGTTGAAGAGACGGTTCAGTAAGCTCATGAGGTTGCACCATCCTCCCACTCAATTATTTGGAGAGAAACTATTTCTTGAGAAATGACACGTTCTTAGCAACAAACACTTTGCCTTCGAATCTAAGATAGGAGGTATACCCAACTGTTTCCTTTGGTTATCCTATGAATATGCATTTATCCGCTTTGGGTTAGAGTTTATCAGCCCGAAGCCTTTTGACATAAGCATCGCAGCCCCAAACTTTAAGAAATGACGGCACAGGTTTCTTGCCAAACCATAGTTCAAACGGTGTCATCTCAATGGAATTATATGGTGCCCTATTTAAAGTGAATGTGGTTGTCTTCAATGCATAACCCCAAAACAGTAGTGCCAAATCTGTAAGAAACATCATAGTACGCACCATATCCAATAGGGCACGACTACGACCTTCCGACGAACCATCACACTATGGTGTTTCAGGGGTATGAGTTGTGAAACAATTTCGACATTTTTTTAAATGTATACCAAACTCGTTACTCATATATTCACCACTACGATCATAACATAGACATTTCATCCTCTTCTCATGACGATCTTTCAACATCACTCTGAAATTGCTTGAACTTTTCAACATTTCAGACTTTTGATTTGTCAAGTAAATATACATGTATCTACTCAAATCATCTATGAAGTAAGGACACAACAATATCCACTACGTGCTTCAACACTCATTGGACCACATACATCTAAATGTATTATTTCCTATAAGTTACTTGCCCGTTCCATCTCTGGAAAATGAGGCCTTCAGTCATCTTGCCCATGTAGCATAGTTTGCATGTCTCAAGCGATTCAAAATCAAGTGAGTCCAAAAGATCCATCAGCATGGAGTTTCTTCATGCGTTCACACCAATAGGCATGGTTCCCACGCCTTAAACGATTTAAAATCGAGTGAGTCTAAAGATCCACCAGCATGGAGTTTCTTCATGCGCTTTATACCAATATGACCAAAGCGGTAGTGCCACAAGTAAGTGGTACTATCATTACTAATTTTGTATCTTTTGGTATAAATACTATGAACGTGTGTATCACTATGATCGAGATTCAATAAACCATTCATATTGGGTGCATGATCAGGAAATATATTATTCATGTAAACGGAATAACCCATTATTCTCTAACTTATGTGAATAATCGTCTCGGAATAAACAAAATCAATATAATGTCCATTCTCAACGCAGACACCAAATAGAATTTATTTAGGTTTACCACTAATCTCGAAGATAGATGGAGTGTGCAATGGTGATCACATCAACCTTGGAAACACTTACAACACACATCGACACCTCTCCCTTAGCTAGTGTTCATTTATTCTGTAACTCCTGTTTCGATTTTCTAATATTAGCAACTAAACTGTATCAAATACCCAGGAGCTACAACAAGCACTAGTAAGGCACACGTCAATAAGATGTATATCAAATATACTTTGGTTGACATTTCCACCATTCTTATCTCCCAAGCACGTGGGGTAGTTCCGCTCTCAGTGACCACTCCCCCATAGCAAAATCACTCAGTCTCGGGTTTGGGTTCAACCTTGGGTTTCTTCACTAGAGAGACAACTCGCTTGTCATCCTCGAAGTTTTCCTTCTTTTCCTTACCCTTCTTGAAACTAGTGGTTTTACTAACCATCAACACTTGATGCTCCTTCTCGATTTCTAGCTTCGTGGTGTGAAACACCGCGAATAGCTCAGGGATCATCTTCTCCATCGTTGATATACTATAGTTCATCACAGAGCTCCAGTAGCTTGGTGGCAGTGACTTTGGATAACTATCACTATCTTATCTGGAAAATCAACTCCCACCTAATTCAAGCGATTGTAGTACCCAGACAATTTGAGCACATGCTCATGGATTGAGCTATTCTCATTCACATTTTAGGAAAAGAATCTTGTCGGAGGTCTCTTACCTCTCAACATGGGCACGAGCCTGAAATCCTAATTTTAGCTCTTTGAACGTCTCAAATGTTCCGTGATGTTCAAAATGTTTTGGAGCCTCAATTCTAAGACATAAAGTATGACGCGCTGACCTATCACGTAGTTATCAAGACGTGCATTTCAGATATTCGCAACATCCAGATGATACGCTTGGGGGTAGCACAACGAGCACTGCATTAAGGACATAAGCCTTTTGTGCAGCAATGAGGACAATCCTGAGTTTACGGACCCAGCCCGTATAATTGCTACCATCATCTTTCAACTTAGTTTTCTCTAGGAACGCATAAAAAATACATGGAGCTATAGCACGAGCTATTGTTCCACAACATACTTTGTAAAGACAACTTAGCCTATCACTAGTAGGAAAAACCTTATAGGTAGGAGCCTAGTAGTAGCACTGAAAAATAGCAAGCTTTGTTGCTACTTAGCAGTAGCGCTGGCTCTGCCAAGCGCTACTCCTAATGGCCTTAGCAGTAGCGCTTGATATGAAAAAAGCGCTACACCTAAACGCGGCACAACGAGGTCACCGACAGTAGTAGTAGTAGCAGCGCGTGCAAGTAAAAAAGTGCTACTGCTAAGTTTAATAGAAGTAGTGCTCATCAGGAAGCAGCGCTACTTCTATTGGGCACCACTTAGTAGTAGCATTGATTTACAAAAAGTGTTACTGCTACGTGTGGCTGTGGGAAGCTTTCACCCCCCCCCCCCACACACACACTCCTCTCTCCCTTCCTCCCCTCTTTTCCCTCTCCCCTCTTTTCTCCTCTCGTCTCTCTACGTTGCTTCTCCACCATTGTTTCCCTTCTTCCCTCTTCTTTCTACCTCTCTTCTCTCCCCATTAAGGCACCCTCCATCGTAATTATCCTCCATAAGTGGCCTCTTCTAACTCTATGTTCCACACTTATTTGGCTCTCCCACCTTCCATACATATAGATCTAGCTAGCTAGGTCATCTCTCTCCCTCTCCACTAGTTAGCTAGAGTCATCTCTCCCCACAACAACTTGATCTAGCTATTTATTTAGCCGTGCACAATCTCTCTCGGGATATAGGTGAGTAAAAATTTCTACATTTCAATAATGGGAATATGTGTGTTTGCGATATGAAGGGATTTCCGTGAGTGACATGACCCATGAGTTGCTTATGATTTGTCTGAATTTCGACAGCAGAGCCAAAGCGGAAATGAGTTACTTGAGGTGGATGCTACGGAAGAGACGGAGCAAAACCGGTGCCTGAAGAAGTATTGCATAGTTGCGCTCTTGCTCATGCTAATCGCTCTTCTCTTCTACATGATGGTTTGGATAGGTATTATGAAACTTGTGGGTGTGCCATGAGTTGTGTGTATCGCTATTTTCGAGATTTGGTGATATTTGTGTTGGATAACGATATTTTGTGTTGGATAATGATGATGATGGTGTAAATGACGATACTACTTTATGTGTATGATATGATGAGAATAATGCATGTTTATTATGATACGATGAAACTACTGTTTAGAGCATGCACAAATATGTAGAGGGGGGCCTAAATACGACGATAATTAAATATTGAAAGCAGGAATATTAGCAGTAGCACTCGAGTATTGGCAGTAGCGCTGGCTTAGCAGTAACGCTTTATTTATTCTAGCAACAGTGCACAATTGGGGAGAACATAGTTTTATCTTGAAATTTGTGTGAGAGATCATCTTATAATGCTACCGTCGTCCTAAGCAAAATAAGATGCAGAAAAGGATTAAAATCACATGAAAATCATAATAGTGACATGATATGGCCATCATCATCATGTGCTTTTGATCTCCATATCCAAAGCAACGGCATGATCTCTATTGTCACCGGCATGACACCGTGATCTCCATCATCATGACCTCCTATCATCGTGTTGCCGTCAGGGTTGTCGCGCCAACCACGCGTGTACTACTATTGCTACCATTTAGTGATAAAGTAAAGCATTACATAGGGCTTAATGATTGACACGCAGGTCATAAAATAATTAAAGACAACCCTATGGTTCCTGCCGGCTGTCGTATGCGTCAACATGCAATTCGATAATAACTAATACAAAACATGATTGTCTCATACATCAAATATATTTCATCATGTCTTTGGCCATATCATATAATAACATACCTTGCAAAAAACAAGTTAAATGTCCTCTAATTTGTTGTTGCATGTTTTACATGGCTGCAATGGGTATCTAGCAAGAACAATTCTTACCTACCCAAAACCACAATGGTGATATACAAGTTGCTATTTAACCTTCTACATGGACCACCTTCGTCGAATCCAATTCAACTAAGGTAGGAGAGACAGACACCCGCGACCCATCTTATGCAATAAAGTTACATGTGAGTCGATGGAACCGATCTCTCATACATGGACGAGTAAAGTTGCTCCGGGCCGCTTCATCCCACAATAACGCTGAATCAAGAAATGACTAAGGAAGGAAGCAATGTGAATATCAACACCCACAAACTCCTTTGTGTTCTACTCGTGATGTCATCTACGTATAGACCTAGCTTATATACCACTATTGGGGAACATTGCATGGGAAACAAAAAAATTCCTACGCTCAACAAGATCAATCTATGGAGTCTAACATATACTAGAGGGGGAGTGTGTCTACATACCCTTGTAGATCGCTAAGGTGAAGCATATATAACACGGTTGATGTAGTCATACATCTTCACGATCCAATTGTGATCTATCTCGATCTAGCGCCAAACGGACGACACCTCCGCGTTCAGCACACGTACAGCTCGATGATGTCTCCTCCTTCTTGATGCAGCAAGCGAGGAAGGAGAAGTAGATGGGATCTCAATCAGCACGACGGCATGGTGGAGATGATGGTGGAGCAGTGGCAGCAAGGCTTCGCCAAGCGCTGCCGGACCTGATGTGAGGAGCAAACGGAGTTATGGGAGATGTAGGTCTGCCACCAAGGAGTGGGAATTGGTGTGTTCATCCCCTCCCTCTCCCCCACTATATATAGGAAGCAAGGTGGAGGTTTTGGTCGTATCCCTAGCACATCCTCCAAGGAGGGGTGTGGGCCTAGGGAGGTTTCCTGCCTCCCCAAGGCACCTAGGAAGTACCTTCCCCTTAGGGACTCGTCCCTCCCAACCGCATGGGCCATTGGGGGCTGGTCCAACAAGGCTTCGATGCCCCCCTTACATCCCATGCACGTCCTAGGGTTGGAGGGACCCTTTTGAAACCTTCCAGAAGCTTCTTGGTACAATACCGATAAAAACCCGAAACTTTTCCGGTAGCCAAAATATGACTTCACATATATAAATATTTACCTCCGGACCATTCCGGAGCTCCTCGTGACGTGCGATATCACATCCGGGACTCCAAACAACATTGGGTCACCAACGTACGTATCCAATACTACTCTAGCGTCACCGAATGTTAAGTGTGCGGACCCTGCGGGTTCGAGAACTATGCAGACATGACTGAGACACCTCTACTTTCAATAACCAATAGCTATACGTAGATGCCCATATTGGTTCCTACATATTCTACGAATATCTTTATCGGTCGAACCAGGATGTCAAGGATTCAATCGATCCCGTATGGAGTTCCCTTTGTCCATCGGTATGTTACTTTCCCGAGATTTGATCGTTGGTATCTACATACCTAGTTCAATCTGGTTACCGTCCAGTCTCTTTACTCGTTCGGTAATACAAGATATCGTGACTAACTCCTTAGTCACATTGCTTGCAAGCTTCTTGTGATGTTGTATTACCGTCTGGGCCCCGTGACACCTCTCCGTCATACAGAGTGACAAATCCCAGTCTTGATCCGTGCCAACTCAACTGACACCCTCAGAGATACCTCTAGAGCATATTTATAGTCACCCAGTTACGTTGCAACGTTTGATACACACAAGGTACTCCTCCGGTGTTAGTGAGTTGCATGATCTCATGGTCATAGGTAAAGATACTTAACATGTAGAAAACAATAGCAATAAACAGACATGATCATATGCTACATTCATAGTTTGGGTCTTGTTCATCACATCATTCTACTAATGATGTGATCCCGTTATCAACTGACAACTCATATATATGGCTAGGAAACCTTAGCCATCTTTGGTCAACGGGCTAGTCTAGTAGAGGCTCACTAGGGACACGGTGTTGTCTATGTATCCACACATGTATTTGAGTTTCCAATCAATACAATTATAGCATGGATAATAAACGATTATCTTGAACAAGGAAATACGATAATAACTAATTTATTATTTCCTCTAGGTCATACTTCCAAGAGGTACATTGGCCCCTTCAAGATCACCGCAAGGCCAGGAGAAGTTTCTTACTAGATGGAGCTACCATCCGTGCTTTCGGATGTGCACAACGTTTTCCACGTGTCACAACTCCGGAAGTGCCTCCAAGTTCCCAACCGTCTGGACCTCTACAAGGACGTCTATCATCACTTCATCGACCTTCAACCATAACTCACTTACCATGAGAGACCAATCCGCATATTGGAAGAAGACGAGGGTTGCACCCGAAGCCGCATCATCAAGTACTAGAAGGTCTAGTGGAGCAACCACACCGAAGCAAAAGCAACATGGGAGCGTGAAGACAACCTTAGATCTGAGTTCCCTTATCTCTTTAGAGCTTAGCCTAGGAATATCGGGGACGAGATTCTTCTAAGGGGGTAGGTCTGTCGCACCCTGTGTTTGTACCACTTTGCCACATTATGTTTTTACAAAATTTGGAACCAATTAAAACTTTTCGAGTGCTTGGGATGATTGATTTGATCGCATCCTCCTTGTGTGATTGAATGTGTTTTAAATCACCAATATTATTATTATCTCTAAAATTCCTCCCCTTGACCACTAACCGTTCCCAATGACCATGCCATGTGTAGAGGACGAGAAAATATTTTCTAAAAGATTATTTCAACAAAAGGGCATTTATTTATTTTAAGGTTTCAAAAACCCCTGAGTTGGGATTTGTACTACAAGTCCTTAATTTAGAAGGGATGACTTACCCCCAATAAGTTATTAGGATTCTATTATCAAAAATACTTGTGAAAACCACAAAACATTGGTTTAAAAGTTATTTCCCTATTTTATTCAAACACCTTTTTTGAGGCTAGAAATGATCTAGTGTGGGTAAAAATTATTTTCTTGCTTTCAAAATATTTGAGAAAATTTAGGGAAACTCACCGGACATATATTTTTCATAAATATGATAATATTGGACAAAACCCTCAAAACCCTTTCTACCTATTTCAAGATTTTGAAACATTTCCATAGGAAATATTCTCAATAAATTCCATGCAAATTCTAGCAAGTCACACATGATATATGTGGTGACCTGCAAAATTTCATATCAATCCAAGTTGATGGTTCACCTAAGAAACCCAAAACCCTCCTTGTGCAGAACCAAATTTGATTAACTTAACACTGCCAAGTTTATCCAATTGATTCCAAATTTTACAGAGGTGATCCAGACCCCAAATAAGGATGCTACACCAAGTTGTGCATTTGTGGGAGTTGATTTGGTCACCAAAGTCAATAGGAATATGATTTTGTCTATTTTTGGGGATTTTCATGTTTACATTGCCAACTTTGCTCAAATGAGCTGAAACTTGGTGAACACTCTTTGTTTTTACCACAATTCAGTGATTTTAACTTTCACAACAAATGGTTAAAGGTAACTTCCCAAAAAATCATCAAACACCTTATGGTAGTTTGGTAAAGTGGCTACTTTCACCGCTTTTGCTCATCCTTTTCACTTCAAATTTCTACCATATATTCTTCCAGTGTTCTTTTACCCCAGTCTGTCTCTCACTGCCACAACTCAATTATTGATGGCGTAAAACCCCCATTTCTCCTTATGGACAGCAGGATTCCATCTCTCTCTCCACTCCTCTCTATATCACTCTCTGATAGCCTCCAGAGCGCCCCTACCTCTTTCCCCTTTGTTTACTCCCCCTCAAGCCTTTGGACATGGGTGGCCATGCAAGAGCGCGTGAGTGATGCAATGATGCCAGCCAAAGTCACGCTCTAGAGCGTGGCAGAGAGCATCCGAGGTTTGACCTTGCTCTCCTGCCCGTTTCCGACCCCCTCGAACTCTCCCCTTGCGCCAGTCGATGTGCATCGACGTCCGGGACATGCCTTCATGTCAGCCGCCTTTTCTCTCTCCCTCCATCGCCCAATGCCACGCCCGCCCGAGTGCTGCACGGTTCGGCCAACATGCGGTCTCGCACGCGCGTGCCTCCCCTCTCTCTTTCTTCCATCCCCTAGGCATAGACCACGCCCAGAAACACCCCAGGCACCTCCCCTCAAGCCCCCCGTGCCCTCTGGCCCCGACCACGGCCTCGCTGGCGCACCAGCGCATGATGGACCATGGGTAGCATATTTAAGGACACCCCAGGTCACTCTCTCCCCTCTGATCGCTCTCTCATCCACCCAATTGACCCCCACTCCTCCAATTTCTTCTCCCATAGCCCCAGTGCTCGAGATCAAGATCGATGTCGCCCCTTCGAGCTGCCGTTGATCTCACGGTAGGACGCTGCTCTGGCCTCCCTATCTCTCCCTCTTTGCAACCGACACACGTTGCTGATGCATTTCCCTCTTTTCCCCGAGCTTTTTGCAGCCTAGAGCGCCGACTCCGATCACCTCCCGAAGCTCCTCCGCCGAGGGTGCTCTTCGTCGGCAAGCCAAGTCGCCTTCGGCGTCCCTTCGACCTCCACCGGAACGAGAATCATCACTGTTGAGCGTCGCCACCTCTCTGAATAGAGGTTCACGACAACATGCTAGTGGGACTCAGAAATCAGCCTCTATCGTGCCTCTCCTCGCTATTGCCTCCCCTTGTGTGTCGCTGGCAGCTGGGCCGTGCACGTGAGGTTCAAACTTGATGGCACGCACCGCGTCGCGCCTCGCCTGGGCTGGCTTTGCTAGTTAGGCCGGTTTGGTGAGCATCCTCTCGCCCAAGAGGCATAGGGACATTTTCCCTTTTTATTTTTTCTTTGTTTTGCAAAAATTCCACAGAAACCAATATACATTGAAATCCAATTATTCTTCCACCACAAATATTGTAATATTGTGCAGTATTTGATAATACCACTTGTGTAATTTCTACAAAAACTTTTATACACTGTTTTTTGAACCATAGTTTTAAACATTCTAACCTTCTGTTAAAATGTTTTTCACAACTTTTTACACTTCGAAAATAAAGTTAGCAATTTTTACAATACCTACACTCAACCTAGTATTTTACAAAAATAGAATGATATTTTTTCTGAGCAAATTATTTTCCATGCTTTTATGGTGTTCCTATTTTTTGCCCGTTCATATTGCGACGATAGATTGCGTTGCTGACGAGGGATTTGGACTAGAAGACTTTCAAGACCCCGGAGACTTTGCTGAGCAAGGCAAGCAGCCCTTTGACCATGTCTAAGAAACCATTTATTTTGCATGCCATATAACACTATATTCTGTTGCATTTGATTCATGATGAGTCGGTGACCACCTCGTGGGTTGTCTCTGAGAAACCCCTCGTTGATACATTCACTTGAGCATGACCCTACCATATATGACGGTTGTAGGGGTGCGAAGTAGTTAAGTTGCTAGTAGCTGCTATGGAGATGGAATGTGACTTTGCATGGTGACGATGAAATGAATGATTTGAAAGGATTTTAAAAAAACGTCGTGGTCCACTAATGCCCGAGGGAGATCATGTTGAGATGGGTGTCCACTTGGAAAGAAGTGGTGTACCGGGAAAAGTTTCGTGTGTGTGGTTTCAAAAACATGATTATGTTTTAGAATTGCTGACCATCCCAACCTTACATGTGCGACCATGATAACCCTTATGGGACAGGGGCTTTGTTGATTACTTTGGATGATGCTAGCAGAGATCCCACATTACTAGTGACGAGAGTGGCGTGGTCACTATCGAGATGGGGTCGTGCCAGGTAGGGAGACCATGAGCTATTTGCACAGGCACCGGGCACACCGTTGGTCCCTTCATGGATGGTACGATCTAGAGCGAGGCTAGTATGATGTACATCATTAGGGATGGGTACCATTCGTGTGGACTCTTTGTTTAGTGTCGCTAGGGTAAAGGCATAGTTCCGTGCTTACCTCGGTTATGTAATATACCGCGAGTCGTGGATGGCACGAAAGCTCCCCGAGTCTCCTGGGTACAACGCGTAACCTCTGCAGAGTGTAAAACTATTCGAATAGCCATGTCCACGGTCAAGGATACTTGGGTAATCCTGCTTAAACTACGTCGAGTTGTTTTCGCATAAACCAAGTGTGCGTGTGTGAAAAAGAGATGGTATCACAAAGATGACACTTGAGCTAAATCACACGACTTGGTATGGGAAATGAACGTGGGACGTTCAACCCGTGCTTATGATGATAACTATAACTTGTTCATATGAATTTCCGTGACATACTGATGCATTCTTTTACCAGATTTATCATGTCATTGCACACAAAACTAGCTTTCCGCAAACTTACCTACTTAGTGCTATATCATGCATTGGTATTGCCTTGTTCCACATCATAGGTTGCTTGCGAGTACATTCAAAGTACTCATTGGCTTTCCACTGATTATTTAATTGGGCAAGCATGGAAGAGAAGGAATATGGAGAACGGTTCATTGAACATGAAAACGCAAACTAGGATGCTTCCCAGTCAGAATGCTTGTAGGTTTATGGCAGATGGCTCGGGTTCACGCTTTTGATCTAGATTTCCGCTGCTAGTTATGTTTTGTCTATCGGCCTTCAAGGCCCTATCCATGTAAGACTTGACCTTAATGGTCTCCATTTGTATCAGACGATATGTACGGATGTAAGACTCTTGTATTTAGCTTCTATGTTCAGTGAGCATTGGTCTATGGGATCACTATACACGTGCATTCGATGATCATGACTTACAAGTCAAGGTCCCCACATGCAAACTTTTGGTTAACAAAAGAATGCGAAGCACCACAATCAAACAGAAATGTTGTTGAGGTTGAGTTGACAAGGTATGTACCCAGTATGACATTTGGGTCCTCCTGGGCTTCCTCAGGGGAGATGTGATTCACCCGACCCTTGCCATTGTTGGGAAAGTTGCGGGGAGATATATTCCTAGGTAGCACTCCACAGCCTTGTCCCTCATTTGGTGCATTGGGGCGCGGTGCATCTCGCTTCTTGTTGGGGCACTACCTCGAGATGTTTCCAGGCTGACCACACCTAAAGTACGTGACATGCCCAAAGTTGTTGGCCTTGCCGCTAGTTTTGTTATTGGGATTGTTGTATGCTGGCCTAGGGTTGGCATACTATTTAGGCTGGTACCTCAAACAAGGTATAGGAGTCCTGGATTGCTAAGGCTGATAATTTGGCTTCGCGTGGTTGATTGCTAGGGGCAAGTCTTCTAGTTTCTGTAACCACCGATGTTGATCATTTTGCTTTGCTTGTGTCTTCCACGACACGATACTTATCTTCATGCATGAGGGCCTTGATTATCATCTTGAAGAATGTTCGACAGTCGTAGACAACAAGTTGATACTGGAGTCCGTCCATGAAGTGTTCTATCTTGGCTGCCTCAATGCTGACATCATCACGTGCATACTTTGACAAGAGATTAAACTTATGCACGTACTCCTTGACAGAGCCACTTCCTTGCTTCAGCGCTCGGAATTCCCACTTCTTGATGGCCATAATCCCAGAAGGGATATGATAATCCCAGAAGGGATATGGGATGTGGGAAATCCTTGATTGAAATCAGCCTAGGTGATTACTCGCTTGCCTTGCTAGACATTGAATCCGTCCCACCAGGCTCTGGCGATACCTCAGAGGCAGTGAGAGGCATAGAGAACCTTCTCGTGGTCCTCATTGCAGTTGACCAATGCAAGGAGGTCCTCGATGGTGCGGATCTATTCATCAGCATCCAAAGGTTCAGTTGTCCTAGTGAAGGTCGGGGGCGAAGTGTTCATGAATTCTAACATAGTGGAACTATCGTTGCCGTTCCCGCCCTGCTGCTGGTTGTTCACGAGAACCTCTGCCATCTTCAGGATAGCGGAAGTGTTGGCTTGGCGTTCCATCAGAAGACCTTGGAGAAACTGAGCCATAGTCATCTTCTCACGTGGCGGCGGTGGCGGGGGAAGATCGCCTTATGGCTGCTCCTGGTGACCACCAGCTTGAGCAGACCCACCGGCTGGTGGCTGCTGGCTAGGGTCGCCGGTGCTGGGGTTGCCAAAAGTACTGATGCGAGTAGTAGTCACCATCCTGTTCGGAGCAGCCAGGTCAAACAACTGGAATAGACGAAAGAAATAGCAGCAAGAGGGAATCACGCCTAAGGGGGTTGGTACAATGCAAGTGTGTCAAATAAGGGTCGAAAGACCCATCGCATAATCATTAAGATAAGATAGGCGATGGAGTCGCTTACATGTTGCCTACGGCAAAAGTGCGACTTGTCGATACACAAACAGAAAAACAAACAACAAGCACACATGGTTTCATGTGAACCATTACAGGGACTCGCCTTTGCATGAGGGATAAATAGCTTATCCTACCCTAGGGGTTCTCGAACTCAAGTAGTGGAGTGCTTGGTCTCGTACTCATGCTCTTCTGATTCTTCCTCCTGGTCATCATCTGTACGGGTATTGTCTCCCCTCGAGGGAGTCGGAGAATGGGGAGGTCCAGCCCGACGACACTTCGTCGGTGGAGCGGTGAAGAGATCACGATGCTCCTTCGCACTCATGTGATGATGTCGTGTGGGTGCATTGCTAGTTGGGGGTACTCCTCCTGTGTAGACGACAACGGGTCACCCCTCGGGGGCTCCATCCTTCTTGATCTCGCCTAGGTTCGTGTTAGCTTGACGGAGTAGCTCATGGGTGTGGTGGAGTTCCTTGCGAAGCTTCACGGACTACTTCATCTGGTTGTGATCCAGACTGTTGACGGAGAGGATGCAGTAGGTCTGGAACCTGAGCGATGTTCCGTCCTCCGGGGATGGGATCAATGTCCAACTCCCGCCAACATCATATTTCCCAAAAGGGAAGTGGCGAGTAGCCAGTTCGTCAGCCATCTCAGGAAGGATGTCACGAAGGTGGATGGGCTCCTTCCTCCCCGTTGTCTCGACTGCTAACACGAGAGTCTCCATCAATGGTCCTTCAACGAACCAGCTTGTCGGGGAGTTGTTTGCCTTCACGACCACATCAACGTGGTACTCCTTCGTGGTGGCATTCACCCAGTGCTCGTGGTAGAGGAAAACGGGTGATCGGTGGATCTGGCACTTCTCCAAGCTGTCTTCAAGGAGTACGGGAAATCTGTATGCTAGGAGGTTCTCGGGTAAGATGGTCATGTACAAGGTTTAAGGAGAGCGTGTCTGTAAAGAATTTTGAAAATAGAGTGGAAGAGGCAAGAAATGTTGAAACTCCTAAGTATAGATGGTAGGTATAGTTTTTGGAAAGTGGGTTCGTCCTATCTAACGTCCATGCTAGCTAAGGCTTCCTACAGTCAGGATGGCTTTGATACCAGCTCTGTGGGGACCCCGACTCATAGGTCATGATCATTGAATGCACGTGAACAGTGATCCCAGAGATCAATGCTCATTGAACACACAAAAATTGAATAACAAGAGTCTTACATCCATACATATTGTCTGATACAAATAAGGAGCATTAAGGCCAAGTCTTACATAGATAGGGCCTCGAAAGCCGACACACCAAGCATACCTAGCAGCGGAAATCTTGAACAAAAGCGTGAACCCATGCCATCTTCCTTAACCTACACACATTCTAACTGGGAAGAGTCCTAGTTTGCATGTTCGTCACCGACGAACTCTTCTCCAAATTCCTGCTCTTCCATGTCTGGCCAATTAAATAACCAGTGTCAAGCGAGTGAGTACTTTGAATGTACTCGCAAGCAACCCATGATGTGGAACAAGGCAACAATGAAGCATGATATAGCACTAACAAGTATTTTGCAGAAAGCAGATTTTTGCCTACTGCAATGACATGATCAACTAATCATGAGGGCCTGCACCATAAGGTAAGTGATATCCGTGAGAACAGGTTCCATATATCAATATCAACTGATGGCTGAACAACTCGTGTTCAACCATTGTGCCAAGTCATCTGACTTAGCTCATGTATATTTTTCCCATATACCACCTTTATCACACACGCACACTATTTGGTAAACATGGACGTAGCCGAGGAGTGCTCATCTAACTATCCATGACCATGGACTCAGCTATTCAAATAGTTTTACACTCTACATAGGTTGCACACTTTACCCACAAGACTTGGGAATCTTTCGTGTCAAGACACAACTCGCGGTGTTTCTCACACCCGAGGTAAGTACCGGAATAGCACCTTTCCCATGACAATACTAGCAAAGAGACCACGCGTTGGTGACAAATCCTCATCATGTACATCACACGTATCACCCACGAGGTGCCCGGTGTCTATGAAAACAGCCAATGGTCGCCCTTTTTCTTGGCACGACCCTGTCTCGACAGTGACCACATCACTCCGACCACTAGTAATGCGGGATCTCTACTAGCACCAACCATAGTAATCTGCAAAACCCCGTTTCATCAGGGGTATCATGGTCGTGCAAGTAAGGTTGCTGTAAAGGTCGCAACTTTAACCGATCCGATTTCGAAAACCACACACACTCACTAGCCTCGGTATACCACTTCTTTATCAAGTGGCTACCTAGCTCACACGATCTACCTTGGGCATTAGTGGCACCCGACGGGGTTTTTGTAAAACCTTTGAAATCATCTTCCCTTACCGACACCATGCATGTACCCAATCCCATGTGTAGCATTACTAGCAACTTAACTACACCCCACTTCAACAACCCTCATAGTTAGGTAGGGTTATGCCCAAGTGCAAGTGTCAATGAGTGTCGGGTTTCGGGCTCCGTAAAACTCTAAAGATTCGAACTCAGGGGCGTGTATGAAGTTCTCTCACCGTCTCGCCTCACCTTACTCGCTGGGAATGGCAGGGGACTCACTCGATGGCGAGGAAGACACGGAACCCGGCAGTTTACCCAGGGTCGGGCCGCTGAGAAGCGTAATACCCTACTCCTTTGATGGATTGCCTCTCGTGGAGGTTGGTGGATGAATAAGTACAGTGTTCGAGAGCCTTTGGAGGCTGGGTGGCCTTTGCGTGGTGCAGGTGGGCGAATGAATGGATCAGATCCCCCTCTATGAAGTAACCTACTCTCTATATATAGTGGTGGTCCCACTCCTCTTCCCTTATCGTTGCGGCAGGAAGGGATCCCACAACGGCCAATATTAAAGGGGGACAGGGGAACATGCTCCCCCAGGCCAAAAGTAGTCTTTGCCTGCAAAGTGGCTGCCGTTGCAGCAAGGGCTGGTCCAGGGATGACGTCCATCGTGCCGGAGGGTGCTAGTGGCTTTGTTGCACCAAAATGGAAACCTTTCGGAGATGCCTTGGAGACCTGTGTGCGTCCTTCCCCCTTTGCACTAAAGGGGAAACTGCATCGTCCTGTTGTCTGCTGCTCACCTGTCCTTTCCCTGCGTCATCCTAGACTCTTGAGGCCGGGCCTTGCCTCGGAATATCCGCCACTCCGGAGGGGTCCTGAGGAGGCCCACTCCGGGTCTTGATGTTGTTCCTTCTCGCGAGGCTTGGCCCCTCGCGAGGGCCTTGCCTTGAGTGGTGTCGGGCGTAATGGTTTTTGGTCGATGAAGTGGGCCCACCTTGTGGCACCCTAGGGGCGCGCGACGATCACGTTCTCACAACGCTTGGTAGTCACGGCATGCCTATAAATCTGCATCACCCCTATCGAGGGGGAGGCACTGCGATCTTGAGCTTCCTCTCTGCTTCCCTTACTTCACCGAGAAAAACCTCTTCTCCCCTTCGCTTCTTCGTTTTCCATGGCTACTCCGGGAGGTGACCCTGGCAGGGTGAAGTGCACGGCTCTGTTCGCACCCTCGTCTGCGGCTGGGAGCAGCGGCGGAGGGCCCTCAGGGTCGCTGCGTGTCCGCCACCGCTGGGCCCTGAGTGATGAGTAAGTCCCTGTCT
Organism: Hordeum vulgare subsp. vulgare; assembly: GCF_904849725.1. NCBI lineage: Eukaryota > Viridiplantae > Streptophyta > Magnoliopsida > Poales > Poaceae > Hordeum > Hordeum vulgare. Next base: position 276,485,113 of record NC_058524.1, read on the forward strand.
GCACCTCATTTTCCTGTTGTATCGTCCGCTGCTTGGTGGTTGATCTCCCATTTCCTCCAGAGCACTCACAGCCAAGAGGCTCAGGCTCGGTGAGCTTCAGGAGGAAGCAGAGGGGCTGCAGGCTCGGCTCGAGAGTGTCGAGGCCGCCCTCAAGGCAGCCCTCCAGGGCGGAGTTGGAATTGCTGCAGCGGCAGCCCCAGGACGAGGCGTCATACGCCCGGATGTTGGCATCCCAGCTGGCCAAGCAGTTCCAAGGCATTGTCGGCCAGGTAGCTGGAGCAACACGCCGCTTCGTAGTGGAGGCCCCGACACTGCCGAGGGTGAATAGCGACGGGGGCTATCTCGCCCTCTTTCAGAAAGTGATGGAGACGTTGGATGCCGGTGTCTCTCGTGTGTAGGAGGACAACTCGTACGACACACGTGAGCTTCTAGGCCTTGCCTTGACGCTCGTCTTCTCCAACCTGCGTCGCCTTGTCTCTGAGCTCAACCTCTAGCACGTCGTCGAGTGCTACTACAACAAAATACCTTCCAATGGCGCCAGAAATAGGCACGTTGATGGGAGAATACTTGATTTGATCCTTCTGCTATGGCTACGCCTTAAGGGACTTCCTAGGCTAGTATGCAAAGGATTTCCCCCGTGGCCTTGGAGCCTTGCGTTGGTGTTCCCTCGAAGCGGAAAGGGTGATGTAGCGTAGCGGTGGTAAGTATTTCCCTCAGTTTGAGAACCAAGGTATCAATCCAGTGGAGGAGTATCACAAGAGCCTGCACAAACACAAAAAAGCTTGCTCCCAAGCTATGAAGGGGTTGTCAATCCCTTAAAGATTGTTTGCCAAGTGAGAACTGAAAGCAACAAAGTAACAAAGCAAAGTAAAAGCGGAGGTGTAAACGATGGATGTGAATAGACCCGGGGGCCATAGTGTTTACTAGTGGCTTCTCTCATGAAAGCAAGTAGACGGTGGGTGAACAAATTACTATCGAGCAATTGATAGAACCGCGCAAAGTCGTGACGATATCTATGGCAATGATTATATCTATAGGCATCACGTCCAAAACAAGTAGAACGATACTTTCTACATCTACTACTATTACTCCACACGTCGACCGCTATCCAGCATGCATCTAGTGTATTAAGTTCATAAGAACGGAGTAACGCCTTAATCAAGATGACATGATGTAGAGGGATAATCTCAAACCAATGATGAAAACCCCATCTTTTTACCTTTGATGGCAACTACTTAATGTGTGCCTTGCTGCCCCTACTATCACTGGGAAAGGTCACCACATGGTAGAACCCAAAACCAAGCACTTCTCCCATTGCAAGAATCATAGAGCTAGTTAGCCAAACAAAACCCAAGACACGGAGAGACTTACAAGGATATCAAATCATCCATATAAGAAATCAGCAAAGACTCAAATATATATCATAGATAATCTGATCACAAATCCACAATTCATCGGATCTCGACAAACACACCGCCAAAGAAGATTACATCGGATAGATCTCCATGAAGAGCATGGAGAACTTTGTATTGAAGATCCATGAGAGATAAGAAGCCATCTAGCTACTAACTACGGACCCGTAGGTCTGAAGTGAACTACTCACGAGTCAATGGAGGGGCGATGATGATGATGAAGAAGCCCTCCAACTCCAAAGTCCCCTCCGGCAGGGCGCCGGGAAGGGTCTCCAGAGGAGATCTCGCGGAAACGGAAGCTTGCGGTGGCAGAAAAGTATTTTCGAGGCTCTCCTGATTTTTTACTATATTTTTGGGAATTTATAGGCCAAAGATCTAGGTCACGGGGCAGCTAGAGAGGCCAGAAGCCCTGACACCGCCGCCTCCCCCTGGTGGCGGAGTGGGAGCTTGTGGGCTCCCTGGAGCCCACTTGGCTTGGCCCAGAGGCCCCCTGATCTTCTTCCGTTCGGGAAAAACTCATTTCGGGGTTTTTATTCCGTTTGGACTCCGTTCCAAAATCAGATCTGAAAAGAGTCAAAAACACAAAAAAAACAAGAACTGGCACATGGCACTGAATTAATAAGTTAGTCCCAAGAAAGATATAAAAGGTATATAAAACATCCAAAGATGACAACATAACAGCTGAAACCGTAAAAAATTATAGATACGTTTGAGACGTATCAAGCATCCCCAAGCTTAACTCCTGCTCGTCCTCGAGTAGGGATGTGATAAAGAATGAATTTTTGATGCATTCATGCTACCTAGCACAGGTGTCCTTTGTAATTCCTCATATGTGACATGAATATTCAGATCTATTAGATTCACAACAATAGTTTGCTATTGACGTGGAAACAATAATAATTCAAGCAAACTAGCAAGGTAATCATGAACTTTCAAAATAACAAGGCCAAAAGAAAGTTATCCCTACAAAAGCATATAGTTTGGCTATGCTCTATCATCATTGCACAACGAATTTAAATCATGCACAACCCCGATATTGGCCAAGAAACTGTTTCACACCTTTACTTTCTCAAACCTTTTCAACTCTCACGCAATAAATGAGCGTGAGCCATGGTTATAGCACTATAGATGGTGTGGAATCTGGTGGAGGTTGCAAGACAAAAAAAGGAGAAGATAGCCACATTAACTAGGCGTATCATTGAGTTGTGGAGATGCTCATCAATAGATATCAATATGAATGAGTACGGATTGCCGTACAAAAGATGCACTAGAGCTACGAGTATGTGAAAGCTCTTAAATAAAAGTAGTGGGTGTGCATCCAACTTGCTTGCTCACGAAGACCTAAGGCAATTTTGAGGAAGCCTATCATTGGAATATACAAGCCAAGTTATATAATGATAATTTCCCACTAGCTATATGGTGGTGCCAAAACGAGAGACTCTCAATCATGAAGATCATGGTGCTTAAAATGCAAAAGTGTGGAAAAAGTGGTAGCATTGTCCCTTCTCTCTTTTTCTCTCATTTTTTGGTGGGCTCTTTGGCCTCTTTTTTGGGTGGGCTTCTTTGGCCTATTTTATTTCCTCACACGGGAAAATTCTCCATTAATGATGATCATCACACTTTCAACTCAAAACTTAGAGCAACTATGACTCTATATGGAATGCCTTCGGTAGTGTACCGTGGCAATGATCTAGCACGACATAGACATCAATGGAAACATCATGCTAGCTATCTTACGATCATGCAATGGCAACGTAGACATGGTGGCACATGTCATGGTGGTAGTTGCATGGCAATATATCTCGGAATGACTTTGAAAAAGCCATAGTAGGTAGGTATGGTGGCTGTTTTGAGGGAGGCTAATGGTGGGTTTTGTGCACCGGCGAAAGTTGCACGCCACTAAGAAGAGAGTGATGGTGGTAGGTGAAAGTGCATCTAAACCATGGACTCAAAACTAGTCATGAAGAACTCATATACTTGTCGCAAAAGTTTTATTAGTAAACGAAACAAAGCATTCAACGCATACTCCTAGGGGAAGGGTTGGTAGGTATAAACCATCGCGCGATCCCGACCGCCACGCAAAGGATGACAATCAATATACTAATCATGCTCAGATTTCATCACATAGCGGTTCACCATACGTGCATGCTACGGGAATCACTAACTTCAACACAAGTATTTCTAGATCCACAACACCTTACTAGCATGACTTCAATATTACCATAACCACAACTCAAAACTAATTGAGATGAATGAAACTTGTCTAACTATTCAATGCACATGAAGGTGGAAGTTTTCGTATCCCTTTGGATAACTACCCCTTTTGAGACTACTTTCAAAGCATAGATAAAATACCAAGCCACGCACTGTTGTGCTCTAAAAGATATAAGTGAAGCACATAGAGCAAAAGTATCTAGCTCAAAAGATATAAGTGAAGCACATGTGAGCTGAATTGTCTACCAAAAGATATAAGTGAAGCTCGACAAAATCATGGTGTGTGCATGTCTCTCTCTAGGTATGTAGCAAGGATGATTGTGACACAACAAAAATAAAAGACTCCTACGATACAAGACGCTCCAAACAAAAACACATAACATGTGGTGAATAAAAATATAGCCCCAAGTAACGTTGCCGATGGATTGAAGACGAAAGAGGGGATGCCTTCCCGGGGCATCCCCAAGCTTAGGATTTTATGGCATCCTTGAATCTCTTGGGGTGCCTTGGGCATCCCCAAGATTGAGCTCTTGCCACTCTTTATCTCTTTGTCCATAAGAACTTCACCCAAAACATGAAAACTTCACAACACGAAACTTAAACAGAAACTCGTGATAACATTAGTACAAGAAAGCAAACCACCACTTCCTTAGGTACTGTAGCAAACTTAAATTCTACTTGTGCTGATGTTGGGTTACTGTACTTTCAATCTTCCATGGCTAATACCCCCCGATACTATCCATAGTTTCATCAAAATAAGCAACCAACACAACAAAAATAGAATCTGTTAACAGCAGACCAGTCTGTAGCAATCTGTATATTTCGTATACCTCTCGTACTTCAAAAATTCTAAAAACTTAAGATAGCCTGAAGAATTTGCATAGCAACCAGCAGCAAAAAGAATCAACTCAAAAGCTCTTACAGCAAAAAATGAAAATTCTTTTCGTGAGCAGAATGTTTCTGTCTTTTCCAGCATGACCAAACGATCATCCCCAAGACTAATCATAACGGTTTTGCTTGGCACAAACGCAAAAAGAAACACAAAAAACACAATCATAACAGAATTATGAAAGTGTGGAAAACACAAAACAGAAAGAAAAAGGATAGATTTGTTGGGTTGCCTCCCAACAAGTGCTTTTGTTTAACGCCCTTAGCTAGGCAAAAAGTGATGGAATCACGTATAGTCATCTTTGGTTCTCGAACCATAAGTAGCCCTCATCATAGATTCATAAGGCAATCTTATTTTCTTTCTAGGAAAGAGTTCCATGCCCTTTTTAAAGGAAATTGAAATCTAATATTCCCTTCCTTCATATCGATGATAGCACCAATAGTCCTTAGGAAAGGTCTACCAAGAATAATGGGACATGAAGGATTGCAATCTATGTCAAGTACAATGAAATCCACGTGTACATAGTTCTTATTTGCAACAATAAGAACATCATCGATCCTTCCCATGGGTTTCTTGAGAGTAGAATCTGCAAGATGCAAATTAAGAGAACACTCTTGAATCTCATGAAAACCAAGAATATCACATAAAGACTTTGGAATCGCGGAAACACTAGCACCCAAATCACACAAAGCATTGCACTCATAGTTTTTTATTTTGATTTTGATAGTAGGTTCCCACTCATCCTGAAGTTTTCTAGGTATAGAGACTTCTAGTTTGAGCTTCTTTTGAAGAGATTTCATCATAGCATCTACGATATGCGCGGTAAAGGCTTTGCTTTGGCTATAAGCATGTGGAGAGTTTGCAATGGATTGCATCAAAGAAATGCATTCAAACAAGGAGCAATTGTCATAATTGAATTCCTTGAAATCCAAAGTGGGAGTTTCATTACTACCCAAAATTTTGACTTCTTCTACTCCACTCTCCACACCTTTATCATCAAGATAGGTGGACTCCGAATCATTGGGGCGTTTTTCAACCAAAGTGGATTCATATCCAGCCCCTCCATAAGTAGGTTTGACACGCGAAAACAAAGATGCAAGAGGAGACACACCAAGCACTTTAAGATCTTCATGATTTGCATCACTAGAACGCACCCTTTTAAACCATTCATGTCTAGCACGAATTTGGGCGGTTCTTTCTTTGCTCTCATTCATGGAGATACGCATAGCTGTCAAAGTATCATCCAAGTTGACCTTGGGAGGAGCGCATCTAACTTTCAAAGCATCAATATCACAAGACATCCTATCAACGCTTTTAGCCAAATCGTCTATTTTGAGTAGTTTTTCCTCTATGGACGCATTGAAAATATTTTGAGAGTTGATGAACTCTTTGATAGTACTCTCTAAATCAGAGGGTAATTTGTTGTGATTTCCATAAGTGTTGTTGTAGGAATTGCCATAATTGTTAGAGTAGTTACTAGGAAAAGGGCTAGGAACATAGTTTCCTCTAAAAGCGTTGTTGTTGCCAAAATTGTTCCTACGAACAAAATTCACGTCCAAACTAGCATTGCTACTCTCAATCAAAGAAGATAGTGGCATGTCATTAGGATCTACGGTAGCGTTTCTACTAGCAACCAAATTCATCAACTCGTCCATCTTAGCACTAAGCGAGTTAATTTCTTCTATAGCGTGCACCTTTTGGCTAGCAGGCGACCTTTCAGTGTGCCACTTAGAGTAGTTGGTCATGATATTGTCTAGGATTTTTGTAGAGTCTCCTAACGTGATTTCCATGAACGTTCCACCTGAGGCGGAGTCCAAGATATTGTGAGAAGCGAAATTCAAGCCAGTGTAAAAGATTTGTATAATCATCCACAAACTCAAGCCATGAGCAGGACAATTTCTAATCATAAGCTTCATCCTCTCCCAAGATTGTGCAACGTGTTCATGATCAAGCTGCTTGAAATTCATGATATCGTTACGTAAGGAGATGGTCTTAGCCGGCAGAAAATACTTGGATATGTAAGCATCTTTGCACTTATCCCAAGAATCGATACTATTTTTAGGCAAAGAAGAAAACCAATTTTTTGTGCGATCTCGCAACGAGAAAGGAAAAAGTGTCAACTTAATCACGTCATTATCCACATCTCTTTTCTATTGCATGTCACAAAGCTCAATGAAGGTATTGAGATGGGATGCGGCATCTTCACTAGGAAGGCCAGAGAATTGCTCTTTCATAACAAGATTCAGCAAAGCTGCGTTGATTTCATACGATTCCGCACTATTGGCGGGAGCAATCGGAGTACCAATAAAATCATTATTATTAGTGCTCGAGAAGTCGCAAAGTTTGTTTTTTTCAGCCATGATGACTTCAGCAAACAAACAAGCACACAAGCAAGCAAGAAAACTGGCAAAGGGAAATGGCAAAGGCAAAATAAAACGGCGAAGGAGAAATGCAAATGGAAACGGCAAATGTGAAGTGGGGGAGAGAAAAACGAGAGGCAACTGGCAACAAAAGTAAATGCAAGAGAAGAGTTTGTGAGACCTACTTGGATAGATCTTGATTTCTCCTCCCCGGCAATGGCGCCAGAAATACTTCTGCTACTGCAGCAAAAGACCTTCCAATGGCGCCAGAAATAGGCACGTTGATGGGAGAATACTTGATTTGATCCTTCTGCTGTGGCTACGCCTTTAGGGACTTTCTAGGCAAGTATGCAAAGGATTTCCCCCGTGGCCTTGGAGCCTTGCGTTTGTGTTCCCTCGAAGCGGAAAGGGTGATGTAGCGTAGCGGTGGTAAGTATTTCCCTCAGTTTGAGAACCAAGGTATCAATCCAGTGGAGGAGTATCACAAGAGCCTGCACAAACACAAAAAGCTTGGTCCCAATGCTATGAAGGGGTTGTCAATCCCTTATAGATTATTTGCCAAGTGAGAACTGAAAGCAACAAAGTAACAAAGTAAAGTAAAAGCGGAGGTATAAACGATGGATGTGAATAGACCCGGGGGCCGTAGTGTTTACTAGTGGCTTCTCTCATGAAAGCAAGTAGACGGTGGGTGAACAAATTACTGTCGAGCAATTGATAGAACCGCGCAAAGTCGTGACGATATCTATGGCAATGATTATATCAATAGGCATTACGTCCAAAACAAGTAGACCAATACTTTCTACCTCTACTACTATTACTCCACACGTCGACCGCTATCCAGCATGCATCTAGTGTATTAAGTCCATAAGAACAGAGTAACGCCTTAAGCAAGATGACATGATGTAGAGGGATAATCTCAAACCAATGATGAAAACCCCATCTTTTTACCTTTGATGGCAACTACTTAATGTGTGCCTTGCTGCCCCTACTATCACTGGGAAAGGTCACCACATGGTAGAACCCAAAACCAAGCACTTCTCCCATTGCAAGAATCATAGAGCTAGTTGGCCAAACAAAACCCAAGACACGGAGAGACTTACAAGGATATCAAATCATCCATATAAGAAATCAGCAAAGACTCAAATATATATCATAGATAATCTGATCACAAATCCACAATTCATCGGATCTCGACAAACACACCGCCAAAGAAGATTACATCGGATAGATCTCCATGAAGAGCATGGAGAACTTTGTATTGAAGATCCATGAGAGATAAGAAGCCATCTAGGTACTAACTACGGACCCGTAGGTCTGAAGTGAACTACTCACGAGTCATTGGAGGGGCGAAGATGATGATGAAGAAGCCCTCCAACTCCAAAGTCCCCTCCGGCAGGGTGCCGGGAAGGGTCTCCAGATGAGATCTCGCGGAAACGAAAGCTTGCGGCGGTGGAAAAATATTTTCGAGGCTCTCCTGACTTTTTGCTATATTTTTGGGAATTTATAGGCCAAAGATCTAGGTCACGGGGCGGCCAGGGAGGCCACAAGCCCTGACACCGCCGCCTCCCCCTTGGTGGCGGAGTGGGAGCTTGTGGGCTCCCTGGAGCCTACCTAGCTTGGCCCAGAGCCCCCCTGATCTTCTTCCGTTCGGGAAAAAATCATTTCGGGGTTTTTATTCCGTTTGGACTCTGTTCCAAAATCAGATCTGAAAAGAGTCAAAAACACAGAAAAAACAGGAACTGGCACTTGGCACTGAATTAATAAGTTAGTCCCAAGAAAGATATAAAAGGTACATAAAACATCCAAAGATGACAAGATAACAGCGTGAAACCATCAAAAATTATAGATACGTTTGAGACGTATCATCCAGCCGGTGCCCGCTGAGCCCCGACGTCTTCTCAGGGACGAAGTGTGCCCGCACGTGGACACCCTGGTGGAGTGGTACGTCCGGGTGCCCATCTGCAGGGAGGAGGAGGGATCCGACGCCGAGCCTACCCATGCCAAGGGTGGTGTCATCGACCTCTCCCCCTAGGCGTCCCGTAGCTTGTGTTTTCCTCCCCCTGCGATGTTCGATCATGAACTCTGCCCCGTCAGGAGTGAATCTTTTGTATGTTACCTTCGTTGTTTTCCTTATTTTTTTCCTTTCGCTCTTGAACCGATGGCTTGATCGCTGGTACTCGTTGAGGCTTGGCTTCCTTGCCTTAGGCCCTCGACGACCCATCCGTTGTTCGGGGGCAACTGCGGTCAGGGCCCTCAGGATGTTCCATCCTCCTCAGGCATCGCTTGTGCCGCTGTACGCTTGGTCAATGGCCTCGTTCCTTGCTGCAGCTTAGTCCTTAGGCCCTACATCCTTTCGTTAGTATGTGTGTTTCTAGTTCATTGTTTGTTTGATGCGAAAACAGATGGCCCCCATATGGGCCTACGGGGTACTTAGCTCATGGATTTGCGTCGATCCCTTCCGTAGGTCCTCCTGAGTAGCTCCTGCTTCATAGGTGGGATGGGGTGGAGATCCTTTCGGCACTCTATGTCTGCGGACCCTGGTCCCGCACCTCATGACCGGGGAGGCTCCTGAGGCTCGATGCCCAAGAGCCCCCTTTGGCGCTCGAGCGGTTCCTCGTCCCGTTCCTTAGGTCATCGCACAAGGACGCCCCGAGGCCTCCCGAGACTCTTTGTGGTGGTATCGTGCTTCGATCTGAGCCCCGAGCGTGGGTCCACTACTGAAGAAGTTTTCCCCTGGGATGGCAAATCCTTGCTTTCATGCTCCTTGGTTCCTGGGGGCGGTGCGGAGCGTTCAGCTCCTCAGAAAATGTGATCCAAAAAAGAGGCTTCAAAGCCGACGAAACGAGAAAGCGCAATAGAAAATTTCCTCCCTTTTGTTTTTCAAACATCAACCTTTGAAATTGGCAAATTTAAGTCTAGGAGAAGATAACTCAAGCTCAATGAAAAAGCAAGTGAACGCCACGTCCGGCACCTAGGCTGGCATAATCATTCGTGGACTGTATTGATTTCCTTGCCAAGTGCGGGCATAGTCATTGGTGGACTGAGTTGATTGCTTCCGTTCTCTCCCGAGCACGGAGTGTAGGGCTGCCACTAGGCGTGGGCTGGACCCCTCCGCATCCCCGGGGGGGCCTAGGCGTATACAGCCTCGGCTCGTTATTACATGAGAGTGTCACGGTGGGGCTGTATTAGGGAGGTCACGACGATGCTTTGGCCTCGCGAGTGTCCCTACCCCCGAGGCATCGGTGCCTGATTCTGGAAGTCATTGGTTGACTGTGCTGATTGCCTGCATCTTCCCCCAGCGCGGAGCATAGGGCTTCCACTAGGCATGGGATGGACCCCTCTGCGTCCTCCGGGGGCGGGGGAGGGGGGGTGGGCATATACAACCTCAGCTCGTTATTGCGTGAGAGTGTGACGGGATGAAGTAGGTTCTGGAAGGATTGAAGGACGATGCAAAGATGCCACCGGTTGACGCAGGTACCGTGCGCTCCTTCTCCTCAGATTGATTGCGGGCTTTTCTACTACTCTACGTCGGAAGGCCCCAGCCCCGCACATTTCTGTGCCGCCATGAGGCCCCTCACGGGGCAAGGCCCATAAACTTGATACCGACCGAATGTGCCTGGACGACACCAGGGTGGCCAAGTGGCTTTGTGACCGGTAAGCCTCCTGAGGCGCGATGCTCAGGAGCCCCCTTTGATGTTTGGGCAGATCTGCGTCGCCAAGACCCAGTCCCGCACATTTCCCAACCGTTGTTGCTTGCAACCGAATGAACAAACACAGCTACTGGGTCAAGCCCTGCCACCCGTGATAATGACCGAATGTTCGTGGATGGCGTCAAGGGTGGCAAGTGGCCTTATGATCGGTAAGGCCCCTGAGGCTTGATGCTCAGGAGCCCCCTTTTGTTGCTCAAGCGAGCCCCATTTCATCATGTTGATTGTGGCCTTGCGAAGGTGCATGGCCTCCCCAGGTCCCGCTATGGGGCGACGCGCCCCGGTCGGAGGCCCCAAGCGGGGCGGGGGGGTGATTGTCCAAAGATGCAAGTAAGGCAAGATGTCAGGTCGCCGAATGGGTGCAGCAGAAGTTATGGAAGCATGCGTAAAGGCGTGCCCTGAACACTTGAAGTTCATGCGGTCTGCAGGCTCTCCCTAGGGAGGTGAACCCAAAAAATTACCTCGCATGGCTTCCTCGCATCCGAGGGGTGCCTCGTGATGCCCGGCCCTCGACGCCCACAGCAGCACCGTAGTTGTTGCGGGTGCCTCGCACCACTTGTGTCTCGTCGCTTTCTCTGACTCTTTGCAGTTCCTCTGCGGGGGCGGCGGCTCGCGTCATGCCCCGCGACTTGGGGGTGGCTCCCTGTCCGCGGCTCCTGGGCTCAGCTCTTTGCTAGTGGGGGCCCTAGGGGCCGGCTCAAGGGGGACCCCTAGAGTGTTCCTTACTCCTGAGGAGGACGGACACCTGGGGTGGACGCCCGAGGCTCTTCCTCGACGGGAGGGTCAGGTGGTATTACATAATCCGGTACGTAAGGCTCCATGTAGTTCTTCGATCGACTTCCAAAGCCATTAAGCAGCGCGACGGTGGCGGCCCCCCTCTGCGGCGGGGGGAGATCCCCCAGTCGCGTTTCTCGAGGATCTTCTTCCCATGGGCCTCCGCACGAAGTCGCTTGCTCCTGTTGCCGCCGTTGGGTGGTCTCGGAATTGCCCAGTGCGGATTCCCTCCTTGGTACCCTGGCGTGTCTCCGTTGCCGTAGTTCTCCCGCGCCGACGCCTCCGCCTTCTACTAGATGCGCCTCAGGGAGCGCTCCCGCCTGACCGCTCCGGGTTGTCGGGGGCCGGCCTGGTCTTGGTGGTGCGCGCCGGCGTGTGCGTCGAACGTCCTGCCGTTCTCCTCGCGCCCCTGGTGGTTGCCGTCATGCTGTGCCTCGAGGCCACCCACCGGAATCTGGAGGAGGAGGAGAGCAGCACGCGATGCATCTCTCTCGGCCTCGCCCAGCGCAAGAGGGGCCCTGTCGCTTGTAGGCCCGGGGACCAGCACGAGGTGCGAGCCCCCGGTGCCCGGCGCTTGTGGCCTTGAACAAGAGTGGGGTCGGGTGGCCTTCTGGGCAATGGCGACCAGCTCCACGTTGTGGTCCGCACAGGCGTCGAAGCCCCCTTGCATCGGTTGATAGCGGAGCATCTCGCTCGCCATCTGCAGCGCGTCATGCGCGTCGAGGTCCCCCAAGTTGATGGGGGCGGCGTGGACGCCGGGGGAGCTGCCCAGGCGCCGTGCGCCTAGGGTGGCATGGGTGGTTGCAACGGTAGAGGTGATGTTGATGATCTGGTACGAGCCGCATGTTACCACAACGCTGGTGCATGCGCTTTCGGTCGCTGTGGTGTGACGGTTAGAAGCCAGCTCGACGTGGCTCGAAGAATCTTGTTGGGCGCCGGTCATCGGAGCAGCGGGGCTTAGGGAAGACGAAGCTCGGAGAAGACCTTGACATGCCCCCTACCTAGCGCGCCAAATGTCGGATTACGGGCTCCACAAAACCCTAAAGATTGGAACTCAGGGGCGTGTACGAATATGTCTCACTGGCTCGCCTCACCTAACTCGCTACTCGCTGGGAATGGTAGGGGACTCGCTCGATGGCAAGGAAGACATAGAGCACGGCAGTTGACCCAGGTTCAGGCCGCTGAGAAGCGTAATACCCTACTCCTGCTTTGGTAGATTGCCTCTCGCAGAGGTTCATGGATGAACAAGTACAGTGTACGAGAGCCTCCGAAGGCTGGGTGGCCTTTGCATGGTGCAGGTGGGCGAATGAATGGATCAGATCTCCCTCAATGAAGTAACCTACTCTCTATATATAGTGGTGGCCCCGATCCTATTCCATTATCGTTTCGGCAGGAAGGGATCCCACAATGGCCAATATCGAAGGGGGACACGGGAACATGCTCCCCCTAGCCAAAAGTAGTGTTCGCCTACAAAGGGGCTACCAGTGCAACAAGGGCTGGTCCAGAGATGACGTCCATCCTGGCGGTGGGCGGTAGTGGCCTTGTTGCACCAGAATGGAAACCTTTGGGAGATGCCTTGGAGACCTGCGTGCGTCCTTGCCCCCTTTGCACTAAAGGGGAAACTGCACCGTCCTGTAGTCTGCTGCTCACCTATCCTTTTCCTCCATCAACCTAGATTCCTGAGGCCGTGCCTTGCCTCGGAATATCTGCCAATCCGGAGGGGTCGTGAGGAGGCCCCTTGTGAGTCTTGATGTTGTTCCTCCTCGCGAGGCTTGGCCCCTCGCGAGGGCCTTGCGTTGAGTGGTGCCGGGCCTGCTGGTTTTTGGTCGATGAAGTGGGCCAACCCTGGGCTGCAAGCAGGCAAGTCTGGGTACCCCCATTCCCAGAATGCCGACAACGAGGAACTATCAGAAACATCCCACTGAGGTAGTTAATGATTCAACATGATCTTATGCATCGGAATAAAATGCTAAATATGACATGCATGGAAGTGTTCTCTTAGACATGGTCTAGGGGTTTCTTGCCTTGGTCAACAAAGTCTCCAGGGTCTTCAAAGTCTTCTGGTCCAAGTCCCTCGTCACCAACATAATCTATTGTTGCAATATCAACAAGCGAAAATAAGCACTCAACCAAAAACAGAGAAAATAATCTAGTTAGAAAAATGTCACACCATTTTGTAAAATATTAGGGTGAGTATAGGTACTGTAAAATTTGTTGGGTTTTATTTTTTGATTGTAAAAAGTTGTAAACTTTTTATTAATAGAGTGTTAAAATTCCCTAAATAGAGTTTCAAAATAAAATAGTGCATGCAACCTATAGTAAATATTACACAAGTCGCACCCTAAAATACAACACAATATTACAAGATTTTTGGTGGTGGGATATTTGAATTTGGACAAATATTTAAACTTAGGGGATTTTTGAAAGATTCTGGAAAAGGAATAAAAGGAAGGGTTACTCTTCCCCATGGGCCAAACCGGCTCGGCAGAGCCGGCCCAGAGGGAAACCAGCCCATGCCAGGCGGCCACGTCGAAGGCGCAAGCGAGCTTTACGCCTTCAGCCGATACAGTGCACGTGCTACCTGCACGTTAAAACCTGACTGCTAGGCCCCAGCGATCAGCAAATGAGGGAGGGGGAGAGGAGGATGACAAGCGGGCCCCGCCTGAGTCGTCGTCAACCTCCCGAAAGGAGAGAGGGAGAGCTCACTGGTAACGAGATGGGGTATATCTGGGATCGACGATGACCGAAATGAGACCAACATCGTCCTGTCGTTCGTTTGGTGATGGAGGGAGGAACTGAGGTGCATCCAGTCACCAGCGGTGACGTCCTGTGGCATAAACGCTTCGGGCGGGTGGTCGTCGGGGCTGATTCCTGCAGAAAAAGAACACGAGAAAGGAGGAGAAGCATCACGAGGCTACCGCAGTTCCAATGGGGCATAAAGGAGGGCTGGAGCGGCCTTGTACCCGGGGATTGCCGGAGTCCCCATGCGGGGGATCTTGAGCTCGATCTCGAGCTCGGGAGCCTGTGGCGAGGAGTGGGTGGTCTAGGAGCTCGATTAGGGGTATCAGGGGGTCGAAGGGAGGGAGAAGGAGGCCTGGGGTGACCATTTAGAGCTCGTGCACCGACGAGACCGTGGCGATTGCCAGGGGGAGAGAGGGGACTTGGGGACGCGTCTATGTTCTTCCTGGACGGGATCTGGGTCGGGAAGAGGGTGAGGAGGAGTGGGGGCATGCTCCTTGCTTGTTACGGTTGTGAGCGCCTACTGATAGAATCACGCGGTCGCGGGCACGCTTTGCAGGGGGCAAAAGAGGAAGAGAGAGGAGGGGGCCGACCAGGCTAAGGGCATCGATCGTTGAGGGCACCTCGGGAGACAACCGGAGGGGCCATGAGATGGTCAGGTATGGCCGCGCCTCAGTGCAGGAGCACACTGTAGCACGTCGAGACCGCAGTTTTCGCATGCCACGACATGTTAGCGCGCTCTGGCACGCCCCATCTTGTCCACCAGCGCCTGGGTGTAGTGGAGATGCTCTGGAGCCGAGGAGAGAGGTAGTGGCCGAAGAGACAGTGGGAGAATGCTTCTACGAGGGTGAATCAGAGGGGTAATTGGGGTTATTACCCACCCCTACGGTTGAACTAGAGCTGGATTTTTTTTCACTGTAGGTGAAAGGTAACAATGTGGGCTTGTGGTAAGAATTTGGAGTGAAGGGGAATGGTATAAGGGGTGAAAGCAGCAGTTTTACCAAATCACCAAAAGGTGTTTGATGTTGGTTTGAGCAAGATAAAACGCACCACTTGCAGTGAGATGTAACAATACCATTTGATGGGTAAAATGAGTAGGATTTACCAAGTTTGCGCTCATTTGAGAAAAATTGACAATGTAAACATGAAAATCCCTAGAAATGTACGGAATCAGATTTTGTGGACCTAGGTGATCAAATAAAACCCCACAAATGCACAACTTAGTGTAGCATCTTCAATTGGGGGATGGATCACTCCGGTAAAGTTTGGGATCAATTGAACAAACTTGGCAATGTAAAGTTCCTCCAATTTTCTTGTGGACCGAAAGGGTTTTGGGATTATTGGGCGGATCAAATCAACTTGGATTGAGATGAAACTTTGGACGATCACCACATTTATCATGTTTGATTTGGTAGAATTTTCCTGGAATTTATTGAGAATATTTCCTATGGAAACATTTCAAAATGATGAAATAGGCAGAAAGGATTTGAGGGGTTTGTCCAATATTTTGAACATGACCATGTGTTTAAACTCTTATGTATGGAAAATATATGTCCACTCATTTTCCCTAAATTCTGTCAAATATTTTTGAAGTGATAAACTATTTTTTCCTTGTGAAATACCATTTCTAGCTCCAGACAGATGGTTTTAAAATAAAATAGGAAAATTAAGTTTAAAATAATTATTTTATGGTTTTGGGAAACCTTTTTGATAATAGGTTCCAAATAGAAACTTTGGGGCAAGACATCTCTCCCAAATTGTGGACTTTAAGTGCAAATATCAAATTAGGGGTTTTGGAAAACTTAAAATGAATAAATGCATTTTATTAAAATAATATTTTGTAAAAATGGTTTCTGGTTCTATTCACATGGCATGATCATTGGGAAAGGGTTTGGGGTCAAGGAGGTGGGTTTTAGAGAGGAGAACAACTATAGTGATTCATAACTTAAACAGTCACACAAGCAAGTTGCAACAAAATCAACCACCACAAACATGCCAAAGTTTTAATTGACTCTATTTTTTTATAAAAACATCATGTGGAAAAATGGTACAAACACAGGGTGTGACATTATGCCCCCATCTCCCTCTTTGACCATGGGCATTGAGCAAGAAGAAGATGCGTCTGGCGGCTACTGTCGGAGTAAAGAGAACCAGGGTAGTGGCAACCCGGCGAACAAGGATTAAACAAACAAGTGCGATACTTTTCATAGGGGCAGAAGGCTGGTATTGAAGGTTGTCGCTTGTGTACAGTAAGTATTGTCCTGCCTCGACTAGACCGAAGAAGGGTTTTAGCCAAACTGTGGTTTCCTATGCGGGATCTACGCGGGAAGTCACATGGATGTTCCTGGGAAGAAGAGAACCTCGTTACGAGAGGTCGAATGGGAACCCTTGCTTGATATGCCTCCTCTAGCAGCTTCCGTGCAATCGGAGCCAATGACTCCTGGTATAATAAGATTTGCCCGCCACTTACACCGCTATAGTATTATAACAACGTGGTGGTAGGAGAGTATCCACAAGATATTACGTTGCTCCGGAAGGATGACATCATCACTCGTACAGGCATGCCACGAGCATCCATGCCTTCATAGTATTTGCTATCCTAGCCTATTTAAGTATAAATTCGTGTTGGGTTCTACCGTAGGTGCATCACTTGTGAATTAAAAACTTCCTACACGCAAAACATCCAAGAACATGCTACTGATATGGATCACACATTGTTACCACTATACACGTATTGTCGTGCAGCGGAACTAGAGTTGGGGCAGCACGTCCACGTGGTCCGTCTCTTCCTCGTCAGATCTCCCTCGAAGAGTCGGTCATTAGATTGTCTCCCTCGAACAGCCGGTCGCTGGAACGTCTCCCTCGAACAGCCGGTCATCGGATCCCACGTACAAGTTCGCCGGAACGGTGCAGGTGCACCACTTCTAACGGTATCCGCGCGTGCAGGAGGAACACCGTGCGACAAACTGCTAGGTCTAGATCACACAGTTGGCGAAGAGTAGTGGACGTGGTAGGTGCAACAAATGCACAACCCCAATGATGGTGCCAAAGTGATCAACTCAATAAGAGTGCCGCACATCCACTATATATAGGCTTCCGGCGCGGGATCAACTCTTGGGCCTCGCACGGACCCTAAAGCCCACGTATTCTTTCCCTTAAGCACGAGACCCCTTAGGTTCACATTCCCTTGGTCGGGAGTCAGACCACGTCCAACTCGGCTAGTCGGTAGCTTCCTCTAGAAAGGCGTGCCGATTCCAAGTGTCCGATGAAGCTCGTTAGGCGAACCTGTACTTCATACTTTTGTTCCCTTTGCCACACGATATACGTTGTCATGCTCAAGGCAACATGGACATCCTTGTTGCCACACGACCTCTTCCTCATTCTGGTGAATCTGACCAACATTCGGATTATTCATAATCCTCATCGCATGGCCATGCTTATCCATGTCCGATCACCCGAGGGGCCGAGAGTAAATCTCTCCTAGTCAGAGGGGAAAATCCCATCTTGCTCGACCACGTCTCACAACATGGGTATGGACAAGCCGGAAATTACCTTTCTAACTACACAGTCATGGAGTATCGTTTGGTCGGCCCAAAGCAAGTCTCTCACCATCCCGAATACATGGGCCAGCTCGGGTCTTAGGACATAGAACATATGTTGTACTAGAGACTCACAGATGACCTACCGTTGTGTCTCATAGTTGAGTCTGTCCAACTCAGACTTGGTCTCGACTCGGATCTGACTACGTCCAATCCGACCAGATCTTTCTGAGTCCATATTATCTGGCTAGCATCCAATGCTACATGGTTAGTGAGACTGGACCATCCACCGTATCATACGCTAGTCTAGGTGGTTGCGTGTCCACGCAATTCTTTCGACTAGGGACCATTTAGGACAGTCATCATACAATGTATAGTCTCACCAACAAGTCACATACTTGTTAATACACATCATTGATAATGTCCAAGGACTATCTTTATTCAGAAACACAAAGGAAATATCATCATACATGATTACTTCTAGGGCATATATCCAATAGTCTCCCACTTGCACTAGAGTCAGTGAAATAGATATCAAATGCCCATAGCTCTAACATGCCCCTCATGCTTGGGTTGTGGAAGCGCCTTAGTCAATGAATCTACGACATTTGCATCCGTGTGAACCTTTCATAAATTAGTATCACCATTTTGTATGAGCTTTCGTATTAGGTGATACTTTCGGTCTATGTGCCCGCTCTTGTGGTGTTGTCTCGACTCCTTGGCCTGTGCGATGGCACCTGAATTATCGCAATAAAGGTCCAATGGTTTTGACGAACCTGGGAACACACCAAGATCTTCCAGGAATTTCCGAATCCAAACACCATTCGTTGCAGCTTCACAAGCCGCAATGTATTCGGCCTTTGTTGTGGAGTCGGCTATCATATCTAGCGTGGAACTCGTCCAGCTCACTACTCCTCCATTCATGACATACACGAATCCAGTTTGCGATCGACAATCATCCCTATTGGTTTGGAAACTAGCATCGACGTAACCCTTTACGCTTAGCTCCTCCTCACCTCCATAAACTAGGAACATATCTTTAGTCCTTTTCAGGTACTTCAAGATAGATTTCACCACTGCCCAATGACTCTCACCTAGGTCGGCCTGGTATCTGCTTGTTAAGCTTATTGCATAGGCAACATCAGGTTGTGTACATAGCATGGCATAAATGATGGATCCTATTGCCAAAGCATACGGAAACCTACTCATCCGGTTTTGCTCATCAGAAGTCGTAGGACTCTGAGTCTTTCTTATCCTTATACCATATGAGACGGGCAAGAACCCTTTCTTGGCCTCACTCATGTTGAACCGCTTCAACACTTTGTCTATGTGCATGTTCTGACTTAAGTCTAGAAGCCTCCTCGATGCATCTCTATAGATCTTGATGCCTAAAATGTACACTGCCTCTCAAACGTCCTTCGTTGAAAACTTCCCATTCAATGATTTCTTGATTGAGTTTAGCATCGGAACATTATTTCTGATCAGCAGTATGTCATCCACATACAAAATCAAAAATACTACCGAGTTCCCACTAGACATATGTTTTAAACAGTAGTCCTCTTGATTCTTGATGAAACCAAGGTCAACGATGACTTCATCAAAATGAATATTCCAACTCCAAGCTGCTTACGTCAATCCATAAATGGATCTCTTGAGCTTGCATATTTTACCAGCGTAAGTTGGATCGACAAAACCTTCGGGTTGTATCATGTATACATCCTCTTTTAAATTTCCCTGAAGGAAAGTTTTTTTAACATCTATCTGCCATATCTCATAATCGAGATATGCAGCTATAGCTAGTATGATCCTCACCGACTTCAGCATTACTACCGGCGAGTAGGTCTCGTTGTACTCAATTCCATTAACTTGTCCATAACCTTTAGCGAAAAGCCGAGCTTTGTGGATCTAAACATTTCCATCCACGTCGGTTTTCTTCTTAAAGACCAATTTGCAACCAATGGATACTATGCCAGGCAGCGGATCAACCAAGTCCTAGACTTGATTATTATCCATGGACTTTAACTCGGATCTCATGGCCTCGAGCCATGCCTCAGAATCTAGGCTTACCATCGCTTCCATATATGTGACGGGCTCATCGCTTTCTAGAAACAACACATCATGCACTTTGCGCAATATATCCGACCTCCGTGGCTCCGGTGCATACTCCACTATGGGTTCCCCGACCGATTCCGGTATGATCTCATCACCACCTAAGTCATCCCCGAGTGGCTCTCGAATTTGTTCGAGTCGCGCCGTCTCCCACTGGCCTCCCGACTGAGAAACGTTATCTCTAGGAAAACCCGTTTTTGAGAAACAAACACTTTATTCTCTTCTCGGTTGTAGAAGCTGTATCCCAAGGTTTCCCTCGGGTATCCTACGAATATGAATTTATCCGACTTGGGTGTAAGCTAGTCCGACATGAGTCGCTTGACAAATGCTTCACAACCCCAAATATTTACAAAAGACAAACTAGGACTTTTCCCACTCCACATCTCATGGATTTTGATGGTACCCTGTTTAAGTGTGAAACCTGTAGTTTCTAGAGCGTGTCCCCAGAATGACAAGGGTAAATCCGAATTGTTCACAATCGATCTAACCATGTCCAACAAGGTTCGATTTCTATGTTCTGACACGCTGTTTCTCTATGGTGTACCCAGAGGTGTGAGATGAGGTACTATACCTCGTCTTTTCAGATGATCATCAAACTCATGGCTCATGTACTCACCTCCACGATCTGGTCGTAGAAGCGTTATCTGCTTGTCAAGCTGATTTTCAACCACGTTCTGAAACTCTTTGAACTTTTTAAAAGTCTGTGACTTGTGCCTCACCAAATAGATATATCAATATCTACTCATGTCGTTGGTAAAAGTCATGAAGTACTAATAGCAACCTCTAGCCGTTGTGCTCATTGGACCACACACATCACTGTGTGTAAGCTCCAACAGCTCGGACACCCTCTCCCAACTCTTTGCAAAAGGAGACTTAGTCATCTTGCCTAGAAAGCATGATTCACATCTCTCAAACGACCCGAAGTTGGACAAAGTTAGGAGTCCATCATCATGGAGCTTCTTCATGCGTTTCAAACTAGTGTGTCCAAGCCAGCAATGCTAGAAGTATGTTATATTTATCTCATTAGGCTTATGCCTCCTAACATTCACGTTATAAACTGGTTCCATTATTAGATTCAAAATAAATAGCCCATCTACAATGGGTGCTTGGCCATGGAACATTCCATTCAAATAAAATGAACAACCATTGGCCTTTAAATTGAAATCATAACCCTCACTCATCAAGCATGAGGCACAAATAATGTTCTGACTAAGTGCAGGAATGTAATAACAATTATTCAATTCCAAAATAAATCCAGAAAGAAATTGGAACTGCATTGTGCCGACCTCCAACACAGCAATTCTTGCTTTGTTGCGGACCCTGATGTCAATCTCCCCTTATGCCACACCCCTAGTTCTTACTAGCCCCTGCATCGACTTGCAAATATGAACAACCGATCCGGTATCAAATACACAAGAGCTACTAGGTATGTTAGCAAGGTAAATTTCTAAAACATATCTAACAAGTGTACCTTTGCGTGAAGAAGCATCTCAAGCCATCTTGCCATGCTCAGCAAGCCACTTACTATAGTTACTTTGCTAGTGACTAGTTTCCTTGCAATAAAAGTAAATGGACTATTCAGTCCGGACTTTGGCTCAGCGGCGGAGACAACCTTCCCCATGCCCTTTGCCTTACCCTTTTTCTTGTACCAACTCTTCTGGAACTTTGCCGAGGTGTGCACTATCAACACTTGATGTGTGCCTTTCTTAATATCCCGCTCTGTCACCTTGAGCATCCCATGCAATTCAGTGAGCTTCTTATCCATGCCATGCATATGATAGTTTGAGGTGAACATCCCATAGCTAGCTGGAAGAGAACCCACAACTACATTAGTAGCCATCTCATCCGAGAGCGGGAAGCCCAAACGATCCAAACCTTGCACGTATCCGATCATCTTGATCACATGCGGGCTCGGTGGATCACCTTCCTTCATCTTACAATCCATCAAGGATCGCCAGAAGTTGAACATTTTGGTCCTAGCATGCACCTGAAACATGATCTTGAGACTCTTGATCCTATCGAAAGAGGCAATGTCTTTTAAATGGTGTTGCAAATCGGGCTCCATACAAGACAGCATGAGGCAGCTGATCCTTTTCGATTCATCAATGAGTTTCTAGTACTCATTCTTGGCTGTGGCATTAGCATTATCGCGAGATACCTCTAGAAGTGGATACTCTAGAACATGTTCCTTTTTATCATGCTTGAGAACAATTCTCAGATTTCTACACGAGGTGGTAAAGTTTGTTCCATTCAGTTTATCCTTTTCCAAAATTGATATCAATGCAAATTTTTGAGTAGGTGGTGCCATTGATCTACAACACAAAATATGCAATCACTAAGTAATGTGTTTATGTTGAGTAATTCATGCCTTCAATAGAACTGCTCCCACTGAAGTCGGCATCCCTCCACAAACTCTCAATGATTCACGATCCGTCTAAAACGAGTAATTAGTGAGATTTAGCATCACTCCTAGCCAACTTGCCTATTCGGTAAGCAACACCTTGCTAGTCATATCTATATACGACTCCTCTCGGTTGGGCATGTATCTTATACCCCCTGCTCCCAACCTTCTTTGCCACAAGGACCAAAACCGTTTTGATTGCCTTGTCAAGTTAACTTGATGCAGTGCATGTCCGTGTCGGACACGAACCCTACAATTCAAGGACACCTAGTGGCACCTCAATTTTATGATCCACCACTAGACGTACTTGACGTGCGAAGGTGCAACATCCAGAATGCAATGTACTTGGTATTAACGAGGGATTTTTCTAAACTATAACATGCATAGAAAACAAAAAGCAATATCAATCACATATAAACATAAATATGTGGAATAGTATAGCTCCTTCATGGACGCCCTTCCAAGCCGGCTACAATACCGATCGCCAGGGCGGAACTCCATCCTGTTCGTCACAAGGGGACGCCAAAACCTCAAACTTGATCTCTGTCCTCCAACTACTACAACTAGTAATAAATTTACAAAGAATCACAAGTCGACACGCAGGCCATTATACAATAAAATGATAGTAATTTGGCTCCTGCCTGGTAACAATCATGACACGCTGGTCATGTTAAATTACACACATGCATCACATACATATGAGCCATACAATTCACAACAAACCTGCAAATCAAACATATGCGTAGAATGACTTTCTACCGGTTTGTGTGATCATGTATGAAATACACGACGCTACGCACACGGCGGTCCCTCGCGAGTGCGGGTAGTGCCCAACATTTTTCGGAAATCATAGATCGTATCTGTACTCCGATCACACCGAATTTTCTGATCTGACTGATCTTATCGATCATCGCAAACCTGATTTGAATTTACGTTTCACTATTAACCCCAATGGCGGAACGACCGGTAGTGGTAGGTTGTGTCATGACCTCATCGATTCCGATGGACTGAAAAAATTGCCTCAACGATCCCGATGTGTAGTTGATATCATTAACCTTGCACATAGCCGATCTCAAGAGCTACGACAGATCTCATCAGCCGCCTCTATATAACAAATATGCATCCGATCTGAACCCAAAACCACTAGCAGAGGCTCTAATACCACTGTTGGGTTCTACCGTAGGTGCATCGCCTGCGAATTAAAATTTTCCTACGTGCAAACCATCCAAGAACATGCTACGAAGATGGATCACACATTGTTACCACTAGACACGCAGTGCCGTGCAACGGAAGTAGAGTTGGGGCAGCATGTTCGCGTGGTCGGCCTACTCCTCGTATGATCTACCTCGAACAGTCGGTCACCGGATTGTCTTCCTCAAACAGCCGACCGTCGGATCCCACGTACAGGTTCGCCGGAACGACGCACGTGCACCGCTTCTAACAGTATCCGTGCATGCAGGAGGAACACCGTGCGGCGGACTGCTAGGTCCAGATCACAAAGTTGGCAGCGACGAGTGCACGTGGGTAGGTGCAACACATGCACAACCCTAATGACAGTGCCAAACCAATCGACACAATAAGAGTGTCGCACCTCCACTATATATAGACGTCCGGCGCGGACTCAACTCTTGGGCCTTGCACGAACCATAACGCCCACGTGTTCTTTCCCTTAAGCGCCCGACCCCTTACGTTCTTGTTCACTTGGTCGCAAGTCAGACCACATCCGACTCGGCTACTCGGTTGCGGCCTCTAGCAAGGCGTGCCGACTCCAAGTGTCCGATGAAGCTGGTTAGGCGAACATGTACTTCATACTTTTGTTCCCTTTATAACACGATATACGTTGTCGTGCTCAAGGCGACATGGTCATCCTTGTTGCCGCACGACCTCAATCTGACTAACATTTGGATTATCTCATAATCCCCATCGCATGGCCATGCTTATCCAGGTCAGATCACCCGAGGGGTCGAAAGTATATCTCTCCTGGTCACAGGGGCAAGTGCCATTTTGCTCGACCACGTCTCACAACATGGGTCTGGATAAGCCCGAAACCTACCTTTGTAACTACCCGGTCATGGAGTAGCGTTTGCTCGGTGCAAAGCAAGTCTGTCACCATCCCGAGTACATGCGCCAGTTCAGGTCTTAGGACAAAGAACATATGTAGTACTAGAGACTCACAGATGACCTATCGATGCGTCTCATAGTTGGGTATGTCCAACTCACACCTTATCTCGACTCGGATCCGACTAAGTCTAATCCGACCACATCTTTCTGAGTCCATATTATCCGGCTAGCATCCAATGCTACATGGTAAATTAGACCGGACCATCCACCTTATCATATGCTAGTCTAGGTGGTTGCACGTCCACACAAATTTTTCAACTAGGGACCATTTAGGAAAGTCATCATACAATGCATATTATCACAAACAAGTCACGTACTTGTTAATACACATCATTGATAATGTCCAAGGATTATCTTTATTCATAAACACATAGGAAATATCATCATACATGATTACCTCTAGGGCATATCTCCAACAATTCGACGAATAGGAGCCTCCGACAAGCCCTCTCTAGACTTTATAAATAGAGGGGTCCGGGACTTCTCAAGGGGTCGATCTTTGGACATAGGAAGAGGAAACAAAGGTCGACTCCACAATTGTAGCACACATTGTAGCTCTCTACCATTGCAATACAACAAAACAAGAGTGGGGTATTAGAACATCAAGGTGGCCCAAACATTGTAGCACTCTACCATTCTAACTCTCAGATAGAGACTTTACGGTGACTCTTTGCTGCACATTAAGGGATGGTTATATGATTCAACTATATTAGCACCGTTGAGGGATTGCATTAGTGAAAGTATGGACTCTAGGACTTGTTTGCAAGCATTGGTATAACGTTTTGCTTTTGGTTTGCCACTTGCTACCTTGTTTCTTTTATATATTCAGATTACAAAAACCTATTACTATCATCTATACTACACTTGTATCATGATCTCTTCGGCAAACTAGTGCACCTATACTATTTACCATTGTATTGGGTGTGTTGGGGTCACAAGAGATTCTTTTATTTGATTGCAGGGTTGTTTGAGCAAGATTATCTTCATCCTACACCTCTCGCGGATTGATAAACCTTAGGTCGTCCACTTGAGGGGAAAAAATTGTTGTCCTAAAAAAATCTTTGCTTGGACGCCCAACGGAGTCTAGAAGAATAAAGTTGCATAGTAGACATCACCCACTCTCACGTTTTTGTTGTTTTCCCCAAATAATGCTATATAAATAGCACACAAATTGCATGAAATAACAGTGTGTGATTGTGTACCCAACGAACACGGCTGCGCCATACTAACCGTGTGCAATGCCCGTGCCGTGTAAAATCATCACAATGCAGTAGTGGCAACTTACCATGAGCCCACGACCTCGCAAGCGCCAGCTAGGGTAAAGGGGTAATGTGTACACTAAAAATCCAAATCTGATGGTGAGCTATAAAAGATCTCGCCGGTGGTGCCTTCAGCTCATTCATCCTGCTAATATCTCACCACCACGGTGACACACACCAAACGGAACCGATGCTCAACCATGGGGAAGTGTATGGAGAAATCCTCATTGTGTTGAACAAAAACGGGATAGTGGATTTTGATGCGATGGCTGATACATCTCCAACATATCTACAATTTTTTATTGGTCCATGCTATTATATTATCATTCTTGGATAGTTTGTATGCATTTATATATTTTTTAATATTATTTTTGGGAACTAACCTATCAACCTAGTGCCTAGTGCGAGTTGTTGTCTTCTGCGTGTTTTCTAGCTTTTTTAGGAAATCGGTACCAAACAAACTTCAAATGCAACGGAACTTTCTGATGATTTTTCCACACAAAAATAAGACGTGGAAGCATCGGAGGGAGGCCATATGCCACACAGGGTGATGAAAAGCCACCAAGGCGCGCCCAGGGGGTGTGTGGAGGGAACGAGCCTGACAAAATTAATAGAGGTGCGAATGAGGGTGCGGAGCCTAGCTACAGTTAATGTGTAAAACTTGGATGTACCAAAGGCTGAGTGTTTGCTTATGGGGTGTGCAAATACACAAGGTGCTTAACCCTCATCCTCGCGCATCGGGGAAGCTTATATAGAGTTCGCCACCCCGCAGCATGCCATTACTAGAGCATTAAATGACTAATGATTACGGAAGTTACTAGTAACAATAGCTCTAACTATGGCGTTACTAGTAACGTTGGTCTTTAGTATGATTTATGTGAGATGTTAAGTCCCTTGTTCATTGCAGCCCTTTCATCGTCCATGCTTACCCTGGTTTGAGTGCTCGTACGTGTCTAAATGTCTTGAGGATAGCCGAGTGACTCCATATGTTCGAGTGAAACCTGAGTTGCATAGGTAGGTCTAGGACTTCAATGATTGTGTGGGGGGCCATATGGGCCCTCAATGGTAGGTCCATGACCCAACCCTTAGTAGGTAACCCCATCAGTAGCCCCCGAATCGGCTGAGATTTAAATGGTCGAGTGAAAGACACTTCATGGTTTCTGCGATGTCTCAGAGACATGTGGAAAACAGCTCAGGGTTGTTCCACACGGATAAAAAATAAACCACTACGGATTCATGATTGGATGATCCTAAATGGTCGGATTAACCCGGGGGTCCACATTCGGTAACCTTTGATTATATCTCGGAGAGACATATCAATGACTCGGGTATATGTGGGCCATGGGCTCTGAGTCATCATGCGAGACTTAGGACGGATCCCAGTCACGTCCCAATGTGACTTTCTTGATCACATCTGCGCATATCCGAGTGATTCGAGTCCTTCAAAGGGACATTTGCGGACCGAATCACCTTGTTTTTGGAAGGTGGATGCGGGAACCAATCTGATCGAAATGTCGCGGGGTTTTAGCAAATTTCAAATCGTGGGCGATGTGTACACATGCGCGCAATCGTCGGCGTCATGGTTAGGGGAGGAAGTGGCGTGGTTGCTCAATTTCTGCACATCGAATTCCACCATGTGGAGCAGTCGCACTATTTGCGGGATCTCGTAGATCTCCTCCTGATCGCTGATTGACGGCTGAAGATCTCATGTCTGACCTATAAAAGTACTAACTGGAGAGAGGGAGGGTAATCTCATATCTGGTCTTTCTCCCTCACCCTCTCCGTCATTTTGATCGAGAGCTCCGCTGTCGAGCCTCCCGTCACCACTCGCTTCGACTAACCTCCGCCGTGCAAGATGACAAGGAGCGCGATCATGAAGGCCTAGTGGGCGAATAAGGGCTCTTGTTAGTCCTATTCGAGCGCCTAAATGGCGACGGGGCAGATCCAGTGCAACTGGCAGCCATCCCGCAACACCAAGAACCGCATGCTCGAGCTTGAGAGCCAGGAGGTCGTGGTCACCGGGAGTTGGCGACTATCGGAGGAGGGAAAACAAGATCCTTCTCCGCGAGGAAACGAGCGAGTTCCACTCATCACACACGTCGAGCGAGCATTCTCCATGCCCAAGCACCCTTTTCTCGTACCTTTCTTGACTTCTAAGGAGCTCAACTCCACCATCTCCCTCCCCCAATGCTATCTTGTATTTGCCTGCTTTAGTTTCTTTGTGTGAGAACTGATGGCTGCTGTGTATCCCTTGCAACGGCGCCAGAAATAGTTGTGTCGACGGCACCAGGAATCCTTCAGCTGCGCCTACGCCTTAAGGGACTTCCTAGGCAAGTATGCAAAGGATTTCCCCCGTGGCCTTGGAGCCTTGCGTTGGTGTTCCCTCGAAGCGGAAAGGGTGATGTAGCACAGTGACGGTAAGTATTTCTATCAGTTTGAGAACCAAGATATCAATCCAGCGGAAGAGTATCTCAAGATCCTGCACAAACACAAAAGCTTGCACCCAACGCTATGAAGGGGTTGTCAATCCCTTATAGATTGTTTGCCAAGTGAGAACTGAAAGAGACAAAGTAACAAAGCAAAGTAAAAGCGGAATTGTAAACGATGGATGTGAACAGACCCGGGGGCCGTAATGTTTACTAGTGGCTTCTCTCATGAAAGCAAGTAGACAGTGGGGGAACAAATTACTATCGAGCAATTGATAGAACTGTGCAGAGTCGTGACGATATCTGTGCAATGATTATTTCTATAGGCATCACGTCCGAAACAAGTAGACCAATACTTTCTACGTCTACTACTATTACTCCACACGTCGACCGCTATCCAGCATGCATCTAGTGTATTAAGTCCATAAGAACAGAGTAACGCCTTAAGCAAGATGACATTATGTAGAGGGATAATCTCAAACCAGTGATAAAAACCCCCATATTTTTACCCTTGATGGCAACTTCTTGATGTGTGCCTTGCTGCCCCTACTGTCACTGGGAAAGGTCACCACATGGCAGAACCCAAAACCAAGCACTTCTCCCATTGCAAGAATCATAGATCTAGTTGGCCAAACAAAACCCTAGACTCAGAGAGACTTACAAGGATATCAAATCATGCATAAAAGAAATCAGCAAAGACTCAAATATATATCATAGATAATCTGATCAGAAGTCCACAATTCATCGGATCTCAACAAACACACCGCCAAAGAATATTACATCGGATAGATCTGCATGAATATTATGGACAACTTTGTATCGAAGATCCAAGAGAGAGAAGAATCCATCTACCTACTAACTACGGACCCGTGGGTCTGAAGTGAACTACTCACGAGTCATTGGAGGGGCGATGATGATGATGAAGAAGCCCTCCAGCTCCAAAGTCCCCTCCGGCAGGGTTCCGGGAAGGGTCTCCAGATGAGATCTCGCGGAAACGGAAGCTTGCGGCGGCGGAAAAGTATTTTTGAGGCTCCCCTGATTTTTTTGCGGAATATTTGGGAATTTATAGGCCAAAGATCTAGGTCAGGGGGCGGCCAGGGAGGCCACAAGCCTGCCCACCGCCGCCTCCCCCCTGGTGGCAGAGTGGGGGCTTGTGGGCTCCTTGGAGCCCACCTGGCTTGGCCCAAAAGCCCCCTCGACTTCTTCCGTTCGGGAAAAAATCATTTCGTGGTTTTTCTACCGTTCGGACTCTGTTCCAAAATCAGATCTGAAAAGAGTCAAAAACACGGAAAAAACAGGAACTGGCTATCGGCACTGAATTAATAAGTTAGTCCCAAAAAGATATAAAAAGGTACATAAAACATACAAAGAAGGCAAGATAACAGCGTGAAACCATCAAAAATAATAGATACGTTTGAGACGTATCAAGCATCCAAGCTTAACTCCTGCTCGTCCTCGAGTAGGGAAGTGATTAGAATGAATTTTTGATGCTTTCATGCTACCTAGCATAGGTGTCCTTTGTAATTCCTCTTAGGTGACGTGAATGTTCAGATCCATTAGATTCAAAACAATAGTTTGCTATTGACGTGGAAACAATAATAATTCAAGCAAACTAGCAAAGTAATCATGAATTTTCAAAATAACAAGGCCAAAAGAAAGTTATCCCTACAAAAGCATATAGTCTGGCTATGCTCTATCATCATTGCACTACGAATTTAAATCATGCACAACCCTGGTATTGGCCAAGTAATTGTTACACACCTTTACTTTCTCAAACATTTTCAACTCTCACGCAATACATGAGCGTAAGCCATGGTTATAACACTATAGATGGTGTGGAATGTGGTGGAGGTTGCAAGACAAAAAGGAGAAGATAGTCACATTAACTAGGCATATCAATGAGCTATGGAGATGCTCATCAATAGATATCAATGTGAATGAGTAGGGATTGCCATACAAATGATGCACTATAGCTACAAGTATGTGAAAACTCTTAAAGAAAACTAGTGGGTGTGCATCCAACTTGCTTGCTCACGAAGACCTAAGGCAATTTTGAGGAAGTCTATCATTGGAATATACAAGCCAAGTTATATAATGCGAATTTCCCTCTAGCTATATGGTGGTGACAAAACGAGAGACTCTCAATCATGAAGATCATGGTGCTCAATATGCACTAGTGTGGAAAAAGTGGTAGCATTGTCCCTTCTCTCTTTTTCTCTCTTTTTTTATATTTTTTTATTTATTTTGGTGGGCTCTTTGGCCTCTTTTTTTTATGGGCTTCTTTGGCCTCTTTTATTTCCTCACATGGGACAATGCTCCAATAATGATGACCATCACACTTTCAACTCAAAACTTAGAGTAACGATGACTCTATATGGAATGCCTTCGGTGGTGTACCGTGGCAATGATCTAGCATGGCATAGACATCAATGGAAACATCATGCTAGCTATCTTACGATCATGCAATGGCAATGTAGACGTGGTGGCACATGTCATGGTGGTAGTTTCATGGCAATATATCTCGGAATGACTTTGAAAAAGCCATACTAGGTAGGTATGGTGGCTGTTTTGAGGGAGGCTAATGTTGGGTTTTGTGCAATGGCGAAAGTTGCACGGCACTAAGAAGATAGTGATGGTGGAAGGTGAAAGTGCATCTAAACCATAGACTCAACATTAGTCATGAAGAACTCATATACTTGTTGCAAAAGTTTTAGTAGTAATCAAAACAAAGCATTCAACGCATACTCCTAGGGGAGGGTTGGTAGGTATAAACCACCCCGCGATCCCGACCGCCACGCAAAGGATGACAATCAATATACTAATCATGCTCAAATTTCATCACATAGCGGATCACCATACGTGCATGCTACGGGAATCACTAACTTCAACACAAGTATTTCTAGATCCACAACACCTTACTAGCATGACTTCAATATTACCATAACCACAACTCAAAACTAATTGAGATGAATCAAACTTCTCTAACTATTCAATGCACATGAAGGTGGAAGTTTTTGTATCCCTTTGGATAACTAACCCTTTTGAGACTACTTTCAAAGCATAGATCAACTACCAAGGCACGCACGGCTGTGCTCTAAAAGGTATAAGTGCAGCACATAGAGCAAAAATATCTAGCTCAAAAGATATAAGTTAAGCACATGTAAGCTGAATTGTCTACCAAAAGATATAAGTGAAGCTCGAAAAAAACACGGTGAGTGCATGTATCTCTCTCTAGGTGTGCAGCAAGGATGATTGTGACACAAAAAAAAGACTCCTACGATATAAGACGCTCCAAGCAAAAAAACATAACATGTGGTGAATAAAAATATAGCCCCAAGTAACGTTACCGATGGATTGAAGACGAGAGAAGGGATGCCTTCCCGGGGCATCCCCAAGCTTAGGCTTTTACGGAATCCTTGAATCTCTTGGGGTTCCTTGGGCATCCCCAAGCTTTACCTCTTGCCACTCTTTATCTTTTTGTCCACAAGAACTTCACCCAAAACTTCAAAACTTCACAACACCAAAATTAAACAGAAACTCGTGATAACATTAGTACAAGAAAGAAAACCACCACTTCCTTAGGTACTGTAGAAAACTTAAATTCTACTTGTGCTGATGTTGGGTTACTGTACTTTCAATCTTCCATGGCTAATACCCCCCGATACTATCCATAGTTTCATCAAAATAAGCAACCAACACAAAAAAACAGAATCTGTTAACAGCAGACCAGTCTATAGCAATCTGTATGTTTCGTCTATCTCTGGTACTTCAAAAATTCCGAAAACTTACGACCTTCTGAAGAATATGCGTAGAAAGCAGCAGCAAAAAGAATCAACTCAAAATCTCTTACGGAACAAAATTGAAATTTGTTTTCGTGAGCAGAAAGTTTCTGTCTTTCCCAGCATGACCAAATGATCATCCTCAAGACTAATCATAACGGTTTTGCTTGGCACAAACGCAAAAAGAAACACAAAAAACACAGTCGTAACAGAATTATGAAAGTGTGGAAAACCCAAAACAGAAAGAAAAAGGATAAATTCGTTGGGTTGCCTCCCAACAAGCGTTTTTGTTTAACGCCCTTAGCTAGGCGAAAGTGATGGAATCACGTATAGTCATCTTTGGTGCTCAAACCATAAGTAGCCCTGATCATAGATTCATAAGGCAATCTTATTTTCTTTCTAGGAAAGTGCTCCATGCCCTTATTTAAGGGAAATTGAAATCTAATATTCCCTTGCTTCATATCGATGATAGCACCAATAGTCCTTAGGAAAGGTCTACCAAGAATAATGGGACATGAAAGATTGCAATCTATGTCAAGTACAATGAAATCCATGGGTACATAGTTCTTAAGTTGCAACAATAAGAACATCATCGATCCTCCCCATGGGTTTCTTGAGAGTAGAATCCGCAAGATGCAAATTAAGAGAACACTCTTCAATCTCATGAAAACCAAGAATATCACATAAAGACTTTGGAATCGCGGAAACACTAGCACCCAAATCACACAAAGCATTGCACTCATAGTTTTTGATCTTGATTTTGATAGTAGGTTCCCACTCATCATGAAGTTTTCTAGGTATAAAGACTTCTAGTTCGAGCTTCTCTTCAAGAGATTTCATCATAGCATCTACGATATGCACGGTAAAGGCTTTAGTTTGGCTATAAGCATGTGGAGTGTTTGCAATTGATTGCATCAAAGAAATGCATTCAAACAAGGAGCAATTATCATAATTGAATTCCTTGAAATCCAAAGTGGGAGTTTCATTACTACCCAAAATTTTGACTTCTTCTACTCCACTCTCCACACCTTTATCATCAAGATAGGTGGACTCCGAATCATTGGGGCGTTTTTCAACCAAAGTGGATTCATATCCAGCCCCTCCATAAGTAGGTTTGACACACGAAAACAAAGATTCAAGAGGAAACACAACAAGTACTTTAAGATCTTCGCGATTTGCATCACTAGAATGCACCCTTTTAAACCATTCATGTCTAGCGCGAATTTGGTCAGTTCTTTCTTTGCTCTCATTCATGGAGATACGCATAGCTTTCAAAGTTTCATCCAAGTTGATCTTGGGAGGAGCGCATCTAACTTTCAAAGCATCAATATCACAAGATATCCTATCAACGCTCTTAGCCAAATTGTCTATTTTGAGTAGTTTTTCCTCTATGGACGCATTGAAAATCTTTTGAGAGTTCATAAACTCTTTGATATTACTCTCTAGATTAGAGGGTAATTTGTAATGATTTCCATAAGTGTTGTCGTAGGAATTGCCATAATTGTTAGAGGAGTTACTAGGAAAAGGCCTAGGAACATAGTTTCCTCTAAAAGCATTGTTGTTGCCAAAATTGTTCCTACCAACAAAATTCACATCCAAACTAGTGTTGCTACTCTCAATCAAAGAAGATAGTGGCTTAGCTTGTGTTTTTGTTTCCCGTCGGCACAGTTTTTGTGAGCTTGGGATCCACTATAGTGTCATGGATAAGGAGGTGCAGGACCTGCGCCACATTCTTGAGGCTGAGAAGGCTAAGAGCATGTGCTTGGAGTAGGAGAAGCGATCACTCGAAGGTAAGCAAATTTCATCCGACGGCCTTGGCATTTGTTCTTTCTCCCTGTCCAACTGAAATTACTTTACTAGATGTCCACAGCAAAAATCATCAACTTGCTGAGAGGTTGAGGACTTGTATATATTTCGAGACCATGAAGAAGGCCCTTGAAAAGAGTGATATGAAGCTGATGTCTTGTAAGGAATCTGGTCTCAAGGCCAAGGCGGCCGAAGACATGCTAAAATCAGTCGAGAAGCTGGAGGAGGAGAAGAAAACCCAGGAGGTTGTTATAAAGAAAACCACACAGGATCTCACTGAGCTGAAGAAGCATTATGCTGAATGGGAAGCCAAGTTTGAGCACGTCTCTTCCAAGAATTTTGAGCTAGAGTAGTTCATCGAGCAGTTCGGCAATGAAAAGAGTGAGAAGCTCAAATGTAAGCCAGCAGCTCGAGTGACCCTTGCATTGCTTCTTCGCTTGTTTGTCTCTGATTTTTGTTTCACCTATCCGCGTTCTGCATTCTTCATTGACGTAGAGGAGGATACCGAGAGAATCGAGAAGTAACTGGATTCGTCTCGGCAAATTCTCAGCGACAGCTCAGCTGTAGGACTTCTCTGACTAGAGGAGCGGATCAAGCATATATATTGATCAAGAAGTCACCCCTAGTGAGGATTTCTCGACGTACTTGCAAGCTCTCCTCGACCGAGTGAAGAGTGTGGCAAGCTGAGTCCAATCCTGGAAGAAATCTGCGGCCAAAAGTGGAGCCGACATCGCCCTCTCGCTCGTCTGCATCCATTGCAAGGGTGTGGGCGAGGAGAAACAGAAGTCATTCTGGTTCGTCAATAAGAAGAACATCAAGTTCCAAGACTTCATGGAGATGTTCCTGGAAGTAGAAGTCTAGTTCGCAGCTAATCCCTCGAGTGTGGATGGTGTCCTCACTCGAAGTATTTTATACTTAGGCTAAGTCACCTTCGCAACTAAGCCCCCGAGTGTGGATGATGTCCTCACTCAAAGTATGTTATACTTAGGCAAAGTGAGGTTCGCATCTAAGTCCTTACACCCAGTGGGGAAAACAAGAGGGAGTAATTCATCGGAGTGAAAAAAGGTAAAGTTTTGACAAACTATAAAAGAGTAAAACTTTTTATTCATCAAAATCACTCGGCTTCATTACAGGAATGAAAAACAAAAAAGGTTTGATATGTTCTATGTGTAGAACTTGCAGAGCAGATCCACATTCCAAGATCGGGGATCTTCTGCATCCCTTTGAAAGTTGTAGAGACGATAGGCTCAAATGTGTAGGACTTTATATATTGCAAAAGGCTCTTGGCACGAAGGCGCCAGCTTGTGGGGCTTTTGTTGGTCCAGTCTAAGGACAAGGTCGCCTTCCTGGAAGGCACACCCTCTGACCTGCTTGTCATGATAGCACCTCTAATCCTTCTCATAAAGCGTCTACCTGACGAGGGCTAGCTCTCGCTCCTCTTCCAGGAGATCCAGACTGTCATCACGTACAACCTGGACTCCAGCTTCATTGTATTGTTCCACTCATGGGAATTGTGACGCATGTCACTTGGCAAGATGGCTTCGGACCCGTACACCTTGAAGAAAGGAGTGTGATTGGTGGAGTGATTCGATGTCGTTCCCATGCCCTATAACACAGACGATAGCTCTTGGAACCAGGCCCGTGTGGCTTACTTTAGATCCCTCATCAGTCGGGGCTTCAGTCCTTGTAATATCATTCCATTCGCTCGCTCTGCCTGTCCGTTTGACAGCAAGTGAGCCACGGGGGCATAGTTAACCTGAGTGCCTTGGGTGTAGTAGAACTTGCGGAACTCGTCCGATTGAAAATTGGTCCCGTTGTTAGTAATGATATCATGTGGAACTCTGAATCAGAAGATAATCTTCCGAATGAAGTTGATGGCAGTCGCTGAGTCGAGACTTTTAATGGGCTTCGCTTTGACCCACTTGGTGAACTTATCCACTCCCACTAGAAGGTGGGTTAATGCACTCGTTCTGGTGCATAGGAGGCCAACCATGTCAAACTCAGATTTTATCTCGACTCGGATCCGACTAATTCGAATCCGACCACATCTTTTGAATCCATATTATCCGGCTAGCATCCAATACTACATGGTCAGTGAGACCGGACCATCCACCATATCATATGCTAGTCTAGGTGGTTGCGTGTCCACACAACTTTTTCGACTAGGGATCATTTAGGAAATTCATCATACAATGTATAGTCTCACAAACAAGTCAAGTACTTGTTAATACACATCAATGATAATGTCCAAGGATTATCTTTATTCATAAACACATAGGAAATATCATCATACATGATTTTCTCTAGGGCATATCTCCAACAATTCGACGAATAGGAGCCTCCGACAAGCCCTCTCTAGACTTTATAAATAGAGGAGACCGGGACTTCTCAAGGGCTCAATCTTTGGACACAGGAAGAGGAAACAGAGCTCGGCTCCACAATTGTAGCACACATTGTAGCTCTCTACCATTGCAATACAACAAAGTAGGAGTAGGGTATTAGAACATTAAGGTGGCTCAAACATTGTAGCACTCTACCATTGTAACTCTCCGATAGAGACTTTAAGGTAAATCTTTGTTGCACATTAACGGATGGTTATATGATTCAACTATATTAGCATCGTTGAGAGATTGCACTAGTGAAAGTATGAACCCTAGGAATTGTCTACAAGCATTGGTATAACGTTTTTCTTTTGGTTTGCCACTTGCTTCCTTGTTTCTGTTATATATTCAGATTACAAAAACCTATTTCTATCATCCATACTATACTTGTATTATGATCTCTGCGGCAAACTAGTGCACCTATACAATTTACCATTGTATTGGGTGTGTTGGGGACACAAGAGATTCTTTTATTTGATTGCAGGGTTGTTTGAGCAAGATTATCTTCATCCTACACCTCTCGCGGATTGATAAACCTTAGTTCGTCCACTTGAGGGAAAACTTTTTTTGTCCTACAAAGCTCTTTGCTTGGACACCCAATAGAGTCTAGAAGAATAAAGTTGCATAGTAGACATCACTCTCTCTCACGTTTTTGTTTTTCCCCCAAATGATGTTATATAAATAGCAAACAAATTGCATGGAATAAATGTGTGTGATTGTGTACACAACAAACACGGCTACATGCCCGTGCCGTGTAAAATCAGCACAATGTAGTACTGGCAACTGACCATGAGCCCACGACCTCCCAAGCGCCAGCTAGTGTAAAGGTGTAATGTGTACACTAAAAATCCAAATCTGATGGTGAGCTATAATAGATCTCGTCGGTGGTGCCTTCAGCTTATTCATCCTGCTAATATCTCACCACCATGGCGACACACACCAAATGGAACCGATGCTCAACCATGGGGTAGTGTATGGTGCAATCCTCATTGCGTTAGACAAAAATGGGATAGTGCATTCCAATGCGATGGTTGATACATCTCCAACGTATCTACAATTTTTTATTGTTCCATGCTATTATATTATCATTCTTGGATATCTTATATGCATTTATATGGTATTTTATATTATTTTTGGGAACTAACCTATTAACCTAGTGCCTAGTGCGAGTTGTTGTTTTCTGCGTGTTTTTTGGATTTTTAGGAAATCAGTACCAAACAAACTTCAAATGCAACGAAATTTTTTGATGATTTTTGTACACGAAAATAAGACCTCGAAGCTTCAAAGGGAGGCCATATGCCCCACAGGGAGATGACAAGCCACCAAGGCGCGCCCCGGGGGGTGTCGAGGGAATGAGCCTGACAACATTAACAGGGGTAAGAATGAGGGGTAGAGCCTAGCTACACGTAAGGTGTAACACTCGGATGTACGAGTTAAGGCCCCACTCGGAAGTGGTAAAGGCCCTACGCGAGCCCATCGGCTGAGTGTTTGCTTATGGGGTGTGTAAATACACAGGGTGCTTAACACTCATCCTCGAGTATTGGGGAAGCTTATATGGAGTTCACTAGGCCCGCAGCATGCCATTACAAGGGCATTAAATGACTAATGATTATGGAAGTTACTAGTAAGAGTAGCTCTAACTATGGTGTTACTAGTAACGTTGGTCTTGAGTGTGATTTATGTGAGATGTTAAGTCCCTTGGTCATTGCAGCCCTTTCGTCATCCACGCTTGCCCTGGTTTGAGTGCTCGTACGTATTTAAATGTCTTGAGGATGGCCGAGTGAAACCTGAATTGCATAGGTGGGCCTGGGATTTCAATGACTATGTGAGGGCTCATATGGGCCCTCAATGGTAGGTCAATGACCCTACCCTTAGTAGGTAACCCCATCAGTAGCCCCCGAATCGGCTGAGGTTTAAAGGGTCGAGTGAAAGAAACTTCACGGTTTCTCTGATGTCTCAAAGACATGTGGAAAATAGCTCAGGGTTGTTCCACACGGATCAAAAATAAACCACTACGGATTCAGGATTGGAAGATTATGAATGGTCGGACTGACCCGAGGGTCAACATTCGGTAACCTTTGATTATATCACGGAGAGACATATTAATGACTCGAGTATATGTGGGCCATGGGCTCTGAGTGATAAGGCGACAGTTAGGACGGATCCCACTCACATCCCAATGGGACTTTCTTGATCACATATGTGCATATCCGAGTGATTCGAGTCCTTCAAAGGGACATCTACGGACCGAATCACCTTGTTTTTGGAAGGTGGATGCGGGAGCCAATCTGATCAAAATGCCGCGGGGTTTTACGAATTTCAAATCGTGGGCGATGTGTACACATGCGCGAAATCGGTGGCGTCCTGGTTAGGGGAGGAAGTGGCGTGTGGCTCAATTTCTGCGCGTCGAATTCCACCACGTGCAGCAGTCGCACTATTTGCGGGATCTCATAGATCTCCTCGTGATCACTGATTGACGGATGAAGATCTCATGTCTCACCTATAAACGGACTAACTAGAGAGAGGGAGGGTAATCATAGATCTGGTCTTTCTCCCTCGCCCTCTCCGTCATTTTGATCGAGAGCTCCGCTGTCGGCCTCCCGTCACCACTCACTTCGACTAAACTCCACCGCGCAAGATGACAAGGAGAGCGATCATGAAGGCCGAGCGGGCGAATAAGGGCTCTTGTGAGTCCTATTCGAGCGCCTAAATGGCGACAGGGAGGATCCAGTGCAACTGGCCTCCATCCCGCGACACCAAGAACTGCGTGCTCGAGCTGGAGAGATAGGGGCTCCTAGTCGTTAGGAGTTGGCGACTATCGGAGGAGGGCAAACAAGATCCTTCTCCACGAGGAAACGAGCGAGTGCCACTCATCACGCACGTCGAGTGAGGATTCTCCCTGCCCACGCACTCTTTCTTCTGTAACTTTCTTGACTTCTACGGAGCTCAACTCCACCATCTCCCTCCCCCAATGCCATCTTGTAGGTGGCTGCTTTAGCTTCTTTGCGTGAGAACTTCCTCTGCTGTCATTTCCACTGGGAGTTGTCCAAGAACCTTTTTACTTGCGGAGTGATAATGGTAAAGAAATATTCTTGGTCGGGGGAGAAGACAAATGTAGTTCAGCTCTACGGGGGCTTAGGCATTCATATTAGAGGGAAGGCTAGCTTTTCGCAAATGTCTTTCCCTAAATATTTCAAGATATGGCAAGACTCATGGTTTTACTGCGAAGACGTCCTAGTCAGCTACGGTCAGTCGGGCCTCATGTTGTGCTCGGTTGAGCGAGTGTAGTGGGCACTTTCCTTGATAGTATCGATGAAAGAGAGGAGTAAATGTTGATATCTTGGTGATTTCTCTGGTTGCGTTGGTGTGGACGGGAGTCAACAGGATGGAGCTGTTGTATTTTTCTTCCAACGGAGGATTCATCCCTCCTGGCTAGGGGCCATCCCATGTGGATGTACGAGGGACCGAGTGATGCATCACGCGTTTAGCCGGAGGAGCTCGAGGTGAAGGAGCTAG
Organism: Hordeum vulgare subsp. vulgare; assembly: GCF_904849725.1. Taxonomy (NCBI): domain Eukaryota; kingdom Viridiplantae; phylum Streptophyta; class Magnoliopsida; order Poales; family Poaceae; genus Hordeum; species Hordeum vulgare. The sequence goes on from NC_058524.1 coordinate 276,524,545, forward strand.
AGGTCAAACTCATGGCTGTCATCCGGGCCCATGACAACCCTGGGAGTACTAGAGAGTTCACCAAATGAGGTAATTTGTAGGTTGATTTGCCCAAGTGATTTTACTGATGTTGTCTTTCTACTATTTGACTTGGAATTGATTTTCCAAATAGCAGGCCTTCCAAACGATGATCAACCTGGTACCGGCGTTCGACTACACGCCCCTCGACATGGGCGAGACACTGAGCGCCTCGATCGTTCAGGAGGCGAGGACGATGATGACGATGACGAGGAGGATTGTGAGGAGGACGATGGCGACTCAAAGGATAGGGATGAGGTGGAGTCCTCCCTATCCGAGGGCATCCCAGTCAAAACCCGTTCCAATGCGTGCCAAGACTCAAGGGCCCATGTTGGTGGTGTCAAGGCTTCGAGTGCCACCAAGCTGATTGTGCCAGTTGCCCCAACTCGTAGCTTCAAGCAAGGGCAGAGTGATCCTGCGGCATCACCGTAGAAGGTCGCCAAGTAGCCCAAGACGATGACTATCAATCCCTGGAAGGCCATCCGGCTGCGGATCAAGGTGGACGTGCTCGTGGCCTCAGCGTAACTCCTTTCGCCTTGTGACATTTCCACTCCTCCTGTCGTTTTTTGATTGTTGGTTGACTGAAATAATTTCCCTAATAACTTCGCTGCACGGCTGAAACCTGACCGCTTCACTAAAGCCCAAGGCTCTAGAGAAGAGTCATACCGATGCTGACGTCATGCCTTTGAAAGGTAGCATCTGAACCGGTTTAGATTTCATTCAGAAGTCTTGTTTTCTCCCACCATTAACGATCGAGTGATCTTTAATGTTTGTAGGGCCACGTGATGGGATTGAGCTTGACCCTCCAAACCCTTCAATCGTCGTGGATGTCATGATGCAAGACATTACAACCACTCGAGTGACCAGGTCTTCTCTTGCCAAGGCTTCGACTCTCATGCAGGACACCTCTCCGAAGATCGGAACCTCACTTAAAGCAGGCCCGTCTGCCTATCCACCAACCCCTCCGGTGGACAACATCTTCGCACTCTACCATGTCTCGGAGGACCAGGTGGGTGCGAGGAAGGAGGCCCTGATCCATCTACAGCTGATGAGCGACCGATTGAAGGAGGCATATGACGCCAGTGAAGCCTTGAACAAGAACGTCGGAGTAAGTACTCTTGTAAGTACCGGTTTTAGTTGTGAATTTTTCTCTATGTGTGTTTTTTGTTTTGTTTCTCGAGTGGGTTTGCACGGGGCACACCCACTGGATGTTCTTTGCCAATGGATGCATGCTGAGTGCAACCACTGGGTGTAGTCCCCGACACTCCGGTCGACTGAACTAGTCAGTGGTTGTCTTAGTGTCTACATTGATTTGATGTGGATCGTGAAGGTGCAGAACCCTTTGCTTTGCTTGTGGAAGCATCTGACCACTCCTCTTTCTAGTGGGGGCACGCTGAGCGCACCCCGCCGGTGTAGTCCCCGAGACTGCCATTGACTGAAGCAGTCGGCAATAGTCTTAGACTTTTTTTTACAGATATTTGACTAATGTCTTAGCTTGTGTTTTTGTTTCCTGTTGGCAGAGTGCTTATGAGCTCGGGAGCCACTATAGTGTCATGGAGAAGGAGGTGCAGGTCCTGCGCCTCAGCCTTGAGGCTGAGAAGGCTAAGAGCACATGCTTGGATTAGGAGAAGCACTCACTGGAAGGTAAGCACATTCCATCTCACTTCCTTGGCATTTGTTATTTCTCCATGTCCGACTAAAATTACTTTACTAGATGTCCGCAGCGAAAATCATAAACTTGCTGAGAGATTGAGGACTTGTATTTCTTTTGACACCATGAAGAAGGCCCTTGAAAAGAATGATACGAAGGTGATGTCTTCTTGTAAGGAATCTGGTATGAAGGCCAAGGCGGCCGAAGACAAGCTAAAATCAGTCGAGAAGCTGGAGGAGGAGAATAAAACCCTGGAGGTTGTTACAAAGAAAACCACACTGGATCTCACTGAGCTGAAGAAGCATTATGCCGAATGGGAAGCCCAGTTTGAGCACGTCTCTTCCAAGAATCTTAAGCTAGAGTAGTTCGTCGAGCAGTTCGGCAATGAAAAGAGTGAGAAGCTCAAATGTAAGCCAGCAGCTCGAGTGACCATTGCATTGCTTCATCGCTTGTTTGTCTCATATTTTTGTTTCACCTATCTGTGTTCCGAATTCTGCATTGACACAGAGGAGGATACCGAGAGAATCGAGAAGGAACTCGATCCATCTCTGCAAATTCTCAGCGACAGCTCAGCTGTAGGACTTCTCCGACTGGAGGAGTGGATTGAGCTTGTATTTGTGTACCTCAACCATCTTCACTCGGTCGTCCTGAACATTGATCGAGAATTTGCCCCTAGTGAGGTTTTCTCGACGTACTTGCAAGCTCTCCTCTATCGAGTGAAGGGTATGACAATCCGAGTCCAATCCTGGAAGAAATCTGCGGCTGAAAGTGGAGCTGACATCGCCCTCTCGATCGTCTGCATCCATTGCAAGGGTGTGGGCAAGGAGAAACTGAAGTCATTCTGGGTCGTCAATAAGAAGAACATCAAGTTCCAAGACTTCATGGAGATGTTCCTGGAAGGCGAAGTCAGGTTCGTAGCTAAGCCCTCGAGTGTATATGATGTCCTCACTCAGAGTATTTTATACTTAGGTTAAGTCACGTTCGCAACTAAGCCCCGAGTGTGGATGATGTCATCACTCGAAGTATGTTATACTTAGGCAAAGTGAGGTTCGCAGTTAAGTCCTTACACCCACTGTGACAAATTAGAGGGAGTAATTCATCGGAGTGAAAAAAGGTAAAATTATGACAAAGTATAAACGAGTAAAACTTTTTATTCATCAAAATCAATCGGATTCATTACAGGAATGAAAAATAAAAAAGGTTTGATATGTTCTATGTGTAGAACTTGCAGAGCAGATCCGCATTCCAAGATGAGGGATCTTGTGCATCCATTTAAAAGTTGTAGAGACGATAGGCTCAAATGTGTAGGACTTTATAGATCGAAAAGGCCGTTGGAACGAAGGCGCCAACTTGTGGGATTTTGTTGATCCAGTCTAAGGACAAGGTCGCCTTCCTGGAAGGCACACCCTCTGACCTGCTTGGCATTATAGCACCTCAAATCCTTCTAATAAAGCGTCTATCTGACGAGGGCTAACTCTCGCTCCTCTTCCAGGAGATGCAGACTGTCATCACGTACAGCCTGGACTTCATCTTCATTATATTGTTCCACTCGTGGGAATTGTGACGCGTGTCACTCGGCAAGATGGCTTCGGACTCGTACACCATGAAGAAAGGAGTGTGATTGGTGGAGTGATTCGGTATCGTTCCCATGCCCTATAAGGCGGACGATAGCTCTTGGACCCAGGCCCGTTCGGCTTACTTTAGATCCCGCGTCAGTCGGGGCTTCAGTCCTTGTAATATCATTCCATTCACTCACTCTGCCTGTTCAACACCAAGTGAGCCACGAGGGCATAGTTAACCTGAGTGCCTTGGGTGTAGTAGAACTTGCGGAACACATCCGAGTTAAAATTGGTCCCGTTGTCACTGATGATATCATGTCTAACTCCAAATCAAAAGGTAATCTGCCGAATGAAGTTGATGGTAGTCGCTGAGTCCAGACTTTGAATGGGCTTAACTTTGACCCACTTGGTGAACTTATTGTAGCGACATGTCTTTCGGAAAATAATTTCTAGAAAACATGTCCCTGTGTTTACCAGCCCCGGGATTGCTATTAGCTGGTAGACACTTACTTGATACAGAATATCCAAGCAAATATACAAAATCTTGGTTACAAGACCATGAAGGTCTACTGGGTTGAACAAAAGTCTGAGGTTGATGGCGGAAGCGACTCGAGGAATCTCCAGTGCCCATGGGACTCCATTCCCACATGAACAACAGACCTGGATAACTTCCTATCTCACAAGGCTGCAATCCTTGACTCCTAGGTTCCGGGGTTGACGACATCGTGCTCCTTTTTGAACGTAATCTGGCCAAGACAATAGCAAGGGACAAACCAGTGAGTACTTTGAATGTACTCGCAAACATCAAGAAAACCATTAAGTTAAGCAGGTGAGATGCATGCAAATTCGAATAACAATTATATCATGCTATTGGAGTTTAATTCATGGATGCATTCATGAGGATATGCCATGTTGCCACCAATGTTTTATAAACAAGCAAGGATGATCATACTGAATAAGTAATAATATGTGTGCCGCAGTCGGGCGTCTGAGCGACACCACATAAAGGGCTTATATGAAACAATAAACATGCCACAGTCGGGAGTCTAAGCGACACCACATAAAGGGCTTATAAGAAACATCATTTAATATTGAATATCCAGCAGGTACAAACATCCCAGGGATTTCAACAACATAATCATAGTGGTTAGTCCAGATTAATAATGATAATATGATCATGTCCCACATCATCATATAATTTTTCCAACACTATTATTATTATCACCGCTTATACTCCGAAGACCGACTCTAGGACTAACACTTGACTCATCAAACAACGTCCTTGACTCGGGACACGGCTACTCAAATAGTTTTGACTCTACAGAGGGTGTACTCTTTACCCACAGCTCACGGTTTCGGATAGTCGACAAGACTAATCCCACGTACGACATTTTAGAAGAGAACACTCAGAATCAGCACACGCCGATTTTTCCTCTGCGAAGCCCGGCTTCACCCGGACTACGCTGCCAAGGCAAAACCATAAGACGGGGAGGCTCCGACCTCGACTAGCATGGGATCAAATATTTATATCGCGCGCTCACTGGGAAGGGCCATTCCCTCCTGGTCCCAGACCGGGAACACCCATGCACCGTGACCGGATGACTAGATTTAGTCCAGGGCCCTCGATACCTTCATCTCGGACCCTCTAATTGGTATGTTACTGATAATAGGTCTACAACTCACTTTACAGAATCCATTATCCAGGAATGTGTGGTAGCATGTTATAGAAGTATGACACGGACAAGACTCGATCTAGGTCGATACTGGAGTTAACCAAGTTTTACCGGCATTATCGTGCACATGTCATGACCAGGCCATAACCTATCACGTTCCGTGTGACTAGGTTATTCCACGAACTCTCATAACTAGCACATGCCATCATCATGTTTCACCATTCTTATAATGTGAGTAGCATGCATGAAATATACAAAGTATTATTTCATGTGAGATCATTGTCAATATAACCTCAAATCACGCGATTTGTGCACCACCACAATCAACACACAGCTTTATGCAAAAATTGGGTTCAAGATGCCTGCCTTTGGGTTTTAGGAGGGTGATGTCTACCCCACATCTTGGAGTAGATATCCTCTCTTCAAATCCTATTTAAAAAATATATTTGGATCAACACACAAACATAAAAACAGTACACAAAAGTTGTTTGAATAATTTTGAAATAAATCTTCAAATAAACTAGATAAATTCTATACAGGTAGGAAAAAGAATCAATTTATTTGGAGTTCCTATAAATTGTTATAGCCATTCTAAGATTTTGTTCAAATCTGCTTTTAAAATCAAAACTAAAAGAAAACGTTTCAGGCAAACTACGCTTTCCCGCAGAGAAGATGTATTCACCGAAATAGCTACGCACGAATGCGCTGTACTTAAAACAAGACACATCAGGGGGTTTTGCGCCACTCGGGGCGTGGATCACTCACCGACAGGCGGGGCCCGCTGGTTGGGTTCTTCTTCTTTCTCCCACGCAAAGGGAAAGAGGGGCGGGAACAGAGCTCCAGCGAGGTTCCCGGGTGCTAGGACGCCTCGCTCCTCGAGCTGAGCACACCGGCAAGTTCAGGGGTGAGTACCCCATCCTCAGGAGGTACCAGAGTCGCGGAGGGGCTTGGGGGCAAGAGCCCTATCTTCCATGGCGGACGGGGAAGCTCTGGTGATCCCAACTCCGGCCTATGGCACTCATGGAATGAGGCAACATCGGGAATGGGTTCCTGGGGCTTTAGGGAGGCTAGCAGGGTAGGTAGGGGAGAATTACGGGGCTTGGGCTGCCGGAATTTAGTCGAGGATGCCGGCGATGCTGCGATCAGCGGCGAACACCGGGAGTTGCTCGGGCCGAATTGGGGCGATGGGGAGGGGGGCTACTGGTCCTGGGAGGCTACTGAGAAGCTCGGAGGACCTCGGGGGTCCTTAAATAGCCAGCTCGCTCGTCTCACCAATGCTTGTGGATGAGGCCAACGGCGTCAGCATCTGCGAGCAGCAGCGAAGCAGCTCGGCGAAGCAGGGCAGTGGCAGAGGCTCAGCAGCGAACGACGTGGGGGGAGGAGAGTCCAGGGACATGTGGAGCATGGAGGGAGCTCGGGCGGCGCCGTCCATGGCATGGACAGACGCGGCTGTAGGCGCGCTCACTGCGAAGGCACACGGGCGGCGACCAACTATCGGGGGAGATGGGGTTGACGCGGCACTATGCATAGTCCAGGGGGCTAGGGTGCGTGGACGCGACGGCTCGGCACGGGCGTGTGCAAATCTTGTGCTCTGGTGTACCTAGAGCGTGCACGTGAGGTGTTCGACACCATGCTAGTGCACACACTAGTGCTCCAAAACCTATGAAACTACACAGGACTAGAATGGAAACTTAGGAGTGGCTACTCGACAAGCTAGATGGCTAGAGAAGAAATTTGTCAATGCAAACTCAACTGATGCCCAATCTGGTCATGCTCAACACGTGTTTCATGAAATGCCAGAAGCTTCCAATGAGCCTTCTTATCCACCCACTTCTCCATATCAGGGTCTCTCTAGGTGCTAGCAATGGTGGTGAGGTTAGTTTCGCAAAAAGAAAAAGTAGCTAATGCAATATTTTGAAAAACACATTTCTGGATAGAAACTTGGAGATATTATCACATGCACTTAATTTCATCCAGTGGGGCTCAACTCTTGGTGTTAAGGTTTTGGTAGGGTGCCATACAAGCATGTAAAATATCAAAGCAATTAGTGCAAGGAAAAATATAGTTGTAGTGCAAAGCACCAAACTGGACCAGAATAGAAAAATGATTGTTTTGTTAAACATTTCCAAAGCACAAAGTGGGGGTTTAGCATAAAAATAAATCTCATGCTATACTTGATATCCCCAAAATTTTGTGGAATTTTTGAAAGATTATTTCTAGTGGTTGTAGTATAAACTCAAACCTGGACCAGATTAGAAAACTAGTTCATGTGCTCAAAATATGTAAAACACTTAGGTAAGTTTTTGCATAAATGTTATCCACGGACATCACATGTCATCTCCAATGTTTTATAGAATTTTTAGAAGAAGGGATCACAAGGTTGTAGTGCAAACCAGCCCTATACAAAAAATATAAGTCTGTTTTGAATAAAAGAAATCTTGGTAAAAATATTAAAATAAAATATCCCAAGAATTTACCACAAAAAAGAAATGTTTTTATGCAAGTACTCAGGTTCCAACATAAGTTATCAAAAATATCTACCTAGGGAAAACACCTTTATAAAGGAAAAGGAGTGTTTCAAAGATTAATTAAAAATCCAGAAATTTAGATTTTAAATAGACATGGCCAAAAATAATATTCCCCTCTAATTAAATTAAGAATTACAAAGGGTCTCAAGCAAGGGCTTAAGTACTAAAATATCTTTGAAAAGCTACTTGAATGAAAAGTTTTTTGGAAACAGGCTTTGAAAAGAATCATGAAGCAAATTGTTTTCTCAAATTTTTTATTCTAGGCAATATTTTATTTCAGAAAAATATTATTAAATTTTTTGGGGTGTGACAAACACTACCCCCCTTAAAAATAAATCTCTTCCCCTAGATTTTCTTAGGAAAGAAAAACAATACACTCATGAAAACACGGAACATGATTAGTCAAATGCGCGTGCAAACAAGAAAATCACATGGCACACAATCACTCATATGCAAATGCACACAATGCAATCAAATGATACACCACTATTCACATGGCATCAGGAAAACATACCATTGGACAAATATACACTCTGAGGACGGGCAACGGGATACGAGCAAGGGGGTTCCCGAGAAAATACTCTCGGTCGGGGAAAACACATTTCGCTTCTCCTAGAAGAAGTTTTGGGAAACAATCACCTACGAGTGGAAGATCTTAAAATTTTCCACTAGCCTGCGTGTGGAAATATTCCACCCGCTTATGGGTCAACACCCTTGGTGATGACCAGAAGGGCAAGGGATGGCCAAACCAGAGCTACTCTATGTGAGGCAACACAGTTACCTTTGTGGATTTGCATCGAGAGCTTCTGGATGAATCCAAGTGGTTACTCATGGGGAGGACTGACTTGGGTTAACGCACTCGGTGAGAAGTGCTAGGAGCGTTCATGGGTGGTCTCATAAGGGTAGCTAGTTTAGGGACACACACAATATGACACTGGGGTGGCCTGGTTCACCGTGGTGAAAACTCGGGTATCAACTCTTAATTGATACATCACTCGGGTAGCTGACTTGGTGGCTGGGTGGTCACGCCCAAAAATTTACCCTAAGGCCATGCGGACTAGTTTATGCCAAATTTACTTACGAAAACAAGGTGTGCACGCATCCTGCAATTTTATTAAAATTGTTCTATCACGAACAGGCGAATACAACATTGCATGGTAACACGGTTACTAGGGCTTGAGAGCTACTATGACGGACTTGCTCCGCCTTCATTGGCCTCTGAGCTGACGGGTTCAGTAGCCATTAAGGCTTCTTCATTCGTCGAGGCTCCTGAGTCAATAGGGCCATGTAGTGGGGCTGCAGGGTTCCAGTGGCGACGATGTCTCAGACGACGCGCTCTTGGCACAGCTTCATTGCAATAGGCATCCAAACTCCGGTGAAGCTCTGTTGGGGTCATGGCTGGCGAGGCAAGCCCTAAGGATCCAATAGGTCTTCCAACCAAGATGTGCTGGTTGCTGGAGGTGGTTGCGACTTCATAGCTTGCCGGGGTCCGGCGAGTAGTTGGCGTGCGGCTCATGACCAAGTCAGAGGTGATCTGATCGATGAGTGCCTCGTGAGCTCTCAAATAGCACACAACCTACACCAGGGCAGGGTCTGCCTCAAGTTCTTCGCTGGCAACTCTGGTCAGACTACCATAGCCTTCGTGACTAGCATAGTAGAAGAACGGTTGGCTAACCATCCGTGGCGACAGATGTCACAGCTGGACTATAGCTTCTCGGGCTGCAAGCTGACGAGCTTGGGCTTCGTTGGTGGCTGCTCTACCAGTAAAATGGTGACGGAACTCCAACGAGGGATTTCCTCTATAGAGGTGCATCGAGGCCCAAAAGTAACGAATATCATCACTCGTAGGCTCCTCATGCACAACATACACTGGAGGTTCTTCTATGCCAAGAACTTGGTGGCTAAGGTCAGCGAGGATGACTACGAAGTCTCCAGGCTCGGAGATGGGGGTCTCGTTGAAAAGAATGCGGCCAGGCATCTTGCAAGTCAAGGGGGTTTACTAGGGCAGTGGTCTCAAAGTTGCGGGTTGCTGGGTTGAGGCAAGGCCTTCCTATATAGGTTAAGGAGTTTTTTATCGCACGCTAGAGGATGCGACAACTCCGGTGTCGGTCATAGACACATAGCTTAAGGGCCAGGTTGATAGGTTAGGCACCGACTGCCAAAAGGTGTCGGATGGTCACTATGGTTGGCTATTGGGTAGGCTAGGCTGGGGTGTGGATATACAAATATCCGGTTTAGGGATAGCGACCTGGCTAAGATAGGTTTAGCCAGTGGTCATCCTGGCTCTGATACCAAGGTTGTAGCGACGTGTTTTTCGAAAAAATAATTTCCAGAAAACATGTCTCTGTGTTTACCAACCCCAGGATTGCTGTTAGCTGGTAGACACTTACTTTATACATAAGATCCAAGAAAATATGCAAAATCTGGGTTACTAGACCATGAAGGTCTACTGGGTTGAACAAAAGTCTGAGGTTGACGGCGGAAGTGACTCGAGGAATATCCAGTGTCCATGGGACTCCATTCGCATAGGAACAGCTGACCTAGATAACTTCCTATCTCACAAGGCTGCAATCCTTGACTCCTAGGTTCCGGGGTTGACGACATCATGCTCCTCTCCGAATGTAATCTGGCCAAGATAACAGCCAGGGACAAGCCAGTGAGTACTTTGAATGTACTCGCAAACATCAAGAATACAATTAAGTTAAGAAGGTGAGATGCATGCAAATTCCACTAACGATTATATCATGCTATTAGAGTTTAATTCATGGATGCATTCATGAAGATATGCCATGTTGCCACGAATTCTTTATAAACAAGCAAGGATGATCATACTGAATAAGTAATAATATGCGTGCTGTAGTCGGGCATTTGAGCGACACCACATAAAGGGCTTATATGAAACAATTAACATGCCACGGTCGGGCGTCTAAGCGACACCACATAAAGGGCTTATAAGAAAAAATATTGAATATTGAATATCTAGGAGGTAGAAACGTCCCAGGGATTTCAACAACATAATCGTAGTGGTTAGTCCAGAGTAATAATGATAATATGATCATGTCCCACATCATCATATAATTTTTCCACCACCATTATTATTATCACCGCTTATACTCCAAAGACCGACTCTAGGACGGACACTTGACTCGTCAAACAACGTCCTTGACCGGGGACACGGCTACTCAAATAGTTTTGACTCTGCAGAGGGTGTACTCTTTACCCACAGCTCACAGTTTCCGATAGTCGACAAGACTAATACCTCATACAGCATTTTAGAAGCGAACACTCAGAATCATCACACACCGATTTTTCCTCTGCGAAGCACAACTTCACCCGGACTACGTAGCCAAGGAAAAACCATAAGACGGGGAGGCTCCAACCTTAACTAGCATGGGATCAAAAATTTATATCGCGCGCTCACTAGGAAGGGCCATTCCCTCCCAGTCCCAGACCGGGAACACCCATGCCCCCTGACCGGATGACTGGATTTAGTCCAGGGCCCTAGATACCTTCATCCCGGAGTGACTGATAATTGGTCTACAACTGACTTTACCGAATCCATTATCCAGGAAGCTGTTGTAGCACATTATAGAAGTATGACACGGAAAAGACTCGATCTAGGTCGATACTGGAGTTAACCAAGTTTTACCGGCATCATCGTGCACATGTCATGACCAGGCTATAACCCATCACGTTCCGCGTGACTAGGTTATTCCACGACCTCTCATAACTAGCACATGCCATCATCATGTTTCACCATTCTTATAATGTGAGTAGCATGCATGAAGTATACAAAGTATTATTTCATGTGATATCATTGTCAATATAACCTCAAATCACGCGATTTATGCACCACCACAATCATCACACAACTTTATGCAAAATTTGGGTTCAAGATGCTTGCCTTAGGGTTTGAGGAGGGTGATGTGTACCCCACATCTTGGAGTCGATATCCTCTCTTCAAATCCTATTTTGAAAAAAATATTTGAATCAGCACACAAACATAAAATAGCACACATAAATTATTTGAATAGTTTTGAAATAAATCTTAAAATAAACTAGATGAAATTCTAAACAGGTAGGAAAAAGAATCAATTGATTTGGAGTTTCCTATAAAAAGTTATAGCCATTCTAGGATTCTGTTTAAATCTGTTTTTAAAATCAAAACTAAAAGAAAACGTTTCAGGCAAACTATGCTTTCCCGCAGAGAAGACGTATTCACCAAAACGGCTACGCAGGAATGCGCTTTACTTAAAAGAAAACGCAACAGAGGGTTTTGCGCCACTCGGGGCTTGGCTCACTCGCCGACACGCGGGACCTGCTTGTCGGGTTCTTCTTCTTTCTCCAGCGCACAGGGAAACAGGGGCAGGAAGAGAGCTCCGGCGAGGTTCCCCGGTGCTAGGAGGCCTCGCTCCTGGAGCTGAGCACGCTGACGAGTTCAGGGGTGAGTACCCCATCCTCAGGAGGTTCCTGAGTCGCGGAGGGGCTCGGGGGCGAGTGCCCTATTTTCCACGGTGGACAGGGAAGCTCCGGTGATCCAAACTCCGGTCTATGGCAGTAATGGCACGAGGCAAGACCGGGAATGGGTTCGTGGGGCTTTAAGGAGGCTATCAGGGTAGGTAAGGGAGAACTACAGGGCTTGGGATGCAAGAATTTAGCCGAGGATGGCCGACGATGTTGCGGTCAGCGGCAAGCACCGAGAGCAGCTCGGGCCGAATTGGGGCGATGGGGCGGGGGCTACTAGTCGTGGGGAGGCTTCTGAGGAGCTCGAGGAGCCTTGGGGGTCCTCAAATAGCCCGCTTGCATCGGCTCACCGATGATTGTGGATGAGGTCGATGGCGTCAGGATCTGCGAAGCAGCTGGGCGAAGCAGGGTGGCGGCAGGGGCTCAGCAGGGCAGTAGGGCAGCAGCGAACGACGCGGGGGAGGGGGTCCAGGGACAGGTGGAGCGCAGAGGGAGCTCAAGCGGCGCCGTCCATGGTAGGGACGGACGCGGCTGCAAGCGCGCTCACTGCAAAGGCACAGCGGCGGCGACCAACTTTCGGGGGAGAGGGGGTTGAAGCGGCGCTACGCATAGTCCAAGGGGAGAGGGCGAGTGGACGTGGCGGCTCGGCATGCGTGCGTGCAAAACGTGCGCTCTTGTGCACCCAGAGCATGCACGCAAGGTGTTCGACACCATGCCAGTGCACACACCAGTGCTCCAAAACCTATGAAACTACACAGGACTAGAATGGAGACTTAGGAGAGGCTAGTGGACAAGCTAGATGGCCGGAGAAGAAATTTGCCAATGCAAACTGAACTGATGCCCAATCTGGTCATGCTCAATAGGTGTTTGATGAAATGTGAGAAGCTTCGAGTGAGCCTTGTTGTCCACCCACTTCTCCGGGTCGCTCTAGGTGCTAGCAATGGTGGTGAGGTTAGTTTGGAAAATGGCAAAAGTAGCTAATGCAATATTTTGAATAACACATTTCTAGACAGAAACTTGGAGATATTATTACATGCACTTAATTTCATCCAATGGGGCTCAACTCTTGGAGTTAAGGTTTTGGTAGGGTGCCATACAAGCATGTAAAATATCAAAGCAATTAGAGCAAGAAAAAATATAGTTGTAGTGCAAAGCATCAAACTAGAACAAAACAGAAAAATGAGTGTTTTGCTAAAAAATTCCAAAGCACATAGTGGGGTTTTTGCATAAAAATGCATCTCATGATATACTTGATATCCCCAAACTTTTATGGAATTTTTGAAAGATTATTTCTAAAGGTTGTAGTCAAACTCAAATCTGGACCAGATTAGAAAAGTAGTTAATGTGCTCAAAATATTTAAAACACTTGGGTAAGTTTTTTGCATAAATGTGATCCAGGGACATCACAGGTCATCTCCAAATTTTTAAAGATTTTTTAGAAGAAGTGATCAGAAGGTTGTAGTGCAAACTAGCCTTATACAAAAAATATAAGTATATTTTGAATAAAAGAAATCTTGGTAAAAATATTAAAATGAAATATCCCAAGAATTTACGAGAAGAATGAAATGTTTTTATGCAAGTACTCAGGTTCAAACATAAATTATCAAAAATATCTACCTAAGGAAAACACCTTTATAAAGGAAAAGGAGTCTTTCAGAGATTAATTAAAAATCCAGAAATTAAGATTTTAAATAGACATGGCTGAAAATAATATTACCCTCTAATTAAATAAAGAATTCTAAAGGGTCTCAAAGAAGGGCTTAAGCACTAAAAGATCTTTGAAAAGCTACTTGAATGAAAAGCTTTTTGGAAAGAGGCTTTGAAAAGAGTCATGAAGCAAATTAGTTTCTCAAAAAAATTATTCTAGGCAATATTTTATTTCAGAAAAATATTATTAAATTTCTTGGGGTGTGACACTTATCCAGTGCCACTAGAAGGCGGGTCAATGCACTCGTTCTGGTCCATAGGGGGCCAACCATGTCCACACCCCACACGACAAATGGCCACGTGAGTGAAATTGTCTTCAATGGAGATGCGGGCTTGTGCGACTGATTCTTGTAGAACTGGCATCTGACACATTTCTCCACCAAGTATCTTGCTACCTCATTGGCTCGGGCCCATTAAAACCCCGCTCGAAAGGCTTTGGCAACCAATGTCTCAGAGAACGCGTGGTGGCCACAAGTTCCCTAGTGAATCTCATGTAAGATTTGCAGCCCTTCATGTGGGGAAATGCATCTCGGAGTGACGCATGTAGTGATTTTCTTGTATAGCTAGTCCCACATCCTCTCGAAAGCCTTAGACGATCGGACGACTCGGCGGGCTTATTTTTCATCTTCAGGAAGCTCTTATCGGAGCAAGTATGCTAAATAAGGTTGAGTCCACTCGAGGGTTATCACCAACATTTCATGGACCAAGTCGACCACTACTAGGACATCAACCTCAGTTGGATTTTATGGGTATATTTCTTGTGAGGGCTCCTCCATGAAAGGATCTTGTTTGATTATGGGGGCGCACAGATGTTCAAGGAACATGCCCTTAGAACAGCTCGCCGAGTGGATCCGATCTTGGCTAAGTCATATGCCGCCTGATGTCGTGGGAATGATCTTGACAATAGTGCCAGGGGTAGGAACGAGGGGCGAAGCCTAGCTATAGCGTAGTGGTTGCACTAGGATGTACGAGTTCGGGCCCCACTCGGGAGTGGGAAAGACCTACGTCTCAAGTCTGTAGGCTCGTTTGCTTATGGGGTTGTGAGAATACAGAATGTTGAACCCTAGTGCAGGAGCTCGAGTGCGTCTTATATAGAGTACGCCACGACCAGCCAAGCGCCATTACAAGGGTGAGTTGATGCTAATAACTACAGAAGTTACTTGTAACAACAGCTCTAACTTTGGCATTACTAGTAACGCCGGTCTTCAAGTTTAAATCCGTTGCCATTGTTGTCCCTTCATCATCCGCACCTTGCTTTAGTCCGAGTGTCGCGGCACGTCCGACTGTCCGAAGATGGTCCGAGTGACCTTGTGCATCCGAGTGTGAATCTGGTCACCCGAGTGAGACCATGACTGCACTGGTAGCTTTGAGGACATTAATGATTATGTGGGGCCTTAGGTGGGCCCTAGAATGCAGGTTCGTGGCCCTACCCCTAATGTACAACCCCATCAGTAGCCCCCGAATCGGTTGAGTTTTTACTAGCCGAGTGAAAGGCACATCTCAGTGTCATTGGTGTCTTAGAGACGCATGTGACATAGCTCGGGGCTAGTTCACTCGAACTCTCAGGAAACCACTACAGATTCAGGAGTGAAATATTCCGAGTGTTTGAGCATGTATGCATGCTCAGAGTCGGTACCAATTGTTTATATTTTGGGGAGATAAGTTGACGATTCGAACGGTCGTGAGCCCGGAGCTCCGAATGTACTGCAGGGACATAGGACGAATCCAACTCGTGCTATGGTAAGGGTGATCCGATCACCCTCTCACTAATCTGAGTGATTCGAGTACCGTAGTAGGACGACCCACCGGATGTTCATCACACTTCAGTCTAAGCCGTGGATGCGGAATCCATTCGGGTCGCGAGTGTAGTGGAGTTTCCGCATTTTTTGAATTGAGGGAGCGCTCTAGTGGGGGCGAAAACGGTGGCAACATGGCAAGTGCAGGAAGTGGAGAGGTGCCTCGATTCCCGCGCCTAAGATGTCGTTGTTATGCGGCAGGCATGCTATCCCAGGGATCCTCTGGATATTCTTTTCGCAAGCGGATTACTCAATAGTGAATCTTTGGGCAGCGTATAAAAGGGGCAAGACAGAGAAAGGAGAGGATCATGCTCCCAGATCTCAAACATTTCACTCCTCTCCTCAATCTTGGCTGCCCCGTCTGAGAGGTCTCCCACGTCCTCAACCTCCACCCGCCTCAACCACCTCACCATGCGATATGGCGAAGGGAGCAACAGCGAAGGCTGAGCGAGCTAATAAGGTCTCGCGGGTCCTCGTCGAGTGCCAGAGCACTCTCGTCGGGCTGGATCCAGAGCGACTGGACGATGTCTCGTGTCTCCATGGGACGCTAGTTGGAGCTGGAGAGCGAGGGGCTCGTTGCCCCAGGGAGCTGGCGACTACTGGACGAGGGCGAGCGGGAGCCCGCACCACGAGGGGACGAGCGAGTGCTCCTCGTCACCCATGTGGACAGAGCTTTTTTCATGCCCCTACATCCCTTATTCCGTGTGTTTCTTGATCTCTTTGGCGTGCAGCTTCATCATCTCCCCCAACGGCGTATCGTATTTAGCTGCCTTTGTGTCCTTCTATGAGAACTTCCTCGGATGATATCCGCACTAGGGACTGTTCAAACAATTGTTCACGTGCCGAGTGATGACAGTGAAAAAGTATTCTCAATCGGGGGAAGCACGAACGTAGTGCAGCTTTGCTGGGGTTTAGGAATACAGCTTAGAGGGAAGAGCAGTTTCCCCCAAGTGTCCTTCCCTACTTCTGTGAAGGGTTGGTAGGACTCCTTATTTTACTGCCAAGACATTCCAGTCGGTGAGGGTCAATTGAGTCTTACACCTTACTCGGATGAGCGAGTCCAAGTCGGCTCCTTCTCTAACTGTGTCGATGGAGGAGAAGGTGGATGTAGAAATTTCGGTGATCGTGCTAGTTGTGTTGTTACGGAACGGTGTCAACAGGATGGATCTTCTAGAGGTCTTGTTTGAATGGATGATCCAGTCCCTCCATGTCAGATCCCACCCATGTGGAGGTAGAGAGGATCGAATGACCCAACCCGCATTCACTTGGAGGAGATCGGGCGGCGAACTTGGAGAACAAGCTCAAAGCCATAACCCGCGAGCGTGACAACCCTAGGGGCACGAGGCTAGTGCCTCCTTTCTTAGAGGAGAATCCTCCGAATGAGGTAAACTTTCATATGTTAGACAAGAGTGGACATCATTGTTGTTGTCTTCTCTCTTTGTTCGTGAACTTGTTTTCTCCACCCGGCAGGCCTTTACGGTGCTGGTCAGTTCCATGCCGGTGATCGATTGCACGCTGATTGATGTGACGAGCGGCATCGAGCATCCAAAGGACTCGGTCCGCGATGACGATGATGACGATGAAGAGGAGACCGAGGAGAGCTACGACGACAATGAACATGGGGATGAGGTGGAGTCTTCTCCCTGCAATGAAGTCCCGACCGAGGCTCGCACCAAGGCGCATCAGGACCCTGGAGTCCGTGCTGGAGGCACCAAGACCCCGAGAGGGACAAAACAGGCTCGCACCAAGGCGCATCAGGACCCTAGAGTCCGTGCTGGAGGCACCAAGACCCCGAGAGGGACAAAACCGACTGTGTCTGTCATGCCGATCCACAGTTCCAAATGGGTATAGGGTGAGCCCGAGGTGTTGCCAGAGAAGGTTGCTAAGAAGCCCAAGACCACGGTCTCCAAGTCACAGAAGGTTGTATTTCCGCACATCAAGTTTGATGTGCTAGTGGCTTCAGGGTAAGCATTCTTCCCGAGTGATTGTTTTTATCAAACGGGGTGCTCCGAGTGATAGTTGATTTCTTTGTGGTTTTGTTGCACGCCTGATACATCGACTGCTTCGCTAGATCCCAAGACTTCGGATAAAGGAAAGGCTGATGCCAACGTCGCTTCCTCCAAAGGTAATTCTTGAACTCATTCATGTTTCATTCGGGAAACATGATCGAGCTTGACCCGTCCACTCCTCCAGTCATTGAGGAAGTGCTTAAGCAAGACGCGACCCCCAACTGAGTGGCTAAGTCCTTGGTTGCCAAGGTTGTGAGTCTCGTAGCTTGGGGGACTACCTCAACTGGGGCATCACTCGGAACTATCCCGACTGCCACTCCGCCCCCTCCTCCGATGGCCAATATATTTTAGCTGCACCATATCCCGAAGGACCAAGAAGGCGCACGCAAGGAGGCCATAGATCAGCTGGTGCTAATGGTTGGATGACTAAAGGAGGAATATGATGTCAGTAAGGCAGTGGAGAAGAACTTCTAGGTAAGTTCTTTTGTAGAGGTCGACTCAAATCGGGAATTGGAATTTTTCCTTTGTATATGTTCTTAGTTTTTGATCCTGAGTGGGTTTGCATGGAGCACACCTAGTGGGTGTTCACTTCCACTAAGAGTACGCTGAGCGCACCCACTCGGTGTAGTCCCCGAGACTACCATCGACTGAAGCAGTTGGTGGTAGTCTTAGTTCCTAATTTGCCTCGGTTTTTTGATGAGGCATGAATAGAACTTGAGATGAGATAGCATAGATAGATAGAGAAGGGTCCAAGTCATTCTTGTCCATCCAATTGGCAAAAGATAAATCAAGAGCCAAATAATAACAATTGGATGTTCTCGAATGAGCAAACACATGCACACCAACATGCTCAAACAATTAGATGATAGATAAAATATGGTGAACATGCACAAACATCGTGGCATCTATCAAGCACTTGGGTGATGATAGAGTCATCTATATATGAGTATATTGACTTAGGATCCAAGTAATAATACTTGATCATAGGTCATGCTCATCGACTAAGCACAAGTGGGGTTACCACTTTTACATAATGCATTAATGTGTTCACATCATTTAGGAGATGCTTGTACTCAAGTCTTAGAGTAAAGATCCCCCTAGATGTGATATCCCCCCTAAGATGGATAAAATAACCTTGGGTTTTGTCGTAGAACACTTCAAGTAGGTGAAGTAGTGATGGATGCTCATTGTTGATAAAGATCATCTTGAGTTGGGAGCAATCCTTGTTGTTTCTTACTCTTCTCACCTACATGGGTTAGTCCCAATGCAAAAGGAACATATGCAGGAATATCTATGGACATGGAGTGAAACACACATGGGATGATGTCCAAAGATGCATTAATTACCTTGTTCCTTGTTTACCTGAATGTGTGACTCCTTGAACTAATGCATATGGTTGAGGTTGTTTGCATATAGTTCTTTCCAAAATGAATGAGTGACTTTCATTGGCGGAGTCACCCCTCAAGAACTTTCTAGTTCTTCCTCTTGGGGATCCACATAAACTTGATGGAAATCCTTGGAGTTGTGGTAGCACTAGATGAGGTAGTGCTAGTAGTGTCCTTGGGAATCAACTTGACCTTGACTTGGGGTTCTTCTTCAAATAAGTCAATGTCATCTTGAGCTTTCCCTTTCCATTGTGGTCTTGTGGTAGAAGGCCATATTATGAGCTTGTTCCTTCGGGAGGAGTAGGATCATACTTCTCCTCTTGGGGAACTAAAGTAGGAATGGGGTATGGACCTTCTTTCCAATCATCTCCGTTGACGTTGAAGTAGCCAACACCTTGTTTCTTCCGATGTCCTCCTTGCTTGCGCACAATTTCCTCAAATTGTGTTCTTCCGACAAGGCTCTTGAAGACACCTCTCTCTATAATCCCTTTCAATAAATCATTTTCTTGCTCAAGTGTAACTTGGCTAAGAGAATCATTAGTGGAATCAAGAGAGCTACTAGCAACAACATTATTGGATTTAGCTTTAGCATTGTTGTTGCTAGACGAAGAAACTTTATTGCCTTGGTTATTAGTGTTCTTAGTTTTAACTTGTGGAACAAAATTAGACAAGAGTAATCGGTTGTTTATATAAGAAGAAATCTTCTTTCGAAGATCATCATTGATTGCCTTTAGGAACACATGTTCTTGCTCCAAATTGAGCTTCTCAAAGCGTGGTTGATATGTCTCCATCGTATCTATATTTTTTTATTGTTTCATGCCAATATCATAAAACTTTCACATACTTTTGGCAACTTTTTATATGATTTATGCGACTAACCTATTGATCTAGTGCCCAGTGCCAGTTCCTGTTTGTTTGCATGTTTTTTGTATCGCAGAAAATCCATATCAAACAAAGTCCAAACGTGGTAAATATTTACGGAGAATTATTGGAATTTTTGTTTTGAGAGGTGGAATCAACGCAAAGGGGGGCCCACAAAGCCCACAACCACCAGGGCACGCCACAAGCCCCACCCACGCCATGGTGTCTTGTTCCCTCCTCGAACGTTGGTTGGAGCCCTTCTTCTGGCGCAAGAAAGATAATTTATAGAACAAAATCGTGTAAAAGTTTTAGCGCAATTGGAGTTACGGATCTCCGGGTATTTAAGAAACCATGAAGGGTCATATCTAGGGAGTGCGAAACTGAATAGAATAGAGAGGGAGATCCAATCTCGGAGGGGCTCCCGCCCCTACGCCTCCGTGGAGGCCATGGACGAGAGGGGGAACTCTCCTCCCATCTAGGGGGGAAAGGAAGGAGAAGAAGGAGGGGGCTCTCTCCCCTCTCTCCTGGTGGCGCCGGAGTGCCGCCGGGGCTAGGATTGTGACGGCGATCTACATCAACAACCTTGCTACCGTCAACACCAACTTTCTCCCCTTATATGCAGCGGTGTAACACCCCTTCTCCCCGCTATAATCTCTACTTGAACATGGTGCTCAACTCCATATATTATTTCCCAATCATATTTGGCTATCCTATGATGTTTGAGTAGATCCGTTTTGTCCTATGGGTTAATCGTGATCTTGGTTGGTATGATTGTATAATTTATTTATGCTGTTGTCCTACGGTGCCCTCCGTGTTGCACAAACATAAGGGGGCCCTGTTGTAGGGTTTCGCAATATGTTCATGGTTTGCTTATTGTCGGTGTTGCGGGGGTGACAGTAGCCTAAACGCAGATAAGTGGGTTATGGCGTATGGGAGTAAAGAGGACTTGATAATTAATGCTATGGTTGGGTTTCACGAACATCATGATATTTAGTAGTTGCGGATGCTTGCTAGAGTTCCAATCATAACTGCATATGATCCAAGCAGAGTAAGTATATTAGCTCATGCCTCTCCCTCATATAAAATTGCAAGAATGATTACGGGTACTCGTTATCAATTGCCTAGGGACAAATGACTTTCTTGTTGACAAAATCTATCAACTTTTATTACCTTGCAATTTATTCGTAGTTTTATTCTCACAAAGTACTCATAGTTCTATTCTTGCAATATTGTTTCATACTTCTTTTAGATAAAGCAAACGTCAAGCGTGCGTAGAGTTGTATCGGTGGTCGATAGAACTTGAGGGAATATTTGTTCTCCCTTTAGCTCCTCGTTGGGTACAAAGGATCCCATATACTTGTGGGTTATCAAGACCTTTTTTGGCGCCATTGTCGGGGAGCAATAACGTGGGGTCAATATTCTCGTGTGTGCTTGTTTTCTTTATCACTAAGTAGTTTTTATTTCCTGTTCTAAGTTGTTCTCTATCTTTAGTTATGGATATGGAATACGAAACACCAAAAATTTAGTGGTACTTGCTACTCATTGAGATGAGGAACCTCCTAAAACTGTCGATGCTTGTTATGTGAAAAATAGTATGCACTACTTTGATAATCCTGAGAAATCCCCATTCAACATGATAATGGGAGACATGTTGGATCAATGTGAATACTTTAGGTATTATCGCTTGACACAAAAAGGGAAACTGTTGTGGGATATGTTGCATTGGTATGCTTGGAATTTAGGCCAGAGATATGATTTTACTTATTACTCTAGGATGAATGCTCCACACCTTCCCTTTTCATGCAAATTTAATAATAATGAAACCTTGTCTTATTATGCTAACGGTATATATGATTACTATGATGTGGAACGAATATAAGAATTTGTTGCTTTTAAGGGTGCTTATGAAATTGAAGCTTTGTTTGAAAAGTTTGAAGATTTTGATGATTCAGTTTATAGACCTGAAAATATTGCTATGATAATTATAAATACAATTTCGATATTGATGCGTTTATTGAGATAGTCTCCGCTGTCCAAGAAGAGATTAATATTTTGCAGGAGTCTATGGAAGAAGGAATTGACGAAACTGTGAGCTCATTAGATGAAAAAGATGATGAGGAGAGCGAAGAACAAAAGGGGAAAGAGCGGATTGATCACCCGTACCCACCTTCTATTGAGAGTAACTCTTCAACTCATGCATTGTTTAACGTTCCTTCGTTTTTACCGAAGGATGAATACTATGATAATTTCTATGATCCCGTTGATTTGTTTGAAATATCCCTTTTTGATGATCCTTGATATGCTTGTGTCCAAGAGGCCAATATGAATTATGCTATTGGAGATGAACTTGGTATTGTTCCTTATATTAAGAATGAAATTGTTGCTATTGCACCCACACATGATAGTCCTACTATCTTTTTGAATTCTCCAAACTACACTATATCAGAGAAGTTTGCACTTGTTAAGAATTATCAGAGAAGTTTGCCTCTCTATGTTTCCAACACGATAAAATTGCAAGAAACAGCTTATGCTATGTATTGGCCTTTACTTGATGTATGTGAATTTTTCTTGTATGACATGACGATGCAAACGAAGAGAGTTAGACTTCGTCATTGCTTGATATATGTTGCTTTGTGCTCACAACTAAATGTCGAATCATTGCTAATTAAAATTGGCTTTGATATACCTAGGGATCCGGGTGGATCCATTACTTGAGCACTTTATGCCTAGCTTAATGGCTTTAAAGAAAGCGCTGCCAGGGAGACAGCCCAAAAGTTTTAGAGAGTAATTTAATTCTGTTGAGTGCTTTTATAAAGTTTAAAAACAAAAAAAGTATTGAGGGGAACTTAAAACTTCACAAAAATAGAAGCGATTGAAAGGTGATGCATTGGTGAAGTGAGGGTCGACCTTGAACACTTGTCTTCATGCTCATGGAAACAATGTAGAATCTTTTATGAAGATTCTGACAAAAATAATTATCCCCTTGTACAAATCCATTGTATTATTAAAATAATGTGCCAAGATTTGCCTTTAGGATGGGTAGATTACATGTTGGTATGTGCCGTGCAGAAACAGAAACTTTGGCTGTAGCGCGTGAATTTTCAGTTTTTACTGGAACGTAAAAAGGTTCTCAAACTTACTGCAAAATCTTCATATACAAATTTTATATTTCTTCCTGTTTTGGAAGAATTTTGGGAGTACCATAAGTATGGTAGATGTAAAGATTTCTATAGACTGTCCTATTTAAGACAGATTCTGTTTTTTATGCATTGTTTTTCTTGTTTTGATGAAACTATCGATTTTTACCGGTGCTATGAGCCATGGAAAAGTTATATTACAGTATCTACAATGCAAAAAAAATATGAATTGGTTTTCAGCAGTACTTAGAGTAGTGATTTGCTTTATTATACTAATGGATCTTACCGAGCTTTCTGTTGAGTTTTGTGTGGATGAAGTGATCAAAGATGGAGGAAGTCTCGATATGAGGAGAAGGAGGAGAGGAAAGAGCTCAATCTTGGGGATGCCCAAGGCACCCCAAGTAAATATTCAAGGATACTCAAGCGCCTAAGCTTGGGGATGCCCCGGAAGGCATCCCATCTTTCTTTAACAAGTATTGGTATGTTTTCGTCTTTGCTTCGTTCTTGTGATATGTGCAAATCTTGGAGCGTATTTTGCATTTAGTTTTTATTTTTTCTTTTATGCACCATGATGGTATGATATAGTACATGGTTGAGTTATAGAATGCTCATTGCACTTCACTTATATCTTTTGAGTATGGCTTTATTGAATGCTTCATGTGCCTCACTTATATCATTTGAAGTTTGGATTGCCTGTTTCTCTTCAGATAGAAAACCGTTGTTTGCAGAATGCTCTATTGCTTCACTTATACTTATTAGAGCATGATCTTTTGTATAAATAATTATAGAATGCTCTATATCTTCATGCTTCACTGATATCTATTTAGAGAGTCAGCATGAATTGATCATTTGCATGGTTAGTCATAAAATCCTACATAAAACTTATGGATCATTGAATATGATATGTTTGATTCCTTGCAATAGTTTTGCGA
Source organism: Hordeum vulgare subsp. vulgare (assembly GCF_904849725.1). Classification (NCBI taxonomy): domain Eukaryota; kingdom Viridiplantae; phylum Streptophyta; class Magnoliopsida; order Poales; family Poaceae; genus Hordeum; species Hordeum vulgare. The sequence continues at coordinate 276,548,304 of NC_058524.1, forward strand.
TATAGAGATGGAATATGTCGGAGGTACTAGTAAACGGTTGTGGTTATTAAGAATATTGGTGTTAAGGTTTGTGATTCCCGAAGCATGCATGTATAGTCTCTCATTATGCCGGGAAGTTGGGGCACATTTTATCCTTGATTGTCTATCTTTGTGTGCAGGTCGGGCGCGCGTGATGGTTAACTCCTACCAACCTCCCCCCTAGGGTCATGCGTAGTAGTACTTTGCTTAGAGGGCTAATAAACTTTTGCAATAAGTATATGAGTTCTTTATGAGTAATGTGAGTCCATGGATTGTACGCACTCTTACCTTTCCGCAATTTGCGAGCCTCTACGGTATCGTGCATTGACCTTTCTCACCTCGGGACATGGTGCAAACCTCGCCGGTGCATCCAAACCCCATGATATGATATGCTCTATCACACATAATCCTTATTATATCTTCCTCCAAACAGCCACCGTACCTACCTATTATGGCCTTTCCATAGCCATTCCGAGATATATTGCCATGCAATTTCCACTACCTCCGTTTGACTTGAGCATTCATTGTCGTATTGCTTTGCATGATCATATAGCTGACATAGTAGTTGTGGCTCAGCCACCGTGCATCATTTTTTATACATGTTACGCTAGATCATTGGACATGTTGGTACACTACCAGAGGCATTCATGTATAGTCATATTTTGTTCTAGGTATCGAGTTGTAATTTTTATTTCTTTTGAGTTATAAGTAAATATAAGTGTGATGATCATCATTATTCATTATTAGAGCATGGCCTAGTGAGGAAAGGATGATGGAGACTATAATTCCCCCACAACTCGGGATGAGACTCTGGACAATGAGAGAGAGAAAATATATAAAAAAGAAAAAAATAGAAAAGAAAGAAATAAAAGAAAGAAAAAAGAAAAAGAAAAAAGAGAAGGGGCATGCTAGTTCCACACTTTTGCTTCAAAGTAGCACCATGTTTTTCATATGGAGAGTCTCCTATGTTGTCACTTTCATATACCGCTGGGAATTTTTCATTATAGGATTAGATGCACACCCACATAGTTTTCATATGGAGCTTTCATACACTTATAGCTCTTAGTGCATTCATTGCATGACAATTCCTACTCCTCACATTGATATCAATTGATGGGCATCTCCATACCCCATTGGTTCGCCGCGTCGATGTGAGACTTTCTTACTTTTTTTGTCTTCTCTATATTTACCCCTATAATCATACTCTATTCCACCCGTAGTGCTATATCCATGGCTTGTGCTCATGTATTGCGTGAGGGTTGAAAAAGATGAAGCGCGTTAAAAAGTATGAACCAATTGCTTAGCTGACACCGGGATAGTACATCATTTATACTTTGTGTTAAGAAGACAGAGCATGACAAGATTATATGACTTTGTAGGGATAGCTTTCTTTAGCATTGATATTTTGAAAGACATGATTGTTTATTGGGATGCCTGAGTATTGATGTCTTTATGTCAAATTATAGACTATTGCTTTGAATCACTTATGTCTTAATATTTATGCCATGATTAGTTATATGATCAAGTTTATGCTAGGTAGCATTCCACATCAAAAATTATTATTTTTACCATTTAACTACTCGAGGACGAGAAGGAATTAAGGTTGGGGATGCTGATATGTCTCCATTGAATCTATAATTTTTGATTGTTTCATGCCAATATTATACAACTTTCACATACTTTTGGCAACTTTTTATATGATTTATGCGACTAATCTATTGATCTAGTGCCTAGTGCCAGTTCCTACTTTTTTGCATTTTTTTTGTATCGTAGAAAATCCATATCAAACAAAGTCCAAACGTGATAAAAATTTACTGGGAATTATTTTGGAATTTGTGTGATTTTGGGGAGGTGGAATCAATGCAAACGGGGGCCCACAAAGCCCACAACCCACCAGGGCACGCCACAAGCCCCAAGCACCCTGGTGTCTTGTGCCCTCCTCGAACGTCGGTTGGAACCCTTCTTCTGGCACAAGAAAGATAATTTATGGAAACAAATCGTGTAAAAAATTCAGCGCAATCGGTGTTACGGATCTCTGGGTATTTAAGAAACCGTGAAGGGCGAGATCTGGGGAGCACGAAGGAGAAGAGAACAGAGAGGGAGATCCAATCTCGGAGGGGCTCCCGCCCCTCCGCCGCCATGGAGGACATGGACAAGAGGGGAACTCTCCTCCAATCTAGGGTGAGTCCAAGGAAGTATAAGAAGGAGGGGGGGGGGGCTCTCTCCCCCTCTCTCCCGGTGGCGCAGGAGTGCCGCCGGGGCTAGGATCGTGACGGCGATCTACATCAACAACCTTGCTACCGTCAACACCAACTTTCTCACCCTCTATGCAGCGGTGTAACACCCCTTATACCCGCTGTAATCTATACTTAAACATGGTGCTCAACTCCATATATTATTTCCCAATGATATTTGACTGTCCTATGATGTTTGAGTAGATCTATTTTGCCCTATGGGTCAATCGTGATCTTGGTTGGTATGATTGTATATTTTATTTATGGTGCTGTCCTACAGCGCCCTCCGTGTCGCGCAAATGTGGGAGGCCCCCATTGTAGGGTGTTGCAATATGTTCATGGTTTTCTTATTGTCGGTGTTGCGGGGGTGACAACAACCTAAACACGGATAAGTGGGTTATGCTGTATGGGAGAAAAGAGGACTTGATACTTAATGCTATGGTTGGTTTCACGGCCTTATGGATCTTTAGTAGTTGCGGATGCTTGCTAGAGTTCCAATCATAAGTGCATATGATCCAAGCAGAGAAAGTATGTTAGCTCATGCCTCTCCCTCATATAAAATTGCAAGAATGATTACCGGTACTTGTTATCGATTGCCAAAGGGACAAATGACTTTCTTGTTGACAAAAGCTATTGATTTCTACGCACGCTTCTATTCTTGTAGACTTTGTTGGTCCTCCAAGCGCAGACGTTTGTAGGACATCAACAATTCCCCTCAAGTGCATGACCTAAGGTTTATCGAACTCAGGGAAGTAGTGGTTGAAGATGGTCTCTCTCAAGCAACCCTGCAATTAAGAAACAAGAAGTCTCTTCTGTCCCCAACACACCTAATACAATGGTAAATTCTATACGTGCACTAGTTCAACGGAGAGATGGGAAAATATGGGTGATAGTTGTGGCAAATCAAGGTAATCTAAATCTGTAATAGAACATAACAGCAAGGTAGCAAGTGACAAAAGTGAGCACAAACGGTGTAACAATGGTGAGGAACAAGGTCTAGGCTTCATACTTTCACTAGTGGAAAGTCCTAACAACATTAACATAGTCTAATCACATGATATTTCCACTAAAACATGAAATGGAGACATACTCAGAGGTCATTCCTTTGTGATCAAGGGAGGATGAGAATTATGTAGGGTTACAAAAGCACACCTCAGAGTTCGTAGTTCTCATCTATGGATTTCCGAATGTCACCGCGACCATCCAAAGAGAGTACCACAATCACCACAACATTTCTCAAGGATAGTCAAAAACAAGCACCAAGAGACTCTCAATCTTCAATCAATTCACAAAAGAGGAAATCACTCATGCAAATATTCTTCTAATCCATGTACAATAGACCGTTGTCACCATGGTCTCGGAGATTATACTAGATAAGACCAAGTGAGTACATCAATCCAATACGAGAAGAAGGGGAAACATCATGGGATCACCCTCGACTAACATAGCCTATGATCACAATCAAGATCACAACATGGGAGAGAGAATTAACCACATAGCTACTGTAGAAGACCTCAGCCCCGAGGAGGAATTACTCCCGCTTCATGGAGGGAGGAAGCAACGTCGATGGAGATGAATCCGGGGGCACTTCCCCATCCCGGCAGGGTGTTGGCACAGGAATTCTAGTTCCCCAAAACTTGTTGGCGATGGCGACGGAGATTGGAATTGCATCTGGGGAAAAAGGTTCTTGAATCAGGGTTTCCTCCATGTGGGTAAAGATAGGGCCAAAGGGGGGCACCACGAGAGGTCCCACTCATCCAGGCGGCCTGGTGGCGCGACCTCCCCCAAGGCCACGCCAGGTGGCCGCCTGGGTGGGGGTGGGCCCCCTTCAGATCTCCTTCGGGCGTATGGAGTCTTCTGGAATGCTGATTTTTTATATATTTTATGTGGAATTTTTCGGGCAATGTAAATGTGGGTATAAACCTGCAATTCACAGACATCAGTAGATAGAAACTGGCACTGGGTGCACTGAGTTAGTAGGTTAGTCCAAATATGTTGAAAAGGGTATGAAAGTGTACAAAACACATAGCTATATCACCCAAAACTTGCATGGAGCCAGCAGAAATTATAGATACGTTTGGGACATATCAACATCCCCAAGCTTAATTCCTGCTCGTCCTTGAGTAGGTAAATGATAACAAACATAATTTATGTGGTGATATGCTAACACACATATAAGAACTTCAAAGTAAAGCAACTAAGATATGCAATTCAAGTCAAGACAATAACAAGCAAGAGTCTATATCTAGTATTGAAACTTAGCAAAGTAAGAACATAAATGTGCAAGAGCTCTCGCTCTCCGTGACTCGAATGTCTCCAAATGGTGTTTGCGTGCAAGAAGTGGGAGATGGGTTTAGAGCATCAAAATACTATATAGTTTAATTGAGAACTCAATCTACTAATACTTCACACTTGGCCTCCTTCGGAATCTTATTTTGACTCATCCCCAGACCACTAGTCATGCACAAGTCAAAATGATCCTCTCCCTTTCGACTTTGAGCACTCATGCAATGGATGAGCACGAGCAAGATATATTGGCACTTAGGATGGCAAAGAGAATAATGATGGGGAAGGAAGACAAAAAAGGTGTGAAAGGCTCACATCAACGAGGACAATCATAGGAGAGAGAAAGCCAAATGATAGATATAATGTGAAGAGTAGGGATTGCCATGCAACGGATGCACATATGAGCTAAGGTAAGCTCTCCAATGGAACTAGTGGGGGTTCATCCAACTTTCTTGCTCATGAAGAATTAGAGCTCATTAGAGGAGGCTCATCATTGGAATATACACGCCAAGTTCTATAGTGTAAGGGTCCCCACATAGTTATGCATGAATGGTAATCTCTATGGAGTACAAATATAACAATGGAGTACGAGTGTGGATCTTTCAAAAGGAATAGTAGTGTTGCCCCCTTCTCTCTTTTTATTTCTTTTTATTTTTTCGTTTTTTTATTTTTATGGCCTCTCTCGCTCTTTCTATTTATCTCTCATTTTTCCTCTTTGGGATCTTTTCTAGTATCCTATTTTGGGATATTTTAATTTGTCCTCTTTGGGATCTTTTCCTCAGTTAAGAGAAACACTCTATATTTTACAAGAAATAGAAAGAAGATCTTCACACTTTATAAGAAGTACTCAACATAAAGATAAATGAAAACTATCATGATGTATGCAAATGTATGCCTCTGCTAGTGTAGCAGGATATGCAATGATACTAGCACATCATGTAGCAATAATAAGGGAAAAGCCCAACTAGCATGTGGCTCCTCGATCAAGCAAAATTATGTATGACATGAAGATCAAGTCATGAGATGGTGGATGTTGCCTGGAAATGTATCTCGGAAAGGCTATGGAAATGCCTTGATAGGTAGGTATGGTCGCTGTTTTGAGGAAAGATATAACCAGGCTTATGATGACAGAGCGTATCATGCCAAGGGTTTGGATGCACCGGCGAAGTATGCACCAACTCTCAAGATGAGAAAAGGGCAATGCACGGTACTGAAGAGGCTAGCAAAATATGGATGGTGGAAGTGCCAACAATCGAATACTCGCATTAGTCCAAAGAACTCATGCACTTATTATCGGGAACTCTCTATCTAGTTGGGAGATTCAGAAAGATACAAGTACCCCAAGGAGGAGTGTTTGGGGGTTTGGTTATCCTTGTGCATCCTCGACCCATGATACTGTGAGGGTACTACATATATGCCAACCCCTCCACAGGTTAGCGATCCATCTAGTAGCTAAAGTTCTCAACTAATTTTTTTTAGTTTTGAAAATACACGCGGATTGCCCAAAATACGACACCTATCACTAATAGGCTCAATCTCTTGACACCAAAAGTCCAAACATTACTCAAATCAATACCTCAAAACTATTGCAAGTTACTACTATACTTAAATAGCAACCTCAATTAGCTACTCATGCAAGACACACAACTCAGTACAACAAGCCAACTCTTTAAACAAGATAAGCATGATAACTCAAGAGAGTTCCAAAAGCAACCTACATAAAATATCTTTAAAAGATAAACCATGAAAACTAAGAGCTAAGCATGACACCAGCTATGAAAAGATAAAGAACACACACAAAAGATAGGCATGAAAACCTATGTTGTGTTCTAGGGTGGAGTGGAGCGTGTTTCTCTCCCAAACAAAGAAGGCTAGGGTCCAACTTGTTATGAACAGCAAGCAAAACTAAAACAAACTAAAAAATTAAAGAGCGGGATGCTCCAAGCATAGCACATAACATATGAAGTGATAAAAATATAGCATGGAGAAGGACGAACTGATGATTGTTGATGGAGAAGGGGATGCACCGGGGCATCCCCAAGATTATACACTTGAGTCTCATTGAATATTTCTTGGGGGTGCATGGGGGCATCCCCAAGCTTGAGCTCTTGACACTCCTGGATCTTCTTTCATCATCTTCCATCACATACTTGAAAACTCCCTTCATACGAAACTCATGATAAGCTCATTAGAGTGGTTAGTGCCCATAATAAAATATTTTTCTCCACTGGAAATAAAAAATTTCATGAAGTGCTACTGTTTCTCAAGATTCCCAGAAAGTTTTTGCAAAGAAAAAGCAACCTTAAGATTTGCAAAACGATGAAAACTCAAAACGTGGGAAAATCTATGAAAAACAGACCAACAAGTAGTATATAATTTTTTCACAGCACTTCTGCAACTCAAATAAAAAACTCAAAGCAGACGCCAGAAATCCAATTGTATAGAGCATACCTCCAAAATAATTCAGATAAAAAAGATGATCTGGTGATTTTTGGTGAATTTTTCCGTCAAGCAGACATAATCTGTTTTTGGACAGCATGTCACAACTTTTGAACTTTCTTGCAATCGAAGGCTAAAACTTGGCACAAAGCTTAGAAATACAGATACAATGATGTTGCTACAATAGTAACACACATCAATACTACTAAAAACTGAAAGTAAAAATTCAAAGTAAAGATAACAAGGGTTGTCTCCCTAGAGCTCTTTCTTTATAGCCATAAAGATAGGCTTAAAATTTTAATGATGCTCTCGTAGGAATAAGAGTTGTAGAACAAAAGAGAGCATCAAGAAGCAAATACGAAACACAATTAAGTCTAACATGCTTCCTATGCATAGGAATATTGCAATAGAATAATTCATTGAAGCACAAAGCAATAAGCATAGGAAGGCAAAACAAGTGCAGCTTCAAAATCTTCAACATAAAGAGAGGGAAATTGATATTATTGAAATATCTATAAGCATATGTTCCATTCTCATAATAATTTTCAGTGGGATCATGAATAAACTCAACAATATAAGTATCACATAAAGCATTGTTACCATGATCCACATGCAAAAAGGTACTCTTATTCTCCACATAAGCATAATCTTTCTCATTGGTAATAGTGGGAGTAGGACTATCATAAACAACCTGAAGACTAATTGTGTATTGGATAGACCATGGTTAGGACATTTTAGAATTAAAGTTTTAATCTCCCCCAAGCTTGAGCTATGCTCTCTTCATCATGAGGATAGAAATTATAAACATAATTCCTATTCTCATGGACTTCATGAAGAGGATAAAACTTGGAGTAAAAGAGAGATTGAATCTCTTCCCAATCCCGTAGGTGAGAATCATCTAGTAGCCTATACCATTCCAATGCTTTTCCTTTCAATGACAAGGCAAATAATTTCCACATGACTCCATCTCTTGTCAGACCTGAAATCATAAACAACTCACAAAATTCTGTAAGTTTCAACAAATGAATACTAGGATTGACTGTTCCATCTCCTGCATAACAATCATTCCTAATTATTTTAATTATCCCAAGTGGTATTTTGAATGGGATACATTCAGTAGGTGGAGGAGACTTCTCTACCACGGATATGGTAAGCCGGCCTACCCCAAGCAGCGAACTAAGAGTGCAGTTTTCCATAAGCCTAACTAGTGAAAAATAAAACAAGAAATGGAAAGATTTAATTGCAAGATCTAAATATATACCTTCAAGCCCTCACCTCCCCGGCAACGGCGCCAGAAATAGCTTGATCTCTACGCACGCTTCTATTCTTGTAGACTATGTTGGGCCTCCAAGTGTAGAGGTTTGTAGGACAGCAGCAATTTCCCTCAAGTGGATGACCTAAGGTTTATCGAACTCAGGGAAGTAGAGGTTGAAGATGGTCTCTCTCAAGCAACCTTGCAATTAAGAAACAAGAAGTCTCTTGTGTCCCCAACACACCTAATACAATGGTAAATTGTATAGGTGCATTAGTTCAGCGGAGAGATGGTAAAATATGGGTGATAGGTGTGGCAAAGCAAGGTAATATAAATCTTTAATAAAAATTACAACAATGTAGAAAGTGACAAAAGTGAGTACAAACAGTGTAACAATGGTGAGAAACAAGGCCTAGGCTTCATACTTTCACTAGTGGCAACTCCCAACAACATTAACATAGTCTAATCACATGATATTTCCACTAAAACATGCAAGGGAGACGTACTCGGACGTCATTCCTTTGTGATCAAGGGAGGACGAGAATTATGTAGGGCTACAAAATCACACCTCGGAGTTCATATTTCTCATCTATGGATTTCCGAATGTCGCCGCGACCATCCGAAGATAGTACCACAATGACCACAACATATCTCAAGGATAGTCAAACACAAGCACCAAGAGACTCTCAATCTTCAATCAATTAACAAAAGAGGAAATCACTCATGAAAATATTCTTCTAATAGATGTCCAATAGACCGCTATCACCATGGTCTCGGAGATTATACTAGATTATATCAAGTGAGTAGATCAATCCAACACATAGAAGAAGGGGAAACATCATGGGATCACCCTAGATTAACATAGCCTATGATCACAATCAAGATCACATAATGGGAGAGAGAATTAACCACATAGCTATTGTAGAAGACCTCAGCCCCGAGGAGGAACTACTCCCTCTTCATGGAGGGAGGAAGCAACGTCGATGGAGATGAATCCGGGGGCAATTCCCCATCCCGGCAGGGTGCTGACACAGGAATTCTGGTTCCCCGAAACTTGCTGATGATGGCGGCGGAGTTTGGAATTGCTTGTGGAGAAAAGGGTTCTCGAATCAAGGTTTCCTCCACAGGGGTAAAAATAGGGCCAAAGGGGGGGGGCACCAGGGGAGGTCCCGCTTGCCCAGGCGGCCTGGTGGCGCGGCCTCCCCCTAGGCAGCGCCAGGTGTCCACCTGGGTGGTGGTGGCCCCCTCTGGCTCTCCTTCAGGTGTGTGGAGTCTTCTGGAATGCTGATTTTTTATATATTTTATGTGGAATTTTTCGGGCACTCTAAATATGGGTATAAACCTGCAATTCACAAACATCAGCACACAGAAACTGGCACTGGGTGCATTGAGTTAGTTGGTTAGTCCAAATATGTTGAAAAAGGTATGAAAGTGTACAAAACACATAGCAATATCACCCAAAACTTGCACGGAGCAAGCAAAAATTATAGATATGTTTGGGACGTATCAGCTATCCACTTATATTACCTTGCAATTTATTCGTAGTTTTATTCTCGCAAAGTAATCCTAGTTTTATTCTTGCAAAATAGTTTCAGACTTATTTTAGGTAAAGTAAATGTCAAGCATGCGTAGAGTTGTATTAGCGATCTATAGAAATTGAGGGAATATTTGTTCTGCCTTTAGCTCTTCGTTGGGTTCGACACTTTTATTTATCAAAGAAGGCTACAAATGATCCCCTATACTTGTGGCTTATCAGTAGTTTGCAAGCTCTCTATGATTGTCTAGAATAGTCTCATGAGCTAACTTAAGAGTTTTTAATTCTTGAGTTAGTCGTTCAATTTCTTTCTTATCATCATCACTCGATTTCTCATGACTAGCTTGATAATTAGCAAGTTCATTTTCATTGCAATCACTAGTTTTATCAAAGAGCAAGTCATCTTCGTCTAACAGGTCATCCTCATCACTATTAAAATCAAGATACTCGGGGTGTGATACCCTCGGGCCTTTAGCATGAAGCAGTTTCCGAACCCCTCATTTGGTGAATCAAATAGGTCATAGGAGTTGGAGGAAACAAGTGCAATGCCGTCAACGCCTTCATCTTTACTATAGTCGGAGTTGGAGTGATAGCTTCTCTCGGAATGGTTGTCAAAATCAAAGCCAGAAACCCATTCACCAACATGATCTTGATGTCTTCTTCTTGAGGTTCTCTTGGTGTATTTATCCTTCTTCTTTGATTATTTACCTCTCCGTGAGTGTATTTATTCATAATGATATTCTCTACTCCTTCTCTCTCTACGAGGTGATTCATCTCTTGAGCTTTGTCTTCGAGATGATTCTTCTCTTCATTTGTAGGAAGCACAACACTCATTGGAGTAGTGTCTGGGCTTCCCACAATTGTAGGAGTTTCGGTCACGACTGGACGAACGCTTCTCATCATGTCTTGAGCTTGGGCTTCCCTCTTTGCCTCTACTCTTGTATAACTTGTTGAAATACTCTGACTATGAGGCTTGTCTCTTCATTAGTGACAAGATTGTCCTTCAAAGTAGCGGGAGCATCACATAAAGCTTTGCAAGCACCAATTGACTTGTTGTGCAGCTCATCTTTGTCCTTGAGTGACATCTCATGAACAACAAACCTACCAATGAATTTAGTTGGTTTGAGATCTTTGTAGTTTAGCATAATTTGGATCAAGGTGCACACGGTGTCATACTTTCCATCAAGATCTCTAAGTATCTTCTTGATGATGAATTTTTCGATCATCTCTTCGTTTCCTAAGCCGGAAATTTCATTGGTGATGAGATCTAGCCTAGAGTACATTTCAGCAACACCTTCACCATACTTAATCTTGAACTTGTCAAGCTGACTTTGAAGCACATCCAACTTAGATTCTCTGACCGAATCAGTACCTTCGTGCATATCGATCAAAGTATCCCAAATTTCTTTTGCATTCTCAAGGCGACTAATTCTGTTGAATTCTTTGGGGCATAGACAATTGAAGATGATGTCGCACGGTTGAGCATTGAGTTACAACATCTTTAGTTCATCAATTGTCGCATGACGATCCGGTTCATGCCCTTCTTCGAAGAAGTTACCTTGCACACCAACACGAATAATAGCCCAAACATAAGGATTAAAGCCAAGAATATGCATTTTCATCTTATGCTTCCAACTAGCAAAATTAGTGCCATCGAAGTATGGACCTCTATGGTGATAATTTCCCTCACTAGACGCCATACTCTCCTAGGTTGTGAAACCAATGCAATAGAGACCAAAGCTCTGATACCACTTGTAGGATCAAAAGTATGTCTAGAGGGGGGGGTGATTAGAGTACTTAACAAGATAATTGTTTTGACTTTTCCCAATTTTAGTTGAGGGGCAGTTTTGGTAGTAATAGCAAGTCAAGTACACCCTACACATGTAGTTCTAAGATTGTAGCAGCGGAATGTAAAACATGCAAGTGTAAACTAAAGGAGTAAGGTAGGGAGATCAAATGCATGAGGTTGACACGGTGATTTTTGGTATGGTTCCGATAGGTGGCGCTATCATACGTCCATGTTGGTGGAGACTTCAACCAACGAAGGGTAACGACTCCGAGAGTCCATAGAGGGCTCCACCCACAAGGGGTCCACGAAGAAGAAACCTTGTATATTCCACCACGGCTTCCACCCACGAAGGACTAGCCTTACTCACGATAGATCTTCATGAAGTAGGCAATCTCCTTGCCCTTAAAAACATCTTGGTTCAACTCCACAACATGAAGTAGGAGGCTCCCAAGCGACACTTAACCAATCTAGGAGGCACCACCCTCCAAAAGGTAATAGATGTGGTAGATCAATGAACTCCTTGCTATTGTGCTTCTAAAGATAGTCTCCTCAACACAAAATCACTCTCTTAGAGAATAGGCATGGGTAGGAGAGATTGATTTGGTGGAAAGCAGTTTGGGGAGGCTAGAGATCAAGTTTCAAATGATTGGATTGCAATATGTTGGTCTCAACACATGAGTAGGTGGTTCTGTCTTAGAAAAAGGATCTAGAAATGAAGTTTGTGTTCTGAGTGCTTCTCCCACGAATGATAGGCGGGTGAAGGTGTATATATAGGCAGCATAGAAAATCCAACCGTTACACCTAAAGTGGCAAACTCCATGACACCAAAGTCATAAACTCAGTGGCATCGATTCAAAAAAAAGGCAGCAACTTATGAATTTCGGTGGGACCGGTATACACAACTCGATGGCACCAAAAAGGTGGCTAACTGTCAGATGACCAAACTCGATGGCACTGATTCTCAAACTCGGAAATTCTGATTTTGTGTACTAAGGCAACAGAAAGTTGGTCACCCTGAACTCGGTAGTATCAATATAGATTCGGTTGGGCCGATTTGGTCGGAATGGCTAGGGTTTCTGTCTGAGGTCAAACTCGCTGGGTCCGAAATGTGGAAGTTGGTGACACTGAATTTGAGTATGTGGAATTGGATAGAATGGTTATGTGGGAAAAATGACTGAGTATTTTTGTGGCTAACTTTGAGCACTTGAACAACGAGTTCATTTTACTACCTCACCCCCTTTTAGTAGTATTGGCTTTCCTATGGACTCAAAAGTGATTTCTCACAAATATAAAATGAAGAGTCTTCTAGCTTGAAGCTTGAGCCAATCTTATTCCTTTCTTGCATCAAGGGCCATCTCCACATAAGCCTTTAGACAAAGCGTGTTTTGAACTTTTTTGAAATATACTTGGAAAAACATATTAGTCCAATGATGCATATGTTGTGATAAATTATCAAAACCAACCAAGGGAGCAATTGTGCTTTCAATCTCCCCCTTTTTTTATAATTGATGACAACATATAGATCAAAGCTTGGACAAAAGATATAATCAATGATTGGCATCAACGCTTTGAGAAGTATGTGAAAAGCAAGAGCTCCCTCTAAATTTGTGCATTATTTACAATTTGTGTTTGAATGCAAATGCACAATCGATTATGATAATGGGTCACTCTTCCATGCCACATACATCTTGGTGGTGCGCAAACAAGATAATATCGATAATAATACACATGAAACCAACAAGATAAGTGAATGATCATCACATATATAGCTAAAAGGATAATAACATAGCAGCAACCAAGGAAAGTGTATGATCAAACACAGACAATGGGATAAAGTCATCCAAAATACCAAAGTTATAAAACCAAATGGGATCAAATAAAGTCAAAAGCTATCTCTCTCTCTCTAAGTCTATGATCTATACATTTCTCCCCCTTTGGCAACAAGTTACCAAAAAGTTCAAAAAGTATAGAGCTACTCGTCTCTTTGGACAGCTGATGATGGAGTCGACAGAAGAGCGTCCACGAAGGCATCTGTTGAGTGTCCTAAAGCTGGAGGAGTGGATACTGGAGGTGCTTGAGTTGGAGCTGGTGCTGAAGGTGCAGATGCTTGAGCTGATGAAGTATGTCTTGTCTTCGAAGCAGGTACAACAGCTGATCTAGGCTGAGTGTTGAACCATGTGGTAGTGAGAGGAGGTGACTCTTCATCAGCATCATCATCATCATATCAGTTTGTAATCTCCATTGATTCAACTTCATGTTGAAGTTGTTTGACTATAGTGGTCAGCTCAGTTACCTTCACATCCATGTCATGAAACTTTGTTTCCATGACTCTCTCAAGGCTTTTCTGATTTTGCATCATCTCCTGGATGTTCTTCTCCATACCTTGGAGAGAGCTAAATAGAAATGCCAATTTCTCAGCTTGAGTTCTGAGCTGTGGGACTGGTGGTGCCTCATTTCTAGTAGCCTCAGCTGCCATTCTTGCTGCAGCTGAGCTAGGGTCATTTTCATCCATCACTACTATATTGTCTTCAAATTCTGGCTGAAGGGGTAGATGGGGACAATCAAGGAGATATGCATGCTTGCCTAGCTTGGCATTCATAAGCATCTGAATGTATGATGCATATCCACATGAGCTTTTCTGATCAGCAGCAGTCCTCCAGATAGTCTCTACTATCAAGTCCATCACTCTGAATCTAGTGTGAGAGTCCAAATGGTGCAGCAGATTGATGGAGTGTCCTCGAATCATCCTATCATCACCTGATGTAGGCATCAAGGTGTGTGGGTATTCGTACTTGCAAGAACTATACTGAGCCCATCTTGTGGCTTGCTAAATACTTGTGAGGAATTGGCTTGTACATATTGGCCATGGTGTTGTGGCTCATCTTTGCTTCAGAATACACATCCACATCACTCTCTTTCTGCTTGGTGGCACCAATGATAGTGTCCCACTCATCAATCATAGACTCATACTTGTGAACATTAGTCATCCAGACAATAGAACCATCTCCATAGAAACGAATAGTTGAGTAAAATTGCATGATCAGCTCATCATTCCATAGGGTCATCTCTTTTCCAACAAAATCTTCAATGTCCACTAGCCTGAAATTTTCTTGCACGTGAGGAAAGAAATTCTCATTTCCTTTTATGTAAGCCTGGTCAACACATGTCATATCACTCATAGTTGGAGTCTTGTCATACAGGACAGTCTCATAGAAATCTTTTTGTTCCTTGGTGTGAAACCTTGGATCAATAGCAGTTCTTCTCCTTATGGCATATGGATCTGCAGCTCTCCATTTCCTCAAACCTGCATCTTGCCTCTTCCTCATACTTTCAGCTACTGGGTGAGCAACATTGTGCACTAGCAGATTTGGTCGGAGCTTTCTGAGAATTGGTGCATTCTCATCTTCTTCCTCTGCAGCAAAGGCACTGGAAGCAGGGCCTTTCTCCTTGGCAGCTACAGGAATATCCTTTTTAGTTTTCCTTGAAGCTACAACCTTTTTAGCCTTGGAAGGAGGATTAGGAGCAGATTTCTTGGGCATGGCATCAGCCATGAGCTTCTTCTTCTTAGGAGGAGCTGGGATCTCATCTTCTCCAGCATCATCTTCGCGATCGTCGTAAATAAAAGTTTGTCTCCTGACAACATGAACTATCCCTTCCTCGGTCTTTTCACACTAGCTGTAACACCCAAGATGCGGTCCTATCCTTATTTTGGCACGAGGGCCTCGATAGGGATAGAAGCGCATCTCGTAGTTTCGTAGGAACGGATATCGTTACAAGTACATGTATAGAATAGATGAGTATATGGAATTGGCTTACACTCGCCAAAAGCTACATTAGAGTCACATAAATACAACAACATAATCAGTCATCATGAAGAAGTGCATGGTCCAACTATGGACGAAAACCACGACATAAGAACGACGTTCATCCTTGCTATCCCAAGATAACAGCCTCGAATCCATCCTAGATCGAAGAAGAAGAAGAAGAAGAAACTCCCAAAACACAATCATCGCGCTCATGTCAAAGTAACTCTTTACATGTACCTACAACTAGTATTGAAGTAATCTCTGAGCCACAGGGACTCATCAATCTCATTTCCAAAGATATCAAGACTAGCAAAGCTTAATGTGTGAGGTATGGTTAAGTGGTGAGGTTGCAGCAAGCGACTAAGCATTTACTTGAGATGGCTAAATTACGAGTACAAGAATAAAAAAAGGGGATGATCTACGCATAGCGGACGTGAAATATTGATGATCAAGTGAATGATCTTGAACACCTACTTACGCCAGACATAACTCCACCGTGTCCTCGATCGGAGAAGGAGCTCACGAAAGAGACAGTCATGGCTACGCGCTCAATTGGCAAGTTTTAATTAAGTTAACTTCAAGTTATCTAGAACCGGATGTTAAACAAAGTTTCCACGTTGCCACATAACCGTGGGCACGACTTTCCGAATGATTTAACCCTGCAGGGGTGCTCCAACTAGTCCATCACAAACTACCACACGCTGCACCGGAATGACCTCGGTAAGGGAAATCCGTGATCTCCTCGGGTTCCTATTGGAAAACCTCAACCTCGAGATAACCCAAAGTATCCTCGGAATCCCTCGCACAAGACGCCCGAGAAATGTAAAACAAGTCCAGCAAGGCTGCCAAGCGTGTCGACGATCCCGATAGGAGCGCGTATCTCGTTCTCAGGACACGGTGGATGAGCAATACGTACGGTGGCCGGATAAACATCCCCCAAGTTGCCCAGGGTGGCCCCGCAAGTGGCTTCATTTGGGACCAACACCACCAGCACTGGCCCCCTTGTATTATGTTGAATTACTCCTCGGGTAGCGCTAACTCCCTATGCGGCAAATTGCTTATCAGTATTATTATGTTGGGCAAATATAGTACTAATGTTGGGCCTTTCTAGATGAGCTATATCCCGAAATGAGAATCTATGGGGTCCCCATAACAACCCCAAGTATGTTAGGAGCGCACATTTATGGAACATAACCCCAATAGCCGAAACTAAGGCGACAAAGGTGGAACAAAACACCAGGCTATAAAGGCTGAGCCTTCCAAGTATATAGGTGCATTAAATTAAATAGAAACAATATGGTGATATAACAAGGAACCCATTCTTGCACATGGAAGCAACTCCACCTCCAACTAGCAACGCTATCCAATGGTTAAGCAAGCGGTAACATAGCTAATCAGTGGTTTGCTAGGTTGTAGAAAGGTTAAAGGTTTTCATGGCAATGTCGGGAGGCTGATATTTAACAGGTGGTAGGCAGCGAGACATAGCGAAAGAAACGAAACAATTAGCATGGCAATGATAGTAATGGTATCTAGGGAAATGATCATCTTGCATGTAATCCCGCTTGGAATAAGAACGACTCCGTGAAGCAGACGAACCGACATAGTCGAACGGATCCTCACATTTCGACACACTTGTGGAACTCTATAGAGACGAAGCAAACCGGAAACAAGAATCAATACACGATATTCACCATGGCACATGCACGACATGATGCAATTCACATATGATGCATCATTAGTTAAATCATGCAAGGCACGTCATGGCAATTCACAATAGTCAAAGACTACAAATTAAGTGAAGCTCAATATGCAACGAGTTGCATATTGACGGAACTCCACATTTAATTATTTAGTTCACTCCCATTTATCTACACGGCAATATTAAATGTTGTTAAACATGCCACGAGGTGAAGCACAAATAATCT
This sequence comes from Hordeum vulgare subsp. vulgare, assembly GCF_904849725.1. Taxonomy (NCBI): domain Eukaryota; kingdom Viridiplantae; phylum Streptophyta; class Magnoliopsida; order Poales; family Poaceae; genus Hordeum; species Hordeum vulgare. The sequence goes on from NC_058524.1 coordinate 276,565,587, forward strand.
ACCTATCTAGGCATTTTAAATGAGGTCGGAAATGACATATAGCATCTCCGAAATAACCCCATCGGTTAAATTCTAAATCTGTCCATATTTGTCCTGATCAAATTTTATGTTCATTGAACGGAAAAACAAAGATGGTTCACGTGATACTACCCGTCATTCTACTCCATTTACATATATGTCTCATCTCCAACGGAGCTACGGTTAAATAACTATGATCTAAACCATTTCTAACACGTCGACACGCAAACCGATGCAAACAACATGTTAAATAGTTTTAAGTATGCTTGAGAGTTGGAAACTATTAATCTACGCAAAACTCTACACGTTATATATATATAAACTATTCTGATCCGACGCACAGTTTAAAAACTACGGGCGTTTTAAAAATATGCATGTTTTTCTGAAATTGGATTAATTCGCAGGTTAAAAGAAAAAAACTATTGGGCCGGATCTATGGGCACAGGATAACTAAACAGTGCATGGGCGCAAAATAGAGGGGTCCTGGGGGTCGGCTCACGTTGGGCCTTCTTGGTTCGGCTCGGTGGAAAGGCTGGCAGCCGGCTCGGAGCTGGCTTGGGCCGTAACTAGTTGGGCCGGCAGCTGGGCCTCGACTGAAGCTGGAACTGGGCCAGGCCCACGCACGGGAGGAGGCGAGGCTGGAGCAACGATGGCTTCCCCGATCCCGTCTCGATCAGGAGCAGGGCGGCGACTCCATGGGCATCCGGCGGCTGGGCGGCTAGGAGCGAGGGCGCACTCCGGCGGGCCCGGTGGCGGAGGTTAGGGAAGATTCCCCCTGGGCCGGAACTGGCCGGATCCGGCCAGCTGTGGTGGCGGTGGCGGATGGCTGCGGCCTCAGGCTGGTCCCTTATAACCCACAAGTATAGGGGATCAATTGTAGCCTTTCTCGATAAGTAAGAGTGTCAAACCCAACGAGGAGCTAAAGGTAGGACAAATATTCCCTCAAGTTCTATCGACCACCGATACAACTCTATGCACACTTTACGTTTGCTTTACCTAGAACAAGTATGAAACTAGACGTACTTTGTAGGAGTGATAGGAAAGGCTTGCAAGAAAACACAAATAAAAACGAGGGGCTGGTAGAAACAATTACGTTAGTTTGACGAGTGTGGAAAAGTGGTGGTAGGAGTTGCGGAATTGTCCCTAAGCAATTGACTACGTTACTAGACCGATAGAAAGTTTTATGTGCGAGAGGCCACTGCTAGCATGTCATCCCTTACTTGGAATTCTATGCACTTATGATTGGAACTATTAGCAGGCATCCGAAACTACTAACGTTCATTAAGGTAAAACCCAACCATAGCAATAAGATATATTGGTCCCCCTTCAATCCCGTATGCATCAATTTCTATGCTAGGCTGAAGCTTCTGTCACCCTTGCCCTCCAATACATAGTCCCATCGACATACTACTAACCCTATGGTGTGATCCACGCGCGGACTCATATGATGGGCACCAAAGGACATCAACATAACCACAAGAAAATTAAACTAATCATAGCAATTCATCATTCACTGATAGGACAACGAAAATCTACTCAGACATCATAGGATGGCAACACATCATTGGATAATAATATGAAGCATAAAGCCCCATGTTCAAGTAGAGGGTACAACGGGTTGCGGGAGAGTGGACCGCTGAATATAGATGGAGGAAGGTGATGGAGGTGTTGGTTAAGATGACAGAGGTGTTGGTGTAGATCACCGTCAAACGATGATGTCCCGGGCTGAGTTCCGGCGCCGCCGGGAGAGAGGGGGATAGAGCCCCCCTTCTTCTTCTTCTTCTTCCTTGACCTCCTCCCTAGATGGGAGAAGGGTTCCCCCTCTGGTCCATGGTCTCCATGGCGGCAGAGAGGCGAGACCCCTTCCGAGATTGGATCTCTCTCTGTGTGTCCTTCTATTTCTGCGCTCCCAGATTCTTGCTTTCACCGTTTCTTAAATTGCCGGAGATCCGTAACTCGGATTGGGATGAAATTTTAACACGATTTTCTTTCAGATATTAGCTTTCTTACAGTGAAACAAGGGCGCCAACTGCCTTAGGTATTGGTCAGAAGCCTGCCAGGCACGGCCTAGGGGGGCGCGCCTCCTCGGCTTATGACCTCCTCGAGCATCGTTCCGCGTAGATTCTTCTTCCCAAAATTCATAATCATTCCAAAACAAATCCCTGTAGGTTTTTTTTTGCGTTTGGACTTCGTTTGGTTTGGACACTTTGCAAAAAAAACATGCAACAAACAGGAACTGGCACTGGGCACTGGATCAATATGTTAGTCCCAAAAATAGTTTTAAAAGTTGCCAAAAGTATATGAAAGTTGTAGAATATTGGCATGAAACAATCAAAAATTATAGATACGACGGAGACGTATCAACATCCCCAAGCTTAATTCCTGCTCGTCCTCGAGTAGATAAATGATAAAAAAGATAATTTTTGATGTGGAATGCTACCTAGCATAATCTTGATCATATAATCCAATCATAGCATGAATACTAAAACACGAGTGATTCGAAGCAATAGTCTATCATTTGACATAAAGACAATAATATTTCAAGCATACTAACAAAGCAATCATGTATTCTCAAAATATCATAGCTAAAGAAAGTTATCCCTACAAAATCATATAGTCTGGCTATGCTTCATCTTCCCCACACAACGTATTTAAATCATGCACGACCCCGGTTTTAGCCAAGCAATTGTTCTATACTTTAGTGTTCTCAAACTTTTTCAACTTCCACGCAATACATGAGTGTGAGCCATGGACATACCACTATAGGTGGAATAGAATATGGTGGTTGTGGACAAGACAAAAAGGAGGAGATAGTCTCACATCAACTAGACGTATCAACGGGCTATGGAGATGCGCATCAATAGATATCAAAGTGAGTGAGTAGGGATTGCCATGCAACAGATGCACAAGAGCTATAATTGTATGAAAGTATAAAAAGAAACTAGTGGGTGTGCGTCCAACTCGCTTGCTCACGAAGACCTAGGGCAATTTGAGGAAGCCCATCATTGGAATATACAAGCCAAGTTCTATAATGAAAATTTCCAACTAGTATATGAAAGTGACAACATAGGAGACTCTCTATCATGAAGATCATGGTGCTACTTTGAAGCACAAGTGTGGTAAAGGATAGTAGCATTGTCCCTTCTCTCTTTTCTCTCATTTTTTTGGTGGGCTTCTTTGGCCTCTTATTTTTATTTGGGCTTCATTGGCCTCTTTTATTACTTCCTCACATGGGACAATGCTCTAATAATGATGATCATCACACTTTTATTTACTTACAACTCGATATTTAGAACAAAATATGACTCTATATGAATGCCTCCGACGGTGTATCGGTATGTGCAATGATCTAGCATAGAAATCACATCAAAAAAACAGACAAGCCATGAAAACATCATGCTAGCTATCTTAAGATCATGCAAAGCAATATGACAATGATGGTGCGTGTCATAATAAACGGAACGATGGAAGTTGCATGGCAATATATCTCAGAATGGCTATGGAAATGCCATAATAGGTAGGTATGGTGGCTGTTTTGAGGAAGGGTATATGGTGGGTGTAATACACCGGGGAAAGTTGTGCGGTACTAGAGAGGCTAGCAATGGTGGAAGGGTGAGAGTGCGTATAATCCATGGACTCAACATTAGTCATTAATAACTCACATACTTGTTGCAGAAGTCTATTAGTCATCGAAACAAGGTACTACACGCATGCTCCTAGGGGAAGGGTTGGTAGGAGTTAACCATCACGCGATCCCGACTTCCACACAAAGGATGACAATCAATAAATAAATCATGCTCCGACTTCATCACATAACTGTTCACCATACGTGCATGCTACGGGAATCACAAATCGTAACACAAGTATTTCCACGAATACAGAATTACTTACTAGCATGACTCTAATATCACATCTTGATGTCGCAAAACTATTGCAAGGAATCAAACATATCATATTCAGTGATCTACAAGTTTTATGTAGGATTTTATGACTAACCATGTGAATGACCAACTCCTGTTAACTCTCTAAATAGGTATAAGTGAATCATGAGAGTTTAATTCTTTCTAAAAAATATATGCCCCGCTCTAACCAACATAAGTGAAGCAAAAGAACATTCTACAAATGGCGGTTTTCTATGTGTAGGGAAACTCCAAACTTCAAATGATATAAGTGAAGCACATGAAGCATTCTATAAAGCCATACTCAAAAGATATAAGTGAAGTGCAAAGAGCATTCTATAAATCAACCAAGTACTATCTCATACCAGCATGGTGCATAAAAGAAAAAGGAAAAATAAACACAAAATACGCTCCAAGCATTTGCACATATCATGTGACGAATAAAAATATAGCTCCGAGTAAAATTACCGATAGATTGTAGACGAAAGAGGGGATGCCTTCCGGGGCATCCCCAAGCTTAGACACTTGAGTCTTCCTTGAATATTACCTTGGGATGCCTCGGGCATCCCCAAGCTTAGGCTCTTGCCTCTCCTTATTCCTTCATCCATCGTGGTCTGACCCAAAACTTGAAAACTTCAATCACACAAAACTCAACAAAACCTTCGTGAGATCCGTTAGTATAATAAAGTAAATCACCACTTTAAGTACTGTTGTGAACTCATTACAAATTCATATTAGCATTATATCTACTGTAATCCAACTTCACCATGGTTTACAACCCCCGATACTAACCATAGATTCATCAAAGTAAGAGAACAATGCATAGAAAACAGAATCTGTCAAAAACAGAACAGTCTGTAGTAATCTGAACACATACCATACTTCTGATACTCCACAAATTCTGAACAATTATGAACATTAGGGAAATTTGCATATAAATCAGCAGCAAAAATAATCAACTCAAAAGCTCTTTGTGGATAGGAATGAAAAATTATTTCGTGAGCACAAAGTTTCTGTCTTTTTTCAGCATGATCAAACAACTATCACCCAAACTAATCATAAAGGCTTTACTTGGCACATTATTTTTCTAATACAATGGAATTTCACAATGGGATAATTATTTTTGCGAGAAACTTCCATGAAAAATTCTACATTGTTTCCATGAACATGAACACAAGTGTTCAAGGTCGACCCTCACTTCCGTAATGCATCACCTTTCAATCGCTTCTCTTTTTGAAAAAGTTTTAAGTTCCCCTCTATATTTTTTTGTTTTTACACTATATAAAAGCACTCAACATAAATAAATGACTCTCTAAAACTTCCGGGTTGTCTCCCAGGCAGCACTTTCTTTAAAGCCATTAAGCTATGCATAAAGTTCTCAAGTAATGGATCCACCCGGATCCCAAGGTATATCAAAGCCAATTTTAATTAACAATGATTTGTAATTTAGTAGTGAGCACAAGGTAACATATATCATGCAATGACGAAGTATAACTCTCTTCCTGTGCATTGGCATGTCATAAAATAATAATTCACGCACATCAAGTAAAGGCCAATACATAGGTTAAGCAGTTTCTTGGAATTTTATCGTATTGGAAACATAGAGAGGTGGAGATGTAGTTCCTCTCTAATAATAATTGCAAGTAGGAGCAGCAAGCACATGCATATTATATTCATCAAAATAATCATGTGTAATAGTAGAAGGCAACCCATCTATGTAATCCCTAATAAGAGCAAACTTCTCCGATATAGTGTAGTTGGGAGAGTTCAAAAAGATAATAGGACTATCATAAGTGGGTGCGATAGCAACAATTTCATGTTTAACATAAGGAACTATAGCAAGTTCATCTTCATAAGCATCATTCATATTGGCATCATGACCACAAGCATAGCAAGCATCAAGTTCATCAAAAAGGGATATTTCAAACGAATCCAAGGGATCATAGCAATCAACATAGCATTCATCCGTCAGTAAGAACGAAGGAAATTAAACAATGTATGAGTTGAAGAGTTACTCTAATTAGAAGGTGGGCACGGGTATCTAGTCCGCTCTTCCTCCTTTCGTTCTTTGCTCTCCTCGTTATCTTTTTCATCTAATGAGCTCACAGTTTCAACATTTTCTTCTTCCATAGTTTCCTGCAAAATATTAGTCTCTTCTTGGGCAGCGTAGAATTTCTCCATAAATCGATCAGTATGGGCATTATATTCATAATTAGTATAACAATAACGAAGCATAACCAAATTTTCAGATCGGTAAGCAGCATCATCATTATCATCACACCCTTTAAATAGAGCTTCAATTTCATAAGCACCCATAAAAGCAACAAACTCTTCTATTTGTTCCACATCATAGTAATCATATATACCATTAGCATAAGAAGCCAAGGTTTCATTAGCATTAAATTTACAAGAGAAGGGAAGGTGTTGAGCCTTCATCCTAGAGCAACAAGTAATATCATATCTCGAGGATAGCTCCCAAGCATACCATTTCAACATATGAATTTGATCCCACAATAGTTACCCTTTTTGAGTCAAGCGATAATCCCTAAAGTATTCACGTTGATCCAACGTGTATCCCATTATATAATTTAATGGGATTTTCTCAGGATTATTAAAGAAGTGTATAATATTTTCCAGATAACGAGCATCGAGGGTTTTAGGAGGTTCCCCATCTCCATGAGTAGCAAGTACACCTATTTTTTTTGGTATTTCGTGTTCCATATCCATAACTAAAGATAGAGAACAACTTAGAACAACAAATAAATCTACTTAGTGATAAAGCAAACAAGCACACACGAGAATATTCACCCCACGCTATTGCTCCCCGGCAACAGCGCCAGAAAAAGGTCTTGATAACCCACAAGTATAGGGGATCAATTGTAGCCTTTCTTGATAAGTAAGAGTGTCGAACCCAACGAGGAGCTAAAGGTAGGACAAATATTCCCTCAAGTTTTATCGACCACCGATACAACTCTACGCACACTTTACGTTCGCTTTACCTAGAACTAGTATGAAACTAGAAGTACTTTGTAGGAGTGATAGGAATGGCTTGCAAGAAAACACAAATAAAAACTAGGGGCTGGTAGAAACAATTACGTTAGTTTGACGAGTGTGGAAAAGTGGTGGTAGGAGTTTAGGAATTGTCCCTAAGCAATTGACTACGTTACTAGACCGATAGCAAGTTTTATGTGGGAGAGGCCACTGCTATCATCTCATCCCTTACTTGGAATCCTATGCACTTATGATTGGAACTATTAGCAAGCATCCGCAACTACTAACGTTCATTATGGTAAAACCCAACCATAGGAATAAGATATATTGGTCCCCCTTCAATCCCGTATGCATCAATTTCTATGCTAGGCTGAAGCTTCTGTCACCCTTGCCCTCCAATGCGTAGTCCTATCAACATACTACTAACCCTATGGTGTGATCCACGCGCGCACTCATATGATGGGCACCAAAGGACAGCAACATAACCACAAGCAAATTAAAAAAATCATAGCAATTCATCAATCACCGATAGGATAACGAAAATCTACTTAGACATCATAGGATCGCAACACATCATTGGATAATAATATGAAGCATAAAGAACCATGTTCAAGTAGAGGGTAGAGCGGGTTGCCAGAGAGTGGACCGCTGAATATAGATGGGGGAAGGTGATGGAGGTGTTGGTGAAGATGACGGAGGTGTTGGTGTAGATCGCCGTCACACGATCATGTCCCGGGCGGCGTTCCGGCGCCGCTGGGAGAGAGGTGTAGTGAGCACCCCTTCTTCTTCTTCTTCCTTGACCTCCTCCCTAGATGGGAGAAGGGTTTCCCCTCTGGTCCATGGTCTCCATGGTGGTGGAGAGGCGAGAGCCCCTCCAAGATTGGATCTCTCTCTCTGTGTCCTTTTTTTGCGCTCCCCGATTTTGGCTTTCACCGGTTCTTAAATTCGCGGAGATATGTAACTCCGATTGGGCTAAATTTTTAACACAATTTGCTTCCGGATATTAGCTTTCTTGCGGCGAGAGAAGGGCCCTAACCGCCTTAGGGATTGGTCACAAGCCTGCCAGGCTTGGCCTGGGGAGGGGGCGCGTCTCCTGGGCTTGTGACCTCCTCGGGCATTGTTTCGCGTAGATTCTTCTTCCCAAAAATCATAAATATTTGAAAACAAATCCCCGTAGGTTTTTTATTGCGTTTGGAATTCGTTTGGTATGGATATTCTGCAAAACAAAAAACATGCAACAAACAGGAACTGGCACTGGGCACTGGATCAATATGTTAGTCCCAAAATAGTATAAAAAGTTGCCAAAAGTATATGAAAGTTGTAGAATATTGGCATGAAACAATCAAAAATTATAGATACGACGGAGACATATCAGTCTCCTAGGTGATGACGGTGCATCTTGCGCCATGGCGTGGGGAAGACAGCGGCTAGCGGCGCGGGGTCTGTCCTGTAGGTCACTGGCGTCGGGGCTGGCCTGCTCCGGCAGGTTGGAGCACCGATGACGGCAGCGGGAGGAGCACGGGATCCGGCTCCTGGGGCTGGCAACGGGAGCCTTCGTTGCTCGGGCCTGCGAGCGCGGCGGCGGCTTGGGGAGATCCGGGCCCTAGCGGGCATGTGATGTGCTCCGTGGGCCGCGGTGGGGAGTGGCTGGCTGCGGGAGGGAGGTGAAGCCTGGCTAGGGTTTTGGCGCGGAACCCGAGGTGGATTAGGGGAGCGCCCAAATAGGTAGGATAGGGGTGTTTATATAGGATTGGGGCTAAGGTTAGGGGATTTTCGCATAGATTTCGACCATGCAATCATGATCGGACGGCCTCGGTCGCGAGCTTAGGCTAGGTTAGTGGGTTGTGTAGTGCGGTGTGGGGGGTAAGAAGATAGGGAAATTTGCGTCCCGACACAATAGTTTAAACACCAAAAAACGTGTGACGATATACTGATGATGGTGCTGCTACGGTCGACCTGTTCGGATATCAAAAGGACTCTGATTGCGACAAAATTTGGTACGAGGCCTACCTACACTATATTAAGACCGCGTGCCAAGTTTCAACCCAATCCGAGAACATTTTCCGGACACCTTTAAAAACAATATTTTATCGATGGCACGGGCGCGTGTTGTGTGGTTCGTCTCGAAACGGTCAACGATGAACACGGAGAGAGCCGACAACTAATAGTGGATGTAGTTTTCAAAACTGATGACAACGGAGTGCCAATGCAATGCATATGATGTGCATGATGCAATGATCCATGCGACAACCAGACGAATCATATGACGTGAAAGGAATAAAAGGGAAATCTTCTCGAGCATCGGTCTCGGGCTGTCACAACTCTCCTAAACTAACAAGAGATCTCGCCCCGAGATCTAAGAATTTAAGGGGAAGAGGATGAGAAAGCAAGAGGTAAAACTTAGTCGCTTTATTCACAAACGAGTGAAACCAATGAATCCTGAAGGTTGCAAAGAGATGAAGAATGACATGAGAAACAAGCAAAGAATTCTAAGGAAATTTCGGGAGCACTTCGGTAGGAAAGAGGGGGGAAATTTGATAAGATGGAAAGATCTTGAGAAGATTCACAACAAACTAACTAAATTGAACAAGCAAGGAGAGAACATGATCTTGATAATCCAAGGCATTGGAATAGATAGAGCAACATCACAATTCTCCGGAACAAGGAATGGAAGCTAGATCATTGGAAAGAAAGGAATGGAGAATAAAATGACAACTTCCAGCACATTTGAACTTGAAGAGAATCCTACAAAGGAGGATTGCATTGAGATGTTGGAAAATGAGCAATGAAAAGAACAAGCTTGTAGTGGGCTTATGGAAAACATCTCAAATAATTAGGTGACAACCAGACACTAACATAAAGAAGGATTGATTGGATGCAACAAGAAATGAACAACTTCTTACACCAAAAGGATACATTGATAACTTGGACCAATAGCAACACCATAATAGCAACACTCCTTAGACAATGCTTTAGGTGAAGTCTAAACCAAGATAGTTCAATGAAGAAATAATGGGTTGAAAATATCTCATGATTGAAGGAATTGGTGGGTTTAAATGTCTCATTCTTGAAACAAATTCTCTTCAATACTCCTCCACTAACAAGAATGTTGTAACACCACCTCAAAGGATAAAGGAGGAAGAATTGCACTTTGAAATGCAAGAGAAGGAACACTTGAGGTTCTCCAACAAAACTCCCGAAGAACACCTTGAGAATGAAGAGATCTTGAGCGGCCTAACATAAAACTTGAATGAGGCACTAGAATAATTGAGAGATGAACGAAGAGACAACAATTGAGAAGAATTTGAGAATGAAAGATGAAAGCTGAGAACGAAGAAATATTCTAACATGGTGGCCTTTGGAGGATCAAGAAATGAAAAGAAGTCAGAAATGCACCAGATAGATATGGAGAATTTCTCATGGTTGGGAACAATTGAGAAGATAACACTAAGCTGAGATGACAATCTTCAAGAGAATGGACCAATATTTCAGAGAAACACTCCTTCAATCTTCCAAGCTGAAAATGATAAGGAGAACACCACCAAGAATAACTGAGACATTCCGGAACAATGAAGAATGAAAGGTTGAGCCAAAGATGAGAATTAATTTTGAAGCAATCTTGGAGAAGGAATATGATAGATGAAATTCATACTTACATTGTAATTGAAAGGAATTAGAGATCTCCTGGAAAAGATTAGAAGAGCCAGATGAGATCCTGGAAAAATCATGTGGGTTATGGGCCCACTGAAAGAAAACACCGGACTAATGGATTGCTAAGAAATATTGATTGTGCCGGTACAAATGGAAACATGATGAGGTTAGCACCTTGAATTAATTGGAAGGATTGAAACCCAGAAACTCTGAGATATCTTGAACACTCCGGATAGAATAGAGAGAGAAGAAAAAAAAGACTTGATATGAATCACCAACATGAGAGAGCATTGAACGAATGAAAAGGATCTGATGAACACTGAAATCTTGAATTGAATCCACCAGGGAGATAATAAGAATGAAGAAAGATGAACACGAAACTCATGAGAATCTTCACAAAGAATCACCGGATAAGAGAGAAAAGACAAAGATAGCGGAAGCAATAATGAAACGAAGATACTTGGATGACAAATGAATCACTAAAGAAAAGGGCGGGAGGGCGGGGAAAACAAAGACAACTTGGGACAGATGAGAGGAACTCCAGAAGGAATGAGAGATTGATCTTGCCAAAATTGGAGAGGATTGAATCCACTAGAAGAGAAGCACACCGGATGAAAAGAATTGGCATGAAAACTTCGGTTGAGAAGAAATGAAAAGATAAATTGATTGAGCAAAAGAATTTGCATTCCCATAAAAATATGAGAATGCCTCTTGGAAAGTTATGAATTCACCGCTTGACATCAAAGCAACTTGAATTACCATAATCATGACAGAGATTTCGTTCGATATATTCGTGGATAGGATCGCACGGGCTCTATCCTACAGTAGCCATCACATACAAGGCAGTGCACACGACATACGAAGCATCCCCGAGTCGTAGCAAGCTACAAGGACTCTTTAAGAAACAACGAGAACCATTGTAAGACGACCATGAACAACGAATCCACTAGATGTAGAACCCCAACCTCACATCATGATATGTTGGAAGATTATCCTATAAGTAACTACTTGAATTCCCACCTAAGAACTCCCGCAATTTCCTAGTCATGCAATCAGGTCCATGGATACAAGGAGTAAAATCCATCACTCAACTCCTAGCAATAACACTGCCCGTCCAGTGTATCACATCCGTCAACACATAACCAGAGATCTCGGAAACTCATCTATCTCAGATCCTCGTAATCACAACGATACCAAGAATGATGGTACCCCCGAACTCTCTGCACCGGTATTGGGGATGTCGGGCTTATCTCTCCACTGATAGTATTGAAGCAATTTTGAACATCCTTCGTCCTGAGATACTAAGAAATCTGAATGATAACGATGTGCTCAAGAATCCCTTGGAGCTCAACTACCCAGAATAAAATCAACACAGCAGGAGGCACCAAGTCAGAACTCCCTCAAATCGACATCATATAGATTCCAAAGATATCCGTGTGATCCTAAAAAAAATTTAGTGAGAAGAGGAGTAGAATTAAAATCATTACGTCAAGATTCCACACCAAAGCATAGAAGAAGAGAAAAGAGAATCCTACTTTCCGATATATAACTAGACTCAAAGTAGTTTTTCTTTAGACTCGACTCGGCAAAGTTCGATCGATCAAGGGGGCTCCTAGGTCGGTACTGCTCTGATACCAACTTGTAACGCCCAAAATGCGGTCCTATCCTTATTTTGGTGTGAGGGCCACGACAGGGATACAAGCGCGTCTCGTTGTTTCGCAAGAATGGATATCGTTACAAGTACATGTACAGAATAGATGAGTATATGGAATTGGCTTACACTCACAACAAGCTACATTAGAGTTACATCAACATAACAACATAATCAGTCATCATGAAGAAGAGCAGGGATCGACTACGGATGAAAACAACGATAAAAGAACGACGTCCATCCTTGCTATACCATGTTGCCGGCCTAGAACGAACCCTAGATCGATGAAGAAGAAGAAGAAGAAGAAGAAGAGGAAGAAGAAACTCCCAAAACACAATCATCGCGCTCACTTCAAAGTAACTCTTTACATGTACCTGCAACTGGTGTTGAAGTAATCTGTGAGCCACAGGGACTCACCAATCACATTTCCAACGGTATCAAGACTAGCAAAGCTTAACGGGTGAGGTATGGTTAAGTGTTGAGGTTGCAGCAAGTGATTAAGCATTTATTTGAGGTGTCTAACTAATGAGTACAAGAATAAAAAGGGAATGATCTACGCATAGCGGACGTCAACTATTGATGATTAAGTGAATGATCCTGAACACCTACTTACGTCAGACATAACACCACCATGTCCTCGATCGGAGAAGGACCTCACGAAAGAGAGAGTCACGGTTACGCACTCAGTTGGCAAGTTTTAATTAAGTTAACTTCAAGATATCTAGAACCGGATGTTAAACAAAGTTTCCACATTACCACATAACCGCGGGCATGGCTTTTCGAAAGATTTAACCCTGCAGGGGTCCTCCAACTAGTCCATCACAAACAACCACACGCTGCGCTAGAATGACCTCGATCAGGGAAACTCGTGATCTCCTCGGTTTCCTATTGGAAAACCTCAACCTCGAGATAACCCAAAGTATCATTGGAATCCCTCGCACAAGACGCTCGAGAAAGGTAAAGCAAGTCCAGCAAGGCCGCCCAGGTGGCCCCGCTAGTGGCTTTGTTTGGGACCAACTATAGTAGCACTGGCCCCCTGTATTATGTTGAATTACTCCTCTGGTAGCTCTAACTCCCTATGCGGAAAATTTCTTATAAGTATTATTATGTTTGGCAAATATAGTACTAATGTTGGGCCTTGCCAGACGAGCTTTATCCCAAAACAAGAATCTAGGGGGTCCCCATAAAAACCCCAAGCATGTTAGGAGCGCTCATTTTTGGAACATAACACCGGTAGCCGAAACTAAGGCGACAATGGTGGAACAAAACACCAGGCTAGAAAGGCCGAGACTTCCACCGTTTACCAAGTATATAGGTGCATTAAATTAAATAGCAACAATACGGTGATATAACAAGGAAACCATGCTTGCACATGGAAGCAATTGTACCTGCAACTAGCAACACTATCCATTGGTTAAACAAGCGGTAACATAGTCAATATGTGGTTTGCTAGGTTGTAGAAAGGTTGAAGGTTTTCATAGCAATGTTGGGAGGCTGATATTTAACAGGTGGTAGGCAGCGAGACATAGCGAAAGAAACAAAACAATCATCCTGCCTGTAATTCTGCTTGGAAGAAGAATGACTCCGTGAAGCAGACGAACTGACATTGTCGAACGGATCCTCACATTCCGACAAGCTTGTGGAACTCTATCGAGATGAAGCAAACCGGAAACAAGAATCAAAACACGATATTCACCACGGCACAAGCACAACATGATGCAATTCACATGTCATGCATCATCAGTTAAATCATGCAAGGCACGACATGGCAATTCACAACAGTTAAACGCTACACATTAAGTGAAGCTCAATATGCAACGACTTACATATTGACGGAACTCCACATTTAATTATTAAGTTCACACCCATTTATCTACACGGCAATATTAAATGTTGTTAAACATGGCACGAGGTGAAGCACAAATAATCTACCTATCTAGGCATTTTAAATGAGGCCGGCAATGACATATAGCTCTTCGAAATGACCCCATGGGTTAAATTCTAAATCTGTCCATATTTGTCCTAATCACATTTTATGTTCATTGAACGGAAAGACAAAGTGGTTCTCCTGATTCTACTTGTCGTTCTAGTCCATCTACATATATGGCTAATCTCCAACTGAGCTATGGTTAAACCACTACGATCTAAACCATTTCTAAAACATCAATGCGCAAACTGATGCAAACAACATGTTAAACAATTTCAAATATGATGAGAGTTGGAAAATATTAATCTACGCGACATTCTACACATTTTACATAGATAAACTATTCTGATCCGACGCACGGTTTAAAAACTACAGGCGTTTTAAAAATATGCATGGTTTTCTCAAATTGGACTAATTCGTAGGTTAAAAGAAAAAAAAACTACTCGGGCCGAATCTATGGGCGCAGGATAACTAAACAGTGCATGATCGCAAAATAGAGGGGCTCAAGGGGTCTGTCTCACCTTGGGCCTTCTTGGGCCGACTCGGTGAAAAGGCTGGCAGCCGGCTCGGAGCTGGCTTGGGCCGCAACCACCTAGGCCTCAATTGAAGCTGGAGCTAGGCCAGGCCCACACATGGGAGGAGGCGACGCTCAAGCGAAGATGGCTTCCCCGATCCGTCTGAATCGGGAGCAGGGCGATGGCTCCATGGGCATCCTGCGGCTGGGCGGCGAGGAGCGGGGGCGCACACCGGCGGGCCCGGTGGTGGAGGTCGAGGAAGATTCCCCCCGGACCGGATCTAGCCAGATCCGGCCGACTAGGTGGCGGTGGCAGATGGTTGCGTCCTCGGGCTGGTCCCCTAGGTGACAACGGCGCATCTTCTACAACGGCGTGGGGACGACGGCGGCTGGCGGTGCGGGGTCTGGCCTAGAGGTCGCGAGTGTCAGGGCTAGCCTACTCCGGCCGGCGGGAGCGTCGACGAGGGCAGCGGGAGGAGCATGGGATCCGGCTCCTGGGGCTGGCAATGGGATCCTTCAGGGCTCGAGGCTGCGAGCGCGGCGGCGGCTTGGGGCGATCAGGGCCAAGGCGGGCCTACGATGAGCTTCGCTGGCCGCGGTGGGGAGTGGCTGGCTACAGGAGGGAGGTGGCGGCTGGCTAGGGTTTCGGCGTGGAACCCGAGGAGGATTAGGGAGCGCCCAAATAGGTAGGGTAGGGGTGTTTATATAGGATTGGGGCTAGGGTTAGGGGATTTTTGCATCGATGTTGACCACGCGATCGCGATCGTATGGCCTTGGTCGCGAGCTTAGGGTAGGCTAGGCTAGTGGGTTGTGTACTGGGGTGTGGGGGTAAGAAGAGAGGGAAATTTGCGTCCCGGCACAATATTTTAAACACCAAAAAATGTCCGACGATATAGTGACTCCGATTGCGACGAAATTTAGTAGGCGGCCTACCTACACTATATTAAGACCGCACGCCAAGTTTCATCCCAATCCAAGAATACTTGCCAGACACCTTTAAAAATAATATTTTATCGATGTCGCGGGCGTATGCGTGTGTGATTGGTCTCGAAATGGTCAACGACGAACATGGAGAGAACCGACAATGAATATCGGATGCAGTTTTGAAAACTGACGGCAACGGAGGGCCGATGCAATGGAGATTATGCGCATGATGTGATGATGCATGCGACAACCAGACGAATCATACGACGAGAAAGGAATAAAAGGTAAATCTTCTGTAGCATCGGTCTCGGGCTGTCACACCAGCCTTCTTGGGAGGTTTATTAGTGGAGAGGGTCGTGCTCTGCTTTGCAAATTCAGGGGCTCTAACATCGGCAGGTCTTTTGTATTCTTTCCTGATAGTCTTCCTAGGAGCCTTTGGAGGAGATGATGTTTCCTCTAGCACAAAGTCCGAGTCTTCTTCATCTGAGTTCAGTTTCCTCTACCTGGTGAGTGCCCTGGGCAAGCCATGGGAGTAGTAAGATCCAGGGTGAGAGTCAGTCTTCTCAGGACTAGTGCCTAAGTCCATCTCGACATTGTTCTCTCTCAAATCATTCTGGCTATTTTCATATCCACACATCTTGGCACACGAGGAATAGCTGAGCAGCAAACCAGTAAACCTGTGATGTAGATATAGGAAAGGCAGAAGTGTTGAGCATCACAAAACACAGAAGGATTTTTCAAATTTTGAAGTGTGAAACTTAGGGTATGATCTTATACAGAATGTAAATCGGTGGCACCGAGTTGGCAATTTGGGAGTCACCGAGAAGGCTTACTCGAGTAACAAAAACTTGGCAGTCTGTTTCGGTGGGACCGAAAAGATCTGCTCGGAACCCTAAAAGGGAGAATCGGTGGAACCGATTCTACAAACTTGGTCTCACCGAGTTGCATGCGGCGGCAGATCAGATCCAAAATTTCATCTTTATCTATGCTACGAGATACTCTGGTGGAACGGAAGGGTTTGCACATGGTGGCTTGTAGATTAAGATTCCCAATGTGCATGAATTGGATAGAGGAACGCACAAGGAGATCGGATCCATACCCTAGCTTGGTGACGGTCTGGCTATGGCGGCGACTGCGGTGAGGATTCCGTCAACAGCGGCGATTCCCAACGGCGGAAGCGCTTTGGGATGCAAAGGTGATGAGCAGGGGTCCTCGGGGCAGCTTAGGGTTTTGAGATGAAAGGTTTTTGACGATCTGAATGAAAAATACCCGTCCGCTAGAATATATACCCATTCGCTATCGATGTCACCAAGATTACGAAATCGGTGTCATCGAGTTCCTCTATTGTCAGCTGACAGGGAAACTCGATGTAACCGAGTTTGTGATTTTGGTGGTACCGAGATTGAAAACTAGATCAACTTTGGAAATTTAGTGGAACCGAGTTTTTGAAGTTGGTCTCACCGAGATTTACAAAGAGGTTTTGGAAGGCAGCCTTTGACGATACGGAACTCCGAGTGCACCTTCATACATAGGGATCGACAAGTGCTTGTTCAAGTTTTGTGATGAAGCATGAATAGAACTTGAGATGAGATAACATAGATATCTAGAGAAGAGTCCTAGGCATTCTTATCCATCCAATTGGCAAAGGATAAATCAAGAGCCAAATAACAACAATTGGATGTTCTCGAATGAGTAAACACCTGCAGACCAACATGCTCAAACAATAAGATGATAGATAAAATATGGTGAACATGCACAAACATCCTAGCATCTATCAAGCACTTGGGCCATGACACAGTCATATATATATGAGAATATTTAATTAGGACCCAAGTAATAATACTTGATCATAGGTCATACTCATCGTTAAGAACAAGTGGGGTTACCACTTTTACATAAGCAATAATGTGTTCATCCTTAGTAGATGCTTATACTCAAGATTTAGCGTAAAGCTCCCCCGTTATATGACATCCCACCAAAGAGGGATAAACTAACCTTGAGTTTTATTATAGAAGACTTCAAGTAGGTGAAGTAGTTGTGTATGCTCAATGTTGATGATGATCAACTTGAGTTGGGAGCAATCCTTGTTGTTTCTTACTCTTCTCATATACATGGGTTAGTCCCAAAGCAAAAAGAACATATGCAAGAACATATATGGACATGGAGTGAAACACACATGGGATGATGTCCAAAGATGCATTATTTGCCTTGTTCCTTGCTTACCTTTGAGGGAATGTGTGACTCCTTGAACTATGCATATGGTTGAGGTTGTTTACATATAGTTCTTGCCAAAATGAATGAGTGAATTTCATTGGCGGAGTCACCCCTCAAGAACTTTCTAGTTCTTCCTCTTGGGGATCCACGTAAACTTTATGGAAATCCTTGGAGTTGTCATACCACTAGATGAGGTAGTGCTAGTAGTGTCTTGGGAATCCACTTGACCTTGACTTGGGGTTCTTCTTCAAATAAGTCAATGTCATCTTGAAGCTTTCCCTTTCCATTTTGGTCTTGTAGTAGAAGGCCATCTTGTGATCTTGTTCTGTCGGGAGGAGTAGGATCATAGTTCTCCTCTTGGGGAGCAAACATAGGAATGGGATATGGACCTTCTTCCCAATCATCTCTGTTGACGTTGAAGTAACCAACACCTTGTTTCTTCCGATGTCCTCCTTGCCGGTGGACAATTTCCTCAAATTGTTTACTTCCTGCACGGCTCTTCAAGACACCTCTCTCTATAATCCCTTTCATTAAATCGTTTTCTTTCTCAAGTGTAACTTGGCTAAGAGAATCATTAGTGGAATCAAGAGAGCTGCTAGAAACAACATTATTGGATTTAGCTTTAGCATTGTTTTGACTAGATGAAGAAACTTTATTGCCTTTGTTACTAGTGTTCTTAGGTTTAACTTGAGGAACAAAATTAGACAAGAGTAATCGTTTGTCTAGATATGAAGAACTCTTCTTTCGGAGATCATCATTGTTCGCTTTTAGGAATTCATGCTCTTGCTCCAAATTGAGCTTCTCGAAGTGTAGCTTCTCATGAGTTCTTGCAAGCTCTCTATGATCTTCTAGAGTAGTATCATGAGCTAACTTAAGAGTTTTTTATTCTTGAGTTATTTGTTAAATTTCTTTCTTATCATCATCACTCGATTTCTCTTGACTAGCATGATAATTAGCAAGTTCATTTTCATTACAATCACTAGTTTTATCAAACAGCAAGTCATCTTCTCCTAACAAGTCATCCTCATCACTATTAAAATCAAAATACTCGGGGTGCGATACCTTCGGGCCTTTAGCCATGAAGCAGTTTCCGAACCCCTCATTTGGTGAATCAAATATCTCGTAGGAGTTGGAGGAAACAAGTGCAATGACAGCGACACCTTCATCTTGACTATAGTCGGAGTTGGAGTGATAGCATCTCTCAGAATGGCTGCAAGACTAGGATCGAGAAACCCATTCATCAACATGAGCTTGATGTCTTCTTCTTGAGATGATCTTGGTGTATTTGTCCTTCTTCTCTGATTATTTGCCTCTCCGTGAGTGTCTTCGTTCACAATGATCTTCTCTTCTCCTTCTCCCTCTACGAGTTGACTCTTCTCTTGAGCTTCATCTTCGAGGTGACTCTCTCTTTGTTTGTAGGAAGTCGAGCACTCATTGGAGTAGTGTCTGGGCTTCCCACAATTGTAGCAGTTTCGGTCACGACTAGACGAACGCTTCTCATCATGTCTTGAGCTTGAGATTCTCTCTTTGCATCTACTCTTGTAGAAGTTGTTGAATATTCTAACCATGAGGCTTATCTCTTCATCAGTGACAAGATTGTCCTTTAAAGTAGCGGGAGCATCAGCTTTGCAAGCACCTCTTGATTTGTTGTGCAGCTCATCTTTGTCCTTGAGTGACATCTCATGAGCAACAAACATACCAATTACTTCAATTGACTTGAGATCTTTGTAGTTTGGCATCATTTGGATCAATGTGCACACGGTGTCATACTTTCCATCTAGAGATCTAAGTATCTTCTTGATGAAGATTTTTTCGGTGATTGCTACCTCTTGAGCTTGCGTTGGTTTTTCCCTTGAAGAGTAAAGGGTGATGCAACATAGTAGCAATAAGTATTTCCTCAGTTTGAGAACCGAGGTATCAATCCAGTAGGAGTATCAAGATGAGGCACCAATGTACCTGCACAAAAACGAACAAACTTGCACCCAACGCTATAAAGGGGTTTTTCCCTTGAAGAGTAAAGGGCGAAAGTTTTATTAGTAATCGAAACAAAGTGCTAAACGCATACTCCTAGGAGAAGGGTTGGTAGGTGTTAACCATCGCGCGATCCCGACAGCCACACAAAGGATGTAAATTAATAAATCAATTATGCTCTGACTTCCTAACATAGCGTTCACCATACGTGCATGCTACGGGAATCACTAACTTCAACACAAGTATTTCTAGATTCACAACACCCTACTAACATAACTCTAATATTACCATATCCACATCTCAAAACTAAATGTGACGAATCAGACTTCTCTTACTAATCAATGCACTTGGATATGGAAGTTTTTATTATATCCTCTTTGGATGCCTATCATCTTTAGGACTACTTTCATAGCACACGCCAATTACCAAGTTTACTTAGAGAGAGCACTCTCAAAAGGATATAAGTGAAGATCGAGAGATTTTATTTCTTCAAAAAATGACACCGCCGTGCTCTAAAAATATGTAAGTGAAGCACTAGAGCAAAGTTATCTAGCTCAAAAGATATAAGTGAAGCACATGGGAGCTAAATTGCCTAACTCAAAAGATATGAGCGAAGCTCAATGAGTATTCTAGCATATTAACGATGAGTGCATGTCCCTCTCAAAAAGGTGTGAAGCAAGGATGATTGTGAAGAAACAAAAAGAAAAGACTCCTATAATACATGATGCTCCAAGCAAAACATATATCATGTGGTGAATAAAAATATAGCTCCAAGTAACGTTACAGATGGATTGAAGACGAAAGAGGGGATGCCTTCCCGGGGCATCCCCAAGCTTAGGATTTTTGGGTCCTTGAATTTGGCTTGAGATGCCTTGGGAATCCCCTTAAGCTCTTTCCACTCTTTATCCCACTGTCCATGAGAAGATCACCCAAAACTTGAAAACTTCACAACACAAAACTTCAACAGAAACTCGTGATATCATTAGCATTAGAAAACAAACTACCAACTCTTTAGGTACTGTAGTAAACTTGATTTCTATTTAGATAGATGTTAGATTACTGTATTCTCACTTTTCCATGACTAGTACCCCCGATACTATCCATAGTTTCATCAATAAGCAATCAACACAACAAAAATAGAATCTGTCAAAAGTAGACCAGTCTATAGCAATCTGTATACTTCGTATACTTCTGGTATCCCAAAAATTATTAAAACTTATAAAATTAGGGCAATTTGCATATCAACCAGAATCAAAAACAATCAAATCAAAAGCTCTTTGTGGATAGGAATTAAAAATAATTTAGTGAGAACAAAGTTTCTGTCGTTTTCAGCATGATCAAACAACCAACACCAAAACTGATCATAAAGGTTCTACTTGGCACAAACACTAAAAGAAACATAAAAAAACACAATCATGACAGAATTATGATAGTGTGGACACAAAAAAACAGAAAGAAAAAAGCAAAAATAAATTCATTGGGTTGCCTCCCAACAAGCGCTATTGTTTAACGCCCTTAGCTAGGCATTGATAATTCAATGATGCTCGCACAAAAGACAAGAATTGAAGCACAACGAGAAAATAGCAATCTCAACATAACGAGAGGTGATTTAGCGATATGAAAATTTCTACAACCATATTTTCCTCTCTCATAATAATTACATGTGGGATCATATTCAAATTCAACAAGATAGTTATCACATAGGATATTCTTTTCATGATCCACATGCATGCAAAGTTGACGCTCTTCAAAAATAGTGGGATTATCATCAACTAAAGTCATGACTTATCCAAACACACTTTCAATATTATTGCAAACATTATTATCAATATCATATTTATCATGAGGCTTAAACAAATTTTCAAGGTCATAAGAAAAATCATCACCCCAATCATGATCATTACAACAAGTAGTGGTCATAGCAAAAGTAGCATCCCCAAGCTTAGGGTTTTGCATATTTTTAACATGATTGACATTAATAGAATTTATAGTGAAATCACTGCAATCATGCTTTTTATTCAAGGATCCCTCATGAATCACTTCATAAATTTCTTCATCACAATTTTTAGATTCACGCATCTCAAGCAAAACTTCATAAAGATAATCTAGTGCACAAAACTCACTAGCAATTGGTTCAACATAATTGGATCTCTTGAAAAGATTAGCAAGTGGATGAGGATCCATATCAATAGATTTTTAGCAAGCGAAGATGAAAGAATATTGAAGGCACATAGCACACAAGCAACGGAAAGGCAAACGAAAAAGGCAAATATTTTTGTAATTTTTTTTTCAGAAGTGGGGGAGAGGAAAACGAGAGATAAAAGGCAAATAATGTAAATGCAAGAGATGAGTCTGCGATAGTTACTTGGATATGCTTCACTTTCAATACTCCCCGGCAACGGTGCCAGAAATTGGCACGTTGACGAGAGACTATTCTTGACTTGATCCTTCCCGGCAACGGTGCCAGAAATTCTTCTTGCTACCTCTTGAGCTTGCGTTGGGTTTTCCCTTGAAGAGGAAAGGGTGATGCAGCACAGTAGCGATAAATATTTCCCTCAGTTTGAGAACCAAGGTATCAATCCAGTAGGAGTATCAAGATAAGGCACCAATGTACCTGCACAAAAACAAACAAAGTTGCACCCAACGCTATAAAGGGGTTGTCAATCCCTTCACGATTATTTGCAAGGTGAGATCTGAAGGTGGAAAGTGCAACAAAGTAATTTTGTAGATCTAAAAATATGATGTGAAGTAGACACGGGGGACATAGTGTTCACTAGAGCTTCTCTCATGATAGCAAGTATTACGGTGGGTGAACGAATTACTGTCGAGCAATTGATAGAATCGCGCAAAGTCATGATAATATCTAAGGCAATGATCATACATATAGGCATCATGTCCGAGACAAGTAGACCGATACTTTCTGCATCTACTACTATTACTCCACACATCGACCGCTATCCAGCATGCATCTAGTGTATTGAGTTCATAAAAAACAGAGTAAAGCCTTAAGCAAGATGACATGAGGTAGAGGGATAAATTCATGCAATATGATATAAATCCCATCTTTTTACCCTCGATGGCAACAACACGATGAGTGCCTCGCTACCCCTTCTATCACTAGGTGAGGACACCGCACGGTATGAACCCAAAACCAATCACTTCTCCCATTGCAAGAATTATAGATAAAGTTGGCCAAACGAAACCCACAACTCGAAGATAATTACAAGGATACGAAATCATGCATATAAGAGATCAGAGGAGACTCAAATAATATTCATAGATAATCTGATCATAAATCCACAATTCATCAGATATCGACAAACACACCGCAAAAGAAGATTACATCAGATAGATCTCCATGAATATCATGGAGAACTTTGTATTGAAGATCCAAGAGAGAGAACAAGCCATCTAGCTACTAGCTATGGACCCGAAGGTCTGTGGTGAACTACTCATGCATCATCGGAGAGGCAATGGTGTTGATGAAGAAGCCCTGTGTGTCCGAATCCCCCCTCCGGCAGGGCACCAGAACGGTCCTAAGATGGGATCTTGTGGAGACAGAAGCTTGCGGCGGCGGAAAAGTATTTTTATTCCTCTCCTCCGTGGTTTTGGATTTTTAGAGAATTTATAGGCGAAAGAGGTAGGGCAGAGGAGCCACGTGGGGCCCACAAGCCTGCCAGGCGACCCCCCAATGCCGCGGCTAGGGGGCTTGTGACCTCCCCCGAGGTCCCCTGCCTTGGTTCCCAAGTCTCCTACGTATCTTCTGTTATGGAAAAAATCACCTCGCAGGTTTTATTCCGTTTGGACTCCGTTTAATATTCTCCTCTGAAAAAGGTCAAAAACACGGAAAAAACAGGAACTGGCACTTGGCACTGAGTTAATAGGTTAGTCCCAAAAAAGATATAAAATAGCATATTCATCCATACAAAACAACCAAAGTTGACATGATAATAGCATGGAACCATCAAAAATCATAGATACGTTGGAAACGTATCAGTGATCTCTTTGCCTCCTATGCCGGCAATCTCGTTGGTGATGAGAGCTAGCCTAGAGTACATTTCTGCGACACCTTCACCATCCTTCATCTTGAACTTGTGAAGCTCACTTTGAAGCACATCCAACTTTGATTCTCTGACAGAATCAGTACCTTCATGCATATCGATCAAAGTATGCCAAATATGTTTTGCATTCTCAAGGCGGCTGATTTTCTTGAATTCCTCGGGGCATAGACAGTTGAAGATGATGTCGCAGGCTTGAGCATTGAGTTGCAACATCTTCAGTTCATTAGTTGTGGCATCATGATCCGGTTCATTCCCTTCTCCGAAGAAGTTACCTTGCACACCAACACGAATAACAGCCCAAACATGAGGATTAAAGCCATGAATATGCATTTTCATCTTATGGTTCCTACTAGTAAAATTAGTGCCATCGAAGTATGGACCTCTACGGTGATAATTTCCCTCACTAGACGCCATACTCTCCTAGGTTGTGAAACCAATGCAATGAAGACCAAAGGTCTGATACCACTTGTAGGATCGAAAGTATGTCTAGAGGGGGGTGATTAGACTACTTGACAAGATAATTTTTTTTCCTTTTCCTAATTTTAGTTGAGGGGTAGTTTTTGCAGTTATAGCAAGTCAAGTACACCCTACACATGCAGTTCTAAGAGTGTAGCAGCGGAATGTGAAACATGCAAGTGTAAAGTAAAGGAGTAAGGTAGGGAGATAAAATGCATGAGGTTGACATGGTGATTTTTGGCATGGTTCCGATAGGTGGCGCTATCGTACGTCCATGTTCGTGGAGACTTCAACCCACGAAGGGTAACGACTGCGAGAGTCCACGGAGGGATCCACCCACAAGGGGTCCACGAAGAAGTGGCCTTGTCTATTCCACCACGACTTCCTTCCACGAAGGACTAGCCTTACTCACGGTAGATCTTCACGAAGTAGGCGATCTCCTTGCCCTTACAAACATCTTGGTTCAACTACACAATATGAAGTAGGTGGCTCCAAAGAGACACCTAACCAATCTAGGAGGCACCACCCTCCAAAAGGTAATATATGCGGTAGATTAATGAACTCCTTGCTATTGAGCTTCTAAAGATAGTCTCCTCAACACAAAATCACTCTCTCAAGGAATAGGCATGGATAGGAGAGATTGATTTGGTGGAAAGCAATTTGTGGAGGCTAGAGATCAAGTTTCAAATGATTGGATTGGAATATCTTCGTCTCAACACATGAGTAGGTGGTTCTGTCTCAGAAAATGGATCTGGAAATGAAGTGTGTGTCATGAGTGCTTCTCCCACGAATGATAGATGGGTGAAGTGGTATATATAGGAAGCACATAAAATCCAACTATTACACCTAAAGTGGCAAACTCGGTGGCACCAAAATCATAAACTCGGTGGTACCATTCACACAAAAGGCATCAACTTTTGAATCTTGATGGGACCGATATAAACAACTCGGTGGCACCGAAAATGTGGCTAATGGTCAGATGACCAAATTTGGTGGCAACTATACTCAAACTAGGAAATTTCGATTTTGTGTACTGAGGCAACACAAAGTGGGTCAACCTGAACTCGGTAGCACCAATATGGATTCAGGTTCCCCAGTTTGGTGGGAATGACTTGGGTTTTTGTATGAGGTCAAACTCGGTGGGTGCGAAATGTGAAAGTTGGTGACACCGAATTTGAGTATGTGGAATTGCACAGACTGGTTATGTGGGAAAAATGACTTACTATTTTGGTGGCTAACTTTGAGCACTTGAGCAACGAGTTCATTTTACTACCTCACCCCCTTTAAATAGTATTGGGTTTCCTATGGACTCAAAAGTGATTTCTCACAAATAAAAAATGAATAGTCTTGTAGCTTGAACCTTGAGCCAATCTTATTCCTTTCTTGCATCAGGCGGCATCTCCACATAAGCCTTTAGCTAAAGCATCTTTTGAACTTTTCGGAAATATACTAGGAAAAACATATTAGTCCAATGTTGCATATGTTGTGATCAATTATCCAAACCAACCTAGGGAGCAATTAGTTTTCACTAGGCACAGTGGATAAACTCGGATGTACGAGTTCGGGCTCCACTCAGGAGTGGTAACAACCCTACGTCCCGAGCCCTGAGGTTGATGTTTTCCTATAGGGTATATGATATTACCAGGTGTTGAACCCTTGAGCTAGAGCCTGGGAGTGGCTTATATTGTGTATGCCATGACCTACGGAGCTTCATTACAAGGCGAGTTAATGCTAATAAATAAGGGAGTTACTAGAAACGGCAGCTATAATGTATGGCGTCACTAGTAACGCAGGTCTTCACTTCACATCATGTGATATATTAAGTCCTTAGCCATTGCAGCCTCTTTGGTGCCATTGTCTTGTTGTGGTCCGAGTGCGAGGGAGCGTCCGACTGACACAAGGCGACCGAATGACTCCATGTAAGACGAGTGATGGATCACTATACCGAGTGAGGTTGAGAATACACTAGTGACTTGAAGAACACTCGTGGGCCTTGGGAAGCAGGTCTGTAGGCGTACCCCTAATGTACAACCCCGTAAGTAGCCCTTGAATCGGTTGAGGTATTGCAGACCAAGTGAATGACCTCCTTAGATGTCCTTGGAATTTCGGACACTAAGTTTATAGCTCGAGATTACGTCATTTCGACTCTCGACAAACCACTACGGATTCAAGAGCGAAAAATTTCGAATGCCCGAACATACTGGTATGTCTGCACTCATTAGTGATCGACTATCTTTCGAGAAGATAGATTCAATGAATTAGACAATCATGAGCTCAGAGCTCCGAATATCCAATCGGTGAGATGGGACGGATCACACGTGCACCAAGGCAAAGACGATATGGTCGCCTTTGTTAGTTACCGAAGTGATCGGGGTCTCGCGGAGTGACAAGCGAGGAAAACATTCGGCCCACGTCGTCACATGACATCGATACGGAATTCATTAGGGATATGAGGGGGATTAGTTTTTTCGCCACTTTTTTAATTGACGGGGCGCGCACGGGCGGTGGATACGGCGATGACGTGGGTAGTGCAGTTAGTGGAGCGACGCCTCGATTTATGCGCCTATAATGTTGCTGTCGTGCTATAGTGCGTGCCATCCTCGGGATTTTCCGGATCTTCCTCAGGTTGGCGAAGTACTCGATGGGGTATCTTCCCGTTGGGTATTTAAAGCGCGAGGTGGAAACGAGAGGAAACAACGCCTCAGATTCAGGCCATTTCCAACCCCACTTCTTCCTCTGGCCACCGAAGCCGAGAGCTGCCTACCACCTCCGACGACTCCCTGCCCCGACTCCTCCGTCGGGCAGCATGGTGAAAGGAGCGACGACAAAGGCCGAGCGGGCCAAGAAGGGTCGCACGGATCCTCTTCAAGTGCCGGAGCTCCCCCACGAGGTTGGGTCCAAGGAGACTCGATGTTGTCTCGAGTCTCCGAGGGGTAGTTCCGGGAGCTGGAGAGTGAAGGCCTAATTGCTCCAGGGAGGTGGCGGCTGCCCCACGACGGTGTAATGCCTAAGAAGAGGTCCTATCCTTATTTTGGCGCGGGGGGCTCAATGGGGATAGAAACGCATCTCGTCGTTTCACAAGAATGGATATCGTTACAAGTACATGTACTGAAAAGATGAGTATAAAGAGTTGGCTTACACTCCCGACAAGCTACATCCTAGTCACATGAGTACAATACATACAATCATCATGGAGAAGAGCAGGGTCCGACTACGGACGAAAACAAATGATAAAACAAGGATGTACATCCTTGTTATCCCAGGCCGTCAGCCTGAAACCCATCCTAGATCAAAGAATAAAAAGAAGAAGAAATCCAAATGGACACTCATCGCACTCACGTCGGTGTTGTTGTAATCTGTGAGCCACAGGGGACTTAGCAATCTCATATCCAAAGGTATCAAGACTAGCAAAGCTTAATGGGTGAGGTAAGGTTAAGTGGTCAGGCTGCAGCAAGCGACTAAGAATTTATTTGAGGTGGCTAGCTTACGAGTACAAGAATAAGAGAAGGGGATGATGTACGCATAGCGGACGTGAACTGCTAATGATCAAATGAATAATCCTAAACACCTACTTACGTCTGACATAACCCCACCGTGTCTTCGATCGGAGAAGGAGCTCACGAAAGAGACAGTCACGGTTACACACTCTGTTGGCAAGTTTTAATTAGGGTTACTTCAAGTTATCTAGAACCGGATGTTAATAAAATTTCCACGTTGCCACATAACTGCGGGCACGGCCTTCTGAAAGATTTAACCCTGCAGGGGTCCTCCAACTAGTCCATCACAAACAACCACACGTTGCGACGGAATGATCTCGATCAGGGAAACCCGTGATCTCCTTGGGTTCCTATTGGAAAACCTCAACCTCGAGATAACCCAAAGCATCCTCGGAACCCCTCACACAAGACGCTCGAGAAAGGTAAAACAAATCCAGTAAGGCCGTCCGGTGTGTCGACGATCCCGATAGGAGCCGCGTATCTCGTTCTCAGGACACGACGGATAAGCGACGCGTACGGTGGCCTGATAGAAATCACCCAAGTTGGCCTGGGTTGGCCCCGCACGGTGCTCTATTTTGGACCAGCACCATCAGAACTGGCCCTCCCTGTATTATGTTGAATTAACCCTCGGGTTCATCATGCCCTATGTTTTTAGTATTAGCAGAATTATCTTGTTGGGCAAATATAGTACCAATGTTGGGCCTTGCCAGACGGGCTTTATCCCAAGAGGGCAATTTAGGGGGTCCCCATAACAACCCCAAGCATCTTAGGAGCGCTCATTTATGGAACATAACACCGGTAGTCGAAACTAAGGCGGCAAAGCTGGAACAAAACACCAGGCTAGAAAGCCAAGCCTTCCACCCTTTACCAAGTATATAGGTGCATTAAATTAAATAGCAATTAATAGGGTGATATAACAAGGAACCCAGGTTAACACATGGAAGCAACTTCACCTTCAACTTGCAACGCAATTTAATGGTTAAGCAAGGCCTAACATAGCCAATCAGTGGTTTGCTAGGTTGTAGTAAGGTTGAAGGTTTTCATGGCAATGTTGGGAGGTTGATATTTAACAGGTGGTAGGCGACAAGACATAACGATAGAAACAAAACAACTAGCATGGCAATGATAGTAATGGTATCTAGGGAAATGATCATCTTGCCTGAGATCCCTCTTGGAAATAGAACGACTCTGAGAAGCACGAACCGAGGTAGTCGAATGGATCCTCACATTCTGACACGCTTGCGGAACTCTATCGAGACGGAGCAAACTAAAACAAAAATCAACACACGATATTCACCACGACACTTGCACGACATGATGCACAACACATATGATGCATGCTTGGTTAAATCATGCAAGGCACGGCACGACAAATCGCACAAACAGATACTACACATTAAGTAAAGCTCAATATGCAACGAGTTGCATATTGATGAAACTCCACATTTCCTATTTAGTTCACTCTCATTTATTTACCCGGCAATATTAAATATTGTTAAACATAGAAAGGGGTGAAGCACAAATAATCTACCTATCTAGGCATTTTAAATGAGGCCGGAAACAACCTATAGTATCTCCGAAATGACCCCGCACGTTAACTTTGTAATCTATCCAGATTTGTCCTAATCGCATTTTAATTTTGTTAAACGGCAAAACAAAGTGAATCACGTGGTTATATTCAACGTTCTAGTCCATTTACATATATGGCTCATCCCCAGCGGAGCTACGTTTATCTAACTACTAATTATAATGTTTCTATCACGTTGACACGCAAACCGATGCAAACAACATGTCTAATAGTACTAAATATGCATGAGAGTTGGAAAATATTAATCTATGCGAAATTATACACGTTCTACATAGAAAACTTAATCTGATCTGACGCACGGTTTAAAAACAACGCGTGTTTTAAAAATATGTAGTTTTCTAAAATTAAATAAAATCGCAAGTGCTAAAAAAACATACACGAGCCGAAACTGGTGCGCAATTTAACTATACTATGCAAGTGTAGCAAGATAGTAGAGGGGGGCCTGGAGCTCACCTCGGCCTCATGGGACGGATCTGGAGAGGAGGGAGGTAGAGTTGGTCGCGGGAGCCGGGCTGGCTCGGGATCCAGTTGGGCTGCCTAGAGCGGCGGCTGGGCCATCGGGGAGGCGAGGAGGAGGCCGGCTGGGGCACTGACCGGGCCGGTTCGGGGGCCCAGGCGCTGGTCAACAGGGGCACTTGGGATCCCGATCTGGATCCTGACGCGAGGCGGCGGGTGGCGATGGAGATGGCGACGGGGCAACGCGCCCGGGGAGGCTCGCGATCGGGATCCGCCCCCACATTGGGGAGGCGGAGGCACTCCTGCCTGGCGATGGCGGGGCAGCGGCTGGTGGTCGGGGCTTCGGGTGAGGGCGGCGACTGCGAGCTGCAGAGAGGCGGCACGGGAGCTTCGTCTCCCATCCTGTGCATGAGCCGGAGCTGGGGCGCATGCTGCAAGGGGCGGTTGTGGGGCGATCCGGGCCCGGGCGGGCCGGATCTAGGCCTCGCGGTCCCAGTGGCTGAGGAGAGAGGACGTGGGAGAGGTGGCGGCTGGTTGTTGGGGTGGCACAGAAATCGAGGCAGGGGTAGGGTTTCCACATTAGGAAGGCTAGGCCTTCTTTATATAGGCACGGATCTAGGGTTAGGGGGTTTTTAGCTCCGGTTTTAACCACGCGATCGTGATCGAACGACTCTGAACGCGGGGATGGGCTAGCCTGGGTTGTGTAGGGGGGTCGGTGGAGATGAGAGGGAAAACGGGCAACCGGCGACAGAGTTTCAAAACACCGAAAATGTCCGACGATAAACCGATGGCGGTGCCGCTACGGTCGACCGTTCGGGTATTAAACGGACTCCGATTGCGATGAAATTTGGCAGGCGGCCTACCTACATGAAAATAAGACCGCACGCCAAGTTTCAACCTAATCCGAGAATATTTTCCAGACACCTTTAAAAACAATATTTTATCGATGACACGGGCGCGTGCGTGTGTGGTTGGTCTCGAAACGGTCAACGACGAAGACGGAGAGAACTGGGAACTAATAACGGTTGCAAGTTTTGAAAACTGGCGGCAACGGAGTGCCAATGCAATGTTGATGATGCGATGATGAATTTGACAAACAAATAATCACACGTCGGCAACGGAATAAAAAGGGAATCTTCTGGGGCGTCGGTCTCGGGCTGTCAAAGACGGCGAGTAGGAGCCCGCGCCTCGGAATGACTAGCGAGTGCTTCTCGTCACCCATATAGAGAAAGGTTTTTCTTTGCCTCTACACCCCTTTTTCTGAGTGTTCCTTGGTTGCTTCGATGCTCAACTCCACCACCTTCCCCCCAACATTGTCTCGTATTTAGCAGCATTTGTATCCTTGTGCGATGTAACAGCGTGAGATCGACGGCCCAGAAGATTCCCCTTTTATTCTATTATCGCCCTATGATTTATTTGTTTGCCGCATTCATCATCGCATCATGCACATCATCCGCATTGCATTGGCACTTTGTTGTCGCCAGTTTTGAAAACTTGCATCCATTATTAGTTGTCGGTTCTCTCCGTTTTTGTCGTTGACCTTTTCGAGTCCAACAACACACGCACGCGCCCGCGACATCGTTAAAATCTTGTTTTTAAAAGTGTGTATAAAACAATTTTGGATTGGGTTCAAAGTTTGCGTGCGGTCTTATTTTAATGTAGATAGACCTCCTACCAAATTTCGTCGCAATCAGAGTTTGTTTGATACCCAAACCGTTAAACCTATAGCGGTACTATAGCCCGGTCAATTGTCGAAAGTTTTGGTATTTTAAACTCTGTCGCTGGGTTGCCCGTTTTCCCTCTCATCCCCGCCTAGCTCCTCTGCACAGTTCACCGACCTGCCCGCAACCTAGCCCGGAACTTCTCCCGGACCCGAACCGGGTGGTCATGACCGTTGGATCCGTATTAACCCCATTTTATCGCAAACCCTCATCGATTTGTCCACTGGACTCCCTAACCTAGCTATTTCCGATCGTCCTATTTAATCAGAGGGTCCTAACCCTAATATTTTTCGCTATATATAGATCACCCCTAGCCTAACCCTAGAATCGAGGACCCCTGTCCAACCCCTCAGCCGCCGCCGCCACCTTCCTCCTTGAAATCCCCATCTACCCAACCGGCTTCACACCTCCCGATCCCCTCGTTCCCCCTCCTCGATCCCCATCGTTTGACCATTGGCCATGGCGCCCGATGGCTGGTGAGCCTGGGCCAGTGATGTGCCCTCCATTTTCCCCGCATCACGAAGCCCCTCCATGCCTCGACCTCCTCTTTGTAGAGCCACCCTTGGCCAGAGCCGCTCGTGGATCTGCTAGCGTCATGTTGTGCAAGGGCTTCCCTGAGTGCCCCCCGCAACCCCTATCTTCGCTTCGGCCGGCGAGCTCCACATCAGAGACCACGAGTGCCCACATCCGCCGCTCCTTCTCTCGCGAGCACTGCCGTCTCTGGAGCCCAGCATCGGCAAGCCGTTGTCACGCCCTCGTCTCGGATCCGAGCTCCGTAGAGCCATGGCGCCACCTCAAGCATTCGTTGCTCCACCCACGAGCTCCGGTGGCCCTTGTGTGCTGCACCAGCACCAAACCCCCACTGGTTCCTCACCTCGCATGGATCGGGTCGTCGCCCCGGTCATCCGCACCACCCTGCCACCTTGCCTCGCGCCGGCCATGGCCTCCGCCAGGGTCCAGCATCCCAGCCGCCTGCCTGCCTACTGCTGCACTTCCGCGTGCCCCAATTTGCATGTTGTTACTATATACTGATGTTGCCTCAATTGCGTGCTGTTGTTTTCGCCGATGTTCTCGTGGCTCCGTGTTTCCTTGAGATGCTGCTGGTTTGGATTGGCCATTTGGATGTGTCAACCGTGGAATTTTATGTCATTTATATTTGGATCATGCAAGTGCTAAGATGACCATGTGCCTATGCTACCATCACCGAATCCGAGACCTCCCCAAACATGAGGATCCTTGAATCACCAAGTACCCCTTCGGAATCGTCAAGGCCGATGCAACAACACATGAACAACTACGGGAACCACTGCCGTCGACCCCCACAGATCGTGGATTTTCCAAGTTCCTCTCCAAACCGTGTATGACTACCGTCGCCGAAGACCCGTTCATAACCCACAAGTATATGGGATCAATTGTAGCCTTTCTCGATAAGTAAGAGTGTTGAACCCAACGAGAAGCTAAAGGTAGGACAAATATTCCCTCAAGTTCTATCGACCACCGATACAACTCTACGCACACTTTACGTTTGCTTTACTTATAACAAGTATGAAACTAGAAGTACTTTGTAGGAGTGATAGGATAGGCTTGCAAGAAAGTAAATAACAAGTAAATAAAACTAGGGGCTGGTTGGATAAAGAAACAACTACGAGTGTGTAACGAGTGTGGAAAAGTGGTGGTAGGAGTTGCGGAATTGTGCCTAAGAAATTGACTACGTTACTAGATCGATAATAAGTACCATGTGGGAGAGGCCTCTGCTAGCATGGCATCCCTTACTTGGAATTCTATGCACTTATGATTGGAACTATTAGCAAGCGTCCGCAACTATTAACGTTCATTAAGGTAAAACCCAACCATAGCAATAAGATATATTGGTCCCCCTTCAATCCCATATGCATCAATTTCTATGCTAGGTTTGAAGCTTCTTTCACTCTAGTCTGCCAATACATAGTCCTATCAACATACAACTAACCCTATGGTGTGATCCACGCACGCGATCATATGATGGGCACCAAATTACAACAACATAACCACAAGCAAATTAAACCAATCATAGCAATTCATCAATCACCGATAGGACAACGATAATCTACTCAGACATCACAGGATAGCAACACATCATTGGATAATAATATGTAGCATAAAGCACCATATTCAAGTAGAGGGTACAGCGGGTTGCGGGGGAGTGAACCGCTGAATATAGGTAGGGGTAGATGATGGAGATGTTGGTGAAGATGACGGAGGTGTTGGTGTAGATCACCGTCACACGATGATGTCCCGGGCGGCGTTCCGGCGGCGCCGGGAGAGAGGCGGAGAGAGCCCCCCTCCTTCTTCTTCTTCCTTGACCTCCTCCCTAAATGGGAGAAGGGTTTCCCCTCTGGTCCATGGTCTCCATGGCGTCAGAGGGGCGAGAGCCCCTCCGAGATTGGATCTCTCTCTCTATGTCCTTGTGTTTCTGCGCTCCCAAATTCTGCGTTTCACCGTTTCTTAAATTCCCGGAGATCCGTACCTCCGATGGGGCTGAAATTTTAACACGATTTTCTTCCAGATATTATCTTTCTTGCAGCGAAATAAGCGCGCCAACCATCTTAAGGTGTGGCCACAAGCCTGCCTGCCGCGGGCGCACCCCCTGGGAGCGGCGACAGGGCTTGAGGGCACTCCGTGCATCGCCTCGCGTTTATTGTTCTTCCCAAAAATCATAAATATTCTAAAACAAATTCCCGTAAGTTTTTATTACGTTTGTAATTTGTTTGGTATGGATATTGTGTGGAAAAAAACATGCAACAAGCAACAACTGGCACTGGGCACTGGATCAATATGTTAGTCCCAAAAATAGTATAAAAAGTTGCCAAAAGTATATGAAAGTTGTAGAATATTGGCATGAAACAATCAAAAATTATAGATACGACGGAGATGTATCAGCATCCCCAAGCTTAATTCCTTCTCGTCCTCGAATAGGTAAATGATAAAAAGATAATTTTTGATGTGGAATTCTACCTAGCATACTCTTGATCATATAATCTAATCATGGCATGAATACTAAAACACGAGTGATTCAAAGCAATAGTCTATCATTTGACATAAAGACAATAATATTTCAAGTATACTAATAAAGCAATCATGTGTTCTCAAAATATCATGGCCAAAGAAAGATATCCCTACAAAATCATATAGTTTGGCTATGCTTCATCTTCCCCACACAACGTATTTAAATCATGCACAACTCCGGTTTTAGCCAAGCAATTGTTTCATAATTTAGTGTTCTCAAACTTTTTCAACTTTCACGCAATACATGAGCGTGAACCATGGACATAGCACTATAGGTGGAATAGAATATCGTGGTTGTGGAGAAGACAAAAAGGAGGAGATAGTCTCACATCAACTAGGCGTATCAACGGGCTATGGAGATGCCCATCAATAGATATCAATGTGAGTGAGTAGGGATTGCCACGCAACGGATGAACTAGAGCTTATAAGTGTATGAAAGCTCACAAAAGAAACTAGTGGGTGTGCACCCAACTTGCTTGCTCACGAAGACCTAGGGAAATTTTGAGGAAGCCCATCATTGGAATATACAAGCCAAGTTATATAATGAAAATTTCCCAGTAGTATATGGAAGTGACAACATAGGAGACTCTCTGTCATGAAGATCATAGTGCTATTTGAAATGGGCAAGAGGATAGTAGCAATTGTCCCTTCTCTCTTTTCTCTCATTTTTTTTGTGGGCTCTTTGGCATCTTTTTTTGTAAATGGGCTTCGCTGGCCTCTTTTATTTCCTCACATGGGACAATGCTCTATTAATAATGATTATCACACTTACAACTCAATACTTAGAGCAATGATGACTCTATATGAAATGCCTTCGATAGTGTACCGTGACAATGATCTAGCATAGCAATGACATCAAAAAACGGACAAGCCATGGTAACATCATGCTAGCTATCTTACGATCATGCAATGGCAATATGGAAGTGGTGACACATGTCATGAGACGGAACAGTGGTAGTTGCATGGCAATATATCTCGGAATGGCTATGAAAATGCCAAAATAGGTAGGTATGGTGGCTGTTTTGAGGGAGGCTATATGGTGGGTGTAATGCACCGGCGAAAGTTGCGCGGTACTAGAGAGGCTAGCAATGGTGGAAGGGTGAGAGTGCGTATAATCCATGGACTCAACATTAGTCATAAAGAACTCACACACTTATTGCACAATTCTATTAGTCATTGAAACAAGGTACTACACGCATGCTCCTAGGGGAAAGGTTGGTAGGAGTTAACCATCGCGCGATCCCGACCTCCACACAAAGGATGACAATCAATAAATAAATCATGCTCCGACTTCATCACATAACAGTTCACCATACGTGCATGCTACGGGAATCACAAACCTTAACACAAGTATTTCTAAAAATACACAATTACTCACTAGCATGACTTTAATATCACATATTCATGTCGCAAAACTGTTGCAAGGAATCAAACATATCATATTCAGTGATCTACAAGTTTTATGTAGGATTTTATGACTAACCATGTGAATGAACAACTCCTGTTAACTCTCTAAATAGGTATAAGTGAAGCATGAGAGTTTAATTCTTTCTACAAAAGATATGCCCCGCTCTAACAAATATAAGTGAAGCAAAAGAGCATTCTACAAATGGCGGTTTTCTGTGTGTAGGGAAACAGGCAATCCAAACTTCAAAAGATATAAGTGAAGCACAAGAAGCATTCTATAAAGCCAACCAAGTACTATCTCATACCAGAATGGTGCATAAAAGATAAAGGGAAAATAAACAGAAAAGACGCTCCAAGCATTTGCACATATCATGTGACGAATTAAAATATAGCTCCGAGTAAAATTACCAATAGATTGTTGACGAAAGAGGGGCTGCCTTCTGGGGCATCCCCAAGCTTAGACGCTTGAGTCTTCCATGAATATTACCTTGGGGTGCATCGGGCATCCCCAAGCTTAGGCTCTTGCCTCTCCTTATTCCTTCATCCTTCGTGCTCTCACCCAAAACATGAAAACTTCAATCACACAAAACTCAACAAAACTTCTTGAGATCCGTTAGTATAATAAAATAAATCACCACTTGAAGTACTGTTGTGAACTCATTCTAAATTCATATTAGCATTATATCTACTATAATACAACTTCACCATGGTTCATACCCCCCGATCATACCCATAGATTCATCAAAATAAGAGAACAATGCATAGAAAACAGAATCTGTCAAAACAGAACAGTTTGTAGCAATCTATATATTCCGTATACTTCTGATATCTCAAAAACTCTGAAAAATTACGAACGTCTGGAAAATTTGCATATCAATCATCAGAAAAAAGAATCAACTCAAAAGATATTCCAGAATACAAATGAAAATTAATTTCGTGAGCAGAAAGTTTCTGTCTTTTCTCAGCGTGATCAAACAACTATCACCCAAACTAATCGTAAAGGCTTTACTTGGCACATTATTTTTAAAAACACAAAGGAATTGTACAAGGGGATAATTATTTTTGTGAGAAACTTCCATGAAAAATTCTACATTGTTTTTATGAGCATGAACACAAGTGTTCAAGGTCGACCCTCACTTCCGCAATGCATCACCTTTCAATCGCTTCTCTTTTTGAAAAAGTTTTAAGTTCCCCTGTATATTTTTTTGTTTTGAAACTAAATAAAAGCACTCAAAAGAAATAAATGACTCTCTAAAACTTCTGGGTTGTCTCCCAGGAAGCGCTTTCTTTAAAGCCATTAAGCTAGGCATAAAGTGCTCAAGTAATGGATCCACCCGGATCCCAAGGTATATCAAAGCCAACTTTAATTAGCAATGATTTTAAATTTAGTAGTGAGCACAAGGTAACATATATCATGCAATGACGACGTCTAACTCTCTTCCTACGCATTGGCATGTCATAAAAGAACAATTCATGCACATCAAGTAAAGGCCAATACATAGCATAAGAAGTTTCTTGCAATTTTATCGTATTGGAAACATAGAGAGGTGGAGATGTAGTTCTTCTCTCATAATAATTGCAAGTAGGAGCAGCAAGCACATGCATATTATATTCATAAAAATCAGAATGTGTAACATAAGGAACTATGGCTATCTCATCTTCAAAAGCATCATTCATATTGGCATCATGGCCACAAGCATAGGAAGCATCAAGTTCATCAAAAAGGGATATTTCAAACGAATCCAAGGGATCATAGCATTTATCCTTCGGTAAGAACGAAGGGAAATTAAATGATGTATGAGTACAAGAGTTACTCTCATTAGAAGGTGGACACGGGTAGCTAGTCCGTTCTTCCTCCTTTTGTTCTTCGCTCTCCTCGTCATCTTTTTCATCTAATGAGCTCACAATTTCAGCATTTCCTTGTTCCATAGTTTCCTGCAAAATAATAGTCTCTTCTTGGGCAGCATAGGATTTCTCCTTAAATCGTTCAATATGGGCATTATATTCATAATTAGTATAACAATAATGAAGCATATCCAAATATTCAGATCGGTAAGGAGCATCATCATTATCATCACACCTTTTAAACAGAGCCTCAATTTCATAAGCACCCATAAAAGTAACAAACTCTTCTATTTGATCCACATCATAGTAATCATATATACCATTAGAGTAAGAAGCCAAGGTTCTATGATCATTAAACTCACAAGAAAAGGGAAGGCGTGGAGCCTTAATCCTAGAGCAACAAGTAACACCATATCTCTTGCATAGTTCCCAAGCATACCATTTCAACAAATGGATTTGATACCATAAAAGTTTCCCTTTTTAAGTCAAGCGATAATCCCTAAAGTATTCACGTTGATCCAACGTGTATCCCATTATATAATTGAATGGGGCTTTCTCAGGATTATTAAAGAAGTGCATAATATTTTCCACATAACGAGCCTCGAGGGTTTTAGGAGGTTCCCCATCTCCATGAGTAGCAAGTACAGCTAATTTTTTTGGCATTTCGTGTTCCATATCCATAACTAAAGATAGAGAACAACTTAGAACAGCAAATAAATCTACTTAGTGATAAAGAAAACAAGCACACACAAGAATATTCACCCCACGCTATTGCTCCCCGGCAACGGTGCTAGAAAAAGGTCTTGATAACCCACAAGTATAGGGGATCAATTGTAGCCTTTCTCGATAAGTAAAAGTGTCGAACCCAACGAGGAGCTAAAGGTAGGACAAATATTCCCTCAAGTTCTATCGATCACCGATACAACTCTACGCACACTTTACGTTCGCTTTACCTAGAACAAGTATGAAACTAGAAGTACTTTGTAGGAGTGATAGGATAGGCTTGCAAGAAAGTAAAGAACACGTAAATAAAACTAGGGCCTGGTTAGATAAAGTATACGAGTGTCTGACGAGTGTGGAAAAGTGGTGGTAGGAGTTGTGGAATTGTCCCTAAGCAATTGACTACGTTACTAGATCGATAGGAAGTACCATGTGGGAGAGGCCTCTGCTAGCATGTCATCCCTTACTTGGAATTCTATGCACTTATGATTGGAACTATTAGCAAGCGTCCACAACTATTAACGTTCATTAAGGTAAAACCCAACCATAGTAATAAGATATATTGGTCCCCCTTCAACCCCATATGCATCAATTTCTATGCTAGGTTTGAAGCTTCTGTCACTCTAGCCTGCCAATACATAGTCCTATCAACATACAACTAACCCTATGGTGTGATCCACACACGCGTTCATATGATGGGCACCAAAGGACAGCAACATAACCACAAGCAAATTAAACCAATCATAGCAATTCATCAATCACCGATAGGACAACGATAATCTACTCAGACATCATAGGATAGCAACACATCATTGGATAATAATATGTAGCATAAAGCACCATGTTGCGGGAGAGTGAACCGCTGAATATAGGTGGGGGAAGATGATGGAGATGTTGGTGAAGATGACGGAGGTGTTGGTGTAGATCGCCGTCACATGATGATGTCCCGGGTGGCGTTCCGGCGCCGCCGGGAGAGAAGGGGAGAGAGCCCCCCTCCTTCTTCTTCTTCCTTGACCTCCTCCCTAGATAGGAGAAGGGTTTCCCCTCTGGTCCATGGTCTCCATGGCGGCGGAGGGGAGAGAGCCCCTCCGAGATTGGATCTCTCTCTGTGTGTGTCCTTCTGCTTCTCCGCTCCTAGATTCTGCGTTTCACCGTTTCTTAAATTCACGGAGATCCTTAACTCCGATTGAGCTGAAATTTTAACACGATTTTCTTATGGATATTATCTTTCGTGCGGAGAAAGAAGGGCGACAACTGCCTTAAGGAGTGGCCACAAGCCTGCCTGCCGCGGGCGCACCCCCTGGCAGCGGCGACAGGGCTTGTGGGCACTCCGTCCATCGCCTTGCGTTGATTCTTCTTCCCAAAAATCATAAATATTCCAAAAAAAAATCCCCGTAAGTTTTTATTATGTTTGGACGTCGTTTGGTATGGATATTCTGAGAAACAAAAAACATGCAACAAACAGGAACAGGCACTGGGCACTGGATCAATATGTTAGTCCCAAAAATAGTATAAAAAGTTGCCAAAAGTATATGAAAGTTGGAGAATATTGGCATAAAACAATTAAAAGTTATAGATACGACAGAGACGTATCACCCGTGTACCACTACTTCCATGACGTTGTGGGGACCCCGACTTACGAGGCGAGAATACCGAATGAACGTGCTCAGTGATCCCACAGATAAATGGTCACCGAACACACATATACTGAATATTAAGAGTCTTACATCCATGTACCGAATTATTACATCACATGACCGAATGGTCAAGTTCACAAGGTAGGGCCTATAAGGCCAATCACACTGATACAACTAGTAGCGGAAATCTTAGGGCCAGGCGGGTGCCCATGCCATCAGCCTACATCAACAAGCATTCTGACTGGGAAGCGTCCTAGTTCGCAGGGCCGGCTCCGAAGACGTACTCTTCTCCAAACTCCGGTACTTCCATGCCTGGTCAATAATATAACCAGTGGAAAGCCAATGAGTACTTTTGAATGTACTCGCAAACAGCCCATGATATGAACAATGCAATTGGTAGTATAACAAGTAATATGGAGCTTTGGTGGATAGCAACTTGTCTATGATTAAACTTGTTCATGGATATGAATCATGAACTAGATGTTGATTAGAAGAACAGGTTACAGATATCAATATATCTGTCAAGGGATGAACACTCCGGGTTCACCCTATATGCCAAGTCATCAAACTTGGTCATATCAATTGTTTCATATTAACACCACACACTCACACACACTTGGTTTATGCGGAAATGACTGGACGTAGTTTAAGGAGGATTACCCAACTGTCCTTAACAATGCACATGGCTATTCGAATAGTTTTTCACTCTCCAGAGGTAGTACGCTGGACCCACGAGATCCGGGAAACTTTCGTGTCAACCAGGACTCGCGGTATATAACATACCCGAGGTAAGTACCCGATCAATGCCTTTCCCTGACGATACTAGACAAAGAGGTCCACTCGATTGGTACCCAGCCCACATGTTGTAC
The DNA here is from genome assembly GCF_904849725.1 of Hordeum vulgare subsp. vulgare. NCBI lineage: Eukaryota > Viridiplantae > Streptophyta > Magnoliopsida > Poales > Poaceae > Hordeum > Hordeum vulgare. The sequence goes on from NC_058524.1 coordinate 276,606,649, forward strand.
GTCTTACGAGCACCGTCTCTAGACAGTATCAACCATGCGGGGACCAACGGTGTGCCTGGAACACGTAAAAACGACATAGTCGCCCTTCCTGGCACGACCCCATCACGAGAGTGAGCACACATCACTCCCGCCACTAGTAATGTTGTTCTTTGCTAGCACCGACCAGAGTAATCAACAAAGCCCCGTCCCATAAATGGGTTATGTGGTCGTACATATAAGGTTGGGACGGTCGACAAATCATAAATCTAATCCCATTTTCAAAAATATACACACACAAAATACCCAGTGCACCACTTCACCAAAAGTGGCCAACTAACTCATCATCACCCTCGGGCATTAGTGGCACCCGACGGGGTTTTCATAAACCTTTGATTTTATACCATCATCATCATTCTCATGCTACTATTCTGCTTAGCTCTACTTGTAAAAATGGTATTAGCGTGATGATCATGCCCAAAAAGCAAGTGCTCCGGTGGAGCCATCAGTAACATCACTTCCATGATTTACCGATACTTACGATCACATGCAGTGGAAATATTTAACTAGCATGCAATATATCATATGCAATAAGTAGCTCACTAAAAAATAGATCACAAAGTCACTTTAAAAATGTTGTTTAATTCTGATAAATCCACATTGTTATTTTAAAAATATTTGTCTCTGGTTTAGTGAAAGAATATTTTTAAAATCAATATAATAGAAGCAAAACTATTCCAAATTAACCCTTTTAATTATTGTAAAACAGAATAGTTGTTACATAAATTCAACCAAGGGTTCTGTTAAATACTAAACATTTTTAGAAAAATAATAGTGGAATAATCATAAATTTATACTGGATAAATATTTTTATAAAAATCATTTAAAAACCAGGTTTAAAAAAAGGCAACAACCTCGTCTTGACTCGGCTTGGGACTGGGCCGGCCTAGTGGCCAGCCAACCAGCCTGACCAGGCGAGGGCGCCGTCAGGTTGGAACCTGACGCACGGGCCCCTGCGGTTAGTGGCTGTGGGCAATGAGGGAGAGAGAGATGGGCCACCGACAGGTGGGGCACACCTGTCGGGGTCGTCTCCTACCTCTGGACAAAGAGGAGGAGGAGCAGGCCGGTGTGGCTACCGACGTCCTCGGGCCCTAACAATGGCAGTAATGGGTCCGTCCTGTCGTCGCCTACCTCCTGGTGGTCGAGTCAACGATGGAGACGCTCTTGTTCAACGGTAGCGAGGTTGTCGCAACGGAGAGGTTTCGGGTGAAGGTGGAAGTGGCAGCTACGGGCACAGATTCTCTCGGGGCTGAGAGGGGAAAGCTTCCTGGGGGCACGAGAGTGCGTAGGTGGGCACCAGGATGCGAGAACCGACCTGTAGCCGGATCTCGACCCGAGCTTCGAGCCGGAGGGGCCTCGATCGATCTCGAGCACCGGGGCTCTGCTCTCTCAATGGGGTGGCTACGGAGGTGATTGAGGTCACGGTGAGGAGGGGATATAAATAGACCCGCGATGGTGAGCTGACTCGGGAGCGCCGGTGATCCACCGTGGCGTGCATGGGGGTGCAAAGAGAGGCTGGGGTCGAAACCACGGTCTCAGGACGTGGTTTCGGACCTCCAGGACTCATTGCGAGAGAGTGGCGCGCATTCGTGGCCGCGCTCCTCTGGACGCTTCTGGTGCGTGCGGGCATGCGTCGCACCGGCTCTTAGCGCGGGAAAGGAGGGGCCCTGAGGGCTTACTAATGCAAAAGGGTTGTCGGGGGAGAGGAGAGGCACCGCGGGGAGGCTTGATCTGGCTGTGGGAGGTAGCCCCCACCTCGGTTGCTCTCTGTAGCGCGCCCAGCGTGCAGCTTTGGCATGCCACGGCATGCTGGCACGCTCTAGGGTGCCTTGGACGTGTCTGGCATGTCCTGGGTACTGGCTTGGAGATGTCTGGCCGTTTGTATCCCGTGGGAGCATCGGCTGATGAAAGTAGGAAAGAGAAATACGTGCTGTAAGCCTTGGGCTGGAGCTCAAATTGGAGATTTTGGCCTTTCTACTTTGAACCAGTGAAGGGCCACTTGACTGGAGTTAGGCACTGGTGCTAGCCACCTAATCTGGGAGTTTGAGAGAAAGGGATTGGGTTTAGCTGGGTTTAGGAGGGGTTTTTCCCATCTGACAGAAGGTGCTTCACTGTGGTTTGGGGTGGTTGCACCCCACCATTGGCTATGCAACTTAATAGGACTGGGTTTGGTGCTATAATATGAGGCTACACCAATTTTGAGCTACATTGGACAAGTTTAGCTTTGTAAACTTAAAAACATCCCTATATGACCAGATATGTTCCTTCCAAAGGGAGTGTGGGCAAATCATGTCCCACAAATCCCATTTTTGCCATGGAGGCCTCATTTGAGGTATTAGGCACTCATGCAAAGTTTCAGCTCCATTGGATAAACTTTGCTATGTAGAGTTGCTCTAACTTCATTCTGGACAAAAGGGGTTTTGAATTATTTGGTGACCTTAACCACCTTGGGTCAAGGTGAATCTTTATACAGGCACCAAATATGGCTTAGGGAGACCACTAGAATTTTCTAGGAATTTATTGAGAATATTTACTTTGGAAATATTTCAAAAGGTCAAAATACAGAAAATAGGTTTTCAGGGTTTTGCTCAAATATTTATAATATAAATAGGGGTTGAAAATCTTGTGTACGGAAAATATATGTCCTTTTGAATATCTCCAAATTTTCTCAGATTTGTGTGAGGCAGAAAAGTATTTTTCCATATAGGAATATCATTTCTGGCCTGAGAAATGGACATGCAAGTAAAATAGGAAAATAATTCATAAAATAAGTATTTTATGGTTTTGGTGTACTAAAATGGTGTTAGAACGAAATCACCAACTTTGGGTAAGAGCACTTCTTGCCATCAAAGACTTGTAGTGCAACCCAAAGGAGGGTTTTCAATTTACCCAGAATTAAGAAAAAGTGTTTGAAAATAATTAAGTTATGAGAAATATCGATTTTGATATCACACAACCAAGCATACAATGACAACCATGGCACTCACAACATTAGTTTTGAAAAAGTTACAATAAACTCAGATTTTTGAATTACAAAAGAAGTGATAGTGAAAACAGGATGTGACACGCCTAACCCCCTTACAAGAATCCCGTCCCTGAGATTCTTAAGCTAGGTGCTAAAAAGGTACGGAAACTCTGATCGGAGATAGTCTTCACGTTCCCATGTTACTTCTCCTTAGGTGGGGTTGCTCCACTGAACCTTGAAATACTTGATGGTGCAGCTCCTGGTGCAACACTCTGCTTCATCCAAGATGCGAATCGGGCTCTCTCGGTAAGTGAGTTCTGGCTGAAGGTCGATGGCCTGATGGTCAATGTCCTTATAAAGATCTGGATGGTTTGGCGCTTGGAGACACTTTCGAAGTTGTGAGACGTGGAAGACGTTGTGCACACCCAAAAGTTCCGGAGGTAGTTCCAACCGGTAAGCAACTTCTCCACGCCTTGTTCTGATCTTAAAAGGACTAATGAACCTTGGAGTAAGTTCCCCTTGACGTGGAAACGCTTGGTTCCCTTCAGAGGTGTGACACGGAGGTACACCTGGTTTCCGAGAACGAACTCCACCTCTCTACGGTGAGAATCCGCATAGCTCTTCTGTCGTGACTTGGGTGCCTTCAAGTTTTCTTGGACAAGCTGCACCTTATCTTCTGCCTCTTGTAGAATTTCCGGCCCAAAAATCAACCCTTCACTAGTTTCGGACCAGTTGAGCAGGGTGCGGCAGTTCCGTCCATACTGAACTTTGAAAGGGGCCATCTGGGGACTGGACTGGTAGTTGTTGTTATATGAGAACTCAACGAACAACAGACAGTCTTCCCATTTGGCACCATGAGCCAAGACACAAGCGCGGAGCAAATCCTCGAGTATGTGGTTCACTCTCTCTGTCTGTCCACCCGTGTGCGGGTGGAAGGCGGTGCTGAAAGAGAGCTTAGTTCCGAGGGCTTCTTGGAACTTCTTCCAGAATCCTGAGCTGAACTGCGTGCCTCAGTCAGATACATCTCCTTGGGGACTCCGTGAAGGCTCACAATACGCTCAATGTAGAGGCTAGCCGGCTTGTCGCCCCCATAGGTGGTACTGATTGGGATGAAGTGAGACACTTTGGTCAGATGGTCGACAATGACCCATATAGAGCCATGGCCTCTACTGGACCTGGGCAAGGCGATGACGAAGTCCATGCCGACTTTGTCCCACTTCCATTCAGGCACTTGGAGAGGTTGTAGCAGTCCAACAGGTCGCTAATACTCAGCCTTCACTCGCTGGTACACGTCGCACTTGGCAACATAAGGCGATATTTCCCTCTGCATGGCATGCCACCAGAATCTTTCTCGGAGATCTTGATACATCTTGGTACCACCAGGGTGAATAGAGTAGGGTGTGTCATGTGCTTCCTGCAGGATCAAGTCCTTGAGTTCTGCCTTGTTGGGTACACATAAACATTTCCCAAACCACACTACTCTTTCCTCATCCACCGAGAATTCTGGGGCCTTGCCTTCCTGGATCTTCTTCTTGATGCCTTCAATGCATTTTTGCCCCTTCTAGGCTTCCTTGATATCGTCTGCCAGTGTTGGTTTGACTTCGAGGTTAGCCAGGAATCCTGGTTCAACTAGCTCCAACCTGAAGCTTTCCATTTCTTCATACAAGGGGTAGCCTTTCCTTGAGCATAACATTCAAGGTGTTGGCCTTCCGTCTTAAGGCATGAGCCACCACATTGGCCTTACCGGGGTGGTAATGAACGCTAAGGTCATAATCTTTGATTAACTCTAACCATCTTCGCTCCTCATAATCAACTGCTGCTGAGTAAAGATATACTTCAGACTTTTGTGGTCGGTGTATATTTCACATCGCTTCCCAGAAGGTAATGTCGCCATGTCTTCATGGCCTGCACTACCGCTGCCAACTCGAGTTCATGGGTGGCATAATTCTCCTCATGTGGGCGCAGTTGCCATGACAAATACGCCACGACCCTTCCATCTTGCATTAGGACTCCACCGAGCCCGGTTTTGGAGGAATCACAATATATCACAAACTCCTTGCTGATATCTAGAGTACCCAATACCGGGGCGGTAGTCAATCTCTTCTTCAACTCCTGGAAGCTTGCTTCACACTTCGGCGTCCATTTGAACTTCTTACCTTTCTTCAAGAGCTGAGTCATGGGTCGAGCGATGCGGGAGAATCTTTCTACGAACTTGCGATAATAGTCCGAGGAAGCTCCTGACTTCCTTCACATCGATTGGCGACTCCCAGTTGGTTACCATAGTAATCTTGGAAGGATCGAACACCAATCCACTTGTCGTCATGCTATGACCCAAGAATCCAACTTCGTTCAGCCAGAATTGGCATTTGCTGAATTTGGCATAAAGTTGCTGCTCTCAAAGCTTCTCCAACCCTAACCTCAAGTGTTTCTCATGCTCTTCTTCGGACTCGGAGAAGATTAATATGTCATCGATAAATACGACGACAAACTTATCCAGGTATTCCATGAATACCTTCTTCATGACGTAGATGAAGTAAGCTAGGGCATTTGTCAACCCGAAAGACATGACAGTGCACTCGTACAGACCATACCGAGTCACGAACGCAGTCTTGGGTATGTATTCAGGTCGGAACTTCAGCTGGTAATATCCAGATCGGAGATCGATCTTGGAATATACCTTGGCTCCATTTAACTGGCAAACAAGCCCTCAATCTTGGGGAGTGGGTACTTGTTCTTGATCGTGACTTCATTGAGAGAATGGTAATCGACACAGAGTCTGATAGTCCCATCCTTCTTAGACATGAACAGAAGAGGTAATCCCCAAGGTGATACACTCCGACAAAAGAATCCCTTCCTGAGTTGTTCATCCAGCTGCTTCTTCACCTCACCTAGCTCTTCAGATCCCATCCTATAAGGCTTCTTATAGATAGGCCTCGATCCGAGCATGAGCTCAATGATGAACTTGATGTCTCGGTCAGGAGGCATCCCTGGCAGGTCATCAGGAAAGACGTCCGGGTACTCACAGAATATCGGCACTCGGTCCAACTCTTCTCCATACAGGCTATTAACCTGCGATACTCGAGTGGATACAGGCTGAGAGACATACTTGACTTTGACCCCTTGGTCGCTCGTCATGGTAATAGACGTGTTGGCACAGTCCAAGATGCTGTGGTGTTTGGCCAACCAATCCATTCCAAGGATTACTTCTAAGCCTTGCGACTTAATGACGATGAGATCTGCTAAGAAGCTTATCCCATTGATAACGATTCCGACTCCTCTACACCCTAGGTTGGTCCTTAGCACTGCTACCAGGGTATGTACTGCCATTTGCCCATTAAACAGGGTAGGCTTCAAACCACATTTTCCGCAAACTTATGAGTAGCAAAAGAGTGCGAAGCACCACAATCAAACAATATTGTTGCTCGGGTGGAGTTGACGAGGAACGTACCCAGAATGCAGTCCGGGTCTTCCTGTGCCTCTTCTGTGGAGATATGATTAATATATCCCCTGCTATGATAATGCTGATTGTGGGGTGCTTGGTTCCTGCCTGGTGCTCCTTGGCCTTGATTTGGCGCATTGGGGCACGGTGTGTCGGGCTTCTTATTGGGACACTGCCTGGAATAGTGCCCAGTCTATCCACATCCAAAATAGGTAACCTTTCCTAGAAGATTGGTCTTGACTCCACTGTTGTTCGGTGGGTTGACTGATGGCTTGGTGTTGACTTGCTGCTGAGGCTAGTAGTTCTGGCGAAGCGTTGGAGCCTTATACTGCTGCTGCTGATAACTCGGTCTTGTTGGGGCTGACTGCCATGGGCGTGGCTTCGGCTTACTAGGTCCTCCACTAGCCATTATCTTGCGCTTACGGGTGTCATCCATTGCATGATGCTTATCTTCCAATATAAGGGCATCATTAACCAGATCGCAGAAGGTCCGGAATTCACAACAAACAATTGATACTGGAGTGACTGCTGCAGTCCTTCCATAAAGCGTTCCACTTTTGCGGCCTCAATGTTGACGTCCTCTGGTACATATCTTGAAAGGAGGTTAAACTTCTACAGATACTCCTTGATGGTTCCACTGCCTTGCCTTAAGGCTCGAATTCCCGCTTCTTAATGGTCATCATTTTGGAGGAATGTGAGCAACACGGAATCCTTCCTTGAACATCGCCCAAGTGATGACTTGTCCTGCTCGCATGATCTGGACCCATCCCACCAAGCTCTAGACGTGCCTCCGAGATAGTGAGAAGCATAAAGGACTTTCTCGCTATCATCAGTGCACTTGACCAGCGCGAGGCAGTATTCAATAGTACGGATCCAGTCATCGGCATCCAATGGTTCAGTCGTCTCCGTGAATATGGGAGGCGTAGTCCGCATAAACTCAAATAGAGTAGAGCGACCGTTGCCATTTCCGTTCAGTGGCGGATTGTTCACCAGGACTTGAGCCAGCTGCTGGATAGCGGAATTACTCGCTTGACGTTCCTCTCGGAGAGCTTGAAGAAACTGAGCCATAGTCAAGCTTTCAGGAGGAGGCGGTGGAATATCGCCTTGCTTCTGCTCGTGGTGATCTCCAGCTTGAGTGTCCCCACTTGTTCCCTGCTGCTGGCCTGAAGAGGCAGAGCCGGGGTTGCTGAAGGTGCTGGTGCAAGTTGAAATCACCATCCTGTCAGGGGAGTAGACAGGTCAATATGCCGAATTGGCCGGAATCATAAGGGATGATGCTCTATTAAGGCCGGTTTGGTGTCGTGCTAGTGTGAGATTTTTAAACCAAAGATTTTTGGGAAAAGCTAATGCATTAGATTTAAAAACAAGTGATGTAGTAGCTTACAAGCTGCCTAAGGCAGAAATGCGGATTGCATCATACATGCTCACACAACACTCATGGTTCACATGAACCGATACATGGACTCGCTATGCTTGGGGGGACTCCTAATAGCCTAAGCCGTAATCCTAAGCGGCGGACTGCTCGGTCTCGTAGGCGGGTTCTGCAGGGTCTTCGTCTTCATCTTCATCGGTGATTTCCTCCTTCAGAGGAGTGGGATAAGGAAGTGGTCCATCACGACATCTCTTAGTTGGCGAAGGAGTGAGGAGCTCAGTGTACTCTTCTGTGGTCAGGCGGCGACCCTGAATAGGAGTGGCCTGAAGCGGTGGTACTCCTCCTTGGAAGGCAAAGGCTGATCTCCCTCCAGGTGCTCCTTCCTTCTTGACCTTGCGGGTCTTCATCTTCTCTAGGTGAAGTAGGTCCTTGACATGGTTCAGTTCTTGGCGGATCTTCGTCGACTCCTTGATCGAAAGGCGAGTCAAGGTGTCGACGGAGAGACTGAAGTAGGTCTGAAACCTTAGTGGCGTCCCGTCCTCTGAAGATGGGTTGAGTGTCCAACTCCCGTCAATCCCATCCTTAATAAAAGACATGTGACAAGTAGCTGGCTCGTTAGCCATCTCGGGAAGGATGTCGCGGAGATGCACGAGCGCCTCTCATGCGGCTGTCTCCACTGCCGACATCAGATCCTCCATCGGTGGTCCTTCAAGGAACCAGCTTGTTGGGGAGTCATTAGCCTTCATTATCACATCCATGTGATATTCCTTGGTGTTGGCATTGACCCAGTGCTTGTGGTAGAGGAAGAAGGGCGTGCGGTGTACTTGACACTTCTCGAGGCTATCTCCCAAAAGTAGGGGAAAGCCCGTCTCTAGAAGCATCTCAGGTACGACGGACATCTACAAAGATGTAGGAGAGAGGGTTAGAAAGTTTTGGTGTCTGCAGAAAATCTCACGGCGTAAAGGCCAGGTGTACTAATCGTCTCGGCTATCATCCATGCTACCTAAGGCTTCCTATAGTCATGATGGCTCTGATATCGGCTCTATGGGGACTGATGGGGTCATAGTCCTAGGGTAGGGTCATAGGCCTGTCCTACAGGTCCTACCCAAGGACTACCCCACGCAAGGGACATGACCTTAAGTATGCCCGACTGTATTAAGGTGCCCCCATCATCCAGTCGGTAACGGGCCCAGAATCATCCAGTCGGAGACTAAGACTCGGAGGACACCGGACCTACCGACTGGACACACTCGGTGCGTCGTAACCTCCCTGGAGGGAAACTGCCGTACTTTTCCGGGTGCATTAACTAGCATTTATAGCATACATTACGTGTAACGCATGCATTAAATCGCCACTACTCCACCCTTGAATCAGAACCATTGTGGAGGGCAGCGCACTCTATATAAGCCGCCCTCCCCCACTGGTAAAAGGGTTAGAAAAACATTGTACTCCATATTACACTCGGTAACAAGCTCAAGGAGCACTGAGACGTAGGGCTATTACCTCCACCATAGAGGGGCCTGAACTCATACAACCTCGCCGTAGCTAGGACTCTGCCCATCTCATTCGTACCCTACACATCTACTGTCAGGCTTATACCCACGACAGTTGGCGCCCACCGTTGGGCAGGCGTCTAAGCGACTTCCGGCGAGTTTGCGACTACTTCCTTTCGTCATGTCGTCCGGTGGAGTTTCGAGCATGGGTCACCAGATCCTCTTCGGTGCTCTCTCCTTCGTCGTCGACGATTCGGCGTGGCTTCGGGAGGCACCCCTTGACGTCGGGGCGCTTCCCTGTCGCGGGGCCACGCACTTCCGTGCCGGCGCTCGCGGCGTTCTTCTTCTCCAACAATCGGCTCCATTTTCGGATTACACCCTCGTCACTCGCCGCAGTAAGCGGTCCCGCAGTCCGCGTCTCCAACGTTGGGTGCAGCATGCCCGAGCGCGCCAGATCGCGTCCTCTCAGGTGGCAGTTCTGGAGTCTGTTGTAGTAGCCCCACGCTCCCAGTGCTCGGACTCGGTTCCGACTGAGCTTCATACCGAGTACGTGGGTCGTGGGCCTGCAGCAGAAGTACACATGGCCAACTCCCATGAAGATCCTCGTCAGGCCGACCGAGGTGAAGTTGGCGAAGCATCCGGTGCGCGTCGTCCGCCTCGTCGTTCTGCCAGCCGACACACTCGGCGGAGCAATGTGGAGGTGTTCCGCACACCTCTCCTCAACCTGGCCGCGGCTGCCCAGATTGCCGATTCCCTCCAGCCGACTGATTCAGAGGCAGGAAGGGGAATCGAACAAATCCGAGCCCTGTTGCGCACGGCGCAGCAGCAGAATTCGGCAGTCTCCCAGTCACACAATCGGATCCACAATAGTTCCGTCCATGCAAACACGCATAGATCAGTTCACAGCCCTGGATCTCATCAGTATCGCCGTCGCTCACGCACCCTTCCGTGGGGTGGGCCCTGCGGGTCTCGGCATCATGATGATCGGCATTCAGTCGGCGACACTTACGACCCAAGACCCGACGCAAGGGGCTGAATCTCTCAGCGAAGAGTCGACAGGGGTCGAGCCCACCGCGATGGCCGCGATATGGACCATCCGAGTGGAAGCAGGGCCATCGTATCTGGCCCCGAGTGTTTTAGTCGAGCCATCCGCTCGGCTGATATCGCGCCCAACTTCCGATTGGCTGCGGGAATCGGTAAATTCTCAGGAGAGTCCAAGCCCGAAACATGGCTAGACGACTACCGAGTGGCGGTCCAGATCGGAGGAGGAGACGACCATGTCGCTATGAAGCACCTCCCTCTGATGCTCGACGGCTCGGCCCGAGCTTGGCTGAACCAGTTGGCCCCCTCAAGCATTTACAGTTGGGCAGATCTAGCCCGAGTGTTCATCAGAACCTTCGAAGGAACGTGCCAGCGCCCTGCAGGTCTTGTGGAGCTTCAGCACTGTGTGCAGAAGCCGAATGAGCCCTTGCGCGACTTCATCCAGCGATGGACGACTCTTTACCACACGGTGGAGAACGTCACCGAGCATCAAGCAGTCTGCGCCTTCAAGGCAGGCGTGCGGTACAGGGAGCTATACTTGAAGTTTGGTCGAACCGGCGACATCTCCATGAGCAAGATGATGGAGATAGGAACTTGCTATGCAAATGGCAAAGAAGAGGACCGCATCCGGAGCAGTAAACACAAGACAGTCGGCGATGCCGACGGAGGTAACACTCGGAAGCAGAAACCGAAGGTTCCGCCCACACCGCAAGCAGAAGCTGCAGCTGTAACCAGCGCCAAATTCAAGGGTAAAGGGAAACGCAGTTCACCCCCAAGAAAAAGCCTTTCAAGAATCCCATCCTAGACCAGCCTTGTCCAATCCATACGAAGATGGATGAGGAAGGTAACCCCATATACGGAAAGCACACCACTCGGCAGTGCCGTCTCCTGATCCAAGGGTTCAGCGAAGGGCAGCCGAGTGAGAAGAATCCTGAACAGGATGAGGAGGACAAGGAGGATCCGTTCCCCCAAGTCCATGCAACCCTCATGATCTTCGCTGACGTCGAAAGCAAGAGTCGACTGAAGCTAGTGAACAGAGAAGTCAACATGGCCGTTCCGACTGCCCCCAAGTTTCTCAAATGGTCTCAGACTGCGATTACCTTCGATAAGTCGGATCATCCAACACATGTCCCCACCCCAGGAAGGCAGGCTCTGGTCGTCGACCCGGTGGTGGAAGGAGTCCGACTGCGCAAAGTCCTAATGGACGGCGGCAGCGGGTTGAATATTATGTACGCCGACACTCTCAAGGGGATGGGCATTCCGATGTCCAGACTCAGCGAGAGCAATATGCAGTTCCACGGAGTCGTCCCAGGGCGGAAGGCCAAATCACTCGGCCAGATCGCATTGGAGGTCATCTTCGGCTCCGACAAGAACTTTCGCAAGGAGAAGCTCACGTTTGAGGTGGTGGACTTCTAGAGCACTTACCATGCAATTCTGGGTCGCCCGGCATATGTGAGTTTCATGGCACGACCGTGTTATGTGTACTTGAAGTTGAAAATGCCCGGTCCAAAAGGCGTTATCACCATCACCGGCAACCGCCAGCGAGCCGAGGAGTGTCTGCAAGAGGGGTCGAGGATCGCCGACCAGCAGATGGCTGTACTCGAGCTCGAAGAGTACAAGAAGACAGTCGACCCCGCCGACTTAATGCGCTCAAAGAAGCCAGCTTCTGAGTCCGCGTTCCAGTCAGCGGGAGAGACTAAGAAGGTCAGCATCCACCCGACGGACGAGTCTGCCGCCCCGACGAACATCTCCACCACCCTGGATCCCAAATAGGAATCCGAGCTCACCCAATTCCTCCGTGTGAACTGGAACATCTTCGCATGGAAGCCATCTGACATGCTGGGTGTACCTAGGGAGTTGGCTGAGCACCGACTGCATGTGGATCCCGCTGCTCGGCCCGTCCGAGAGCGCCTGCGCCGGTCCGCCGCGCACAAGAGGAAGGCAATCGGAGAAGAGGTGGCTAAGCTGCTAGCTGCCAGATTCATTCGCGAGGTTCACCACTCCGAGTGGCTCGCCAATGTAGTCATGGTGCCCAAGAAGGACAAGTCACTCCGAATGTGCATTGAATTCAAGCACCTCAATAAGGTCTGCCCGAAAGACCATTTTCCGCTCCCCCGCATAGATCAAATTGTCGATTCGACTGCGGGGTGCGAGTGTTTATCATTTCTTGATGCCTACTCGGGTTATCATCAGATCCGTCTGTATGGTCCCGATGAGTTGAAAACAGCTTTCATCACCCCGTTTGGGTGCTTTTGCTACATCACCATGCCTTTCGGTCTGAAGAATGCAGGAGCTACCTTTATGCGCATGATCCAAAAATCTCTCCTCGACCAGATCGGTCGCAATGTGGAGGCATACATGGATGATATCGTAATCAAGTCCCGCAAAGGTTCCGACCTGCTGACTGACTTGGCAGAAACATTCGCCAACCTTCGTAGGTACGATATCAAGCTAAATCCTGCCAAGTGTTCATTCGGTGTTCCCAGCGGAAAGTTACTCGGTTTCTTCGTTTCCGAACGAGGGATCGATGTTAACCCCGAAAATATCGGGACCATCGTCCGAATGGAGAGGCCGGTCAGAATACACGATGTTGAACGACTCACAGGTTGCTTAGCAGCTTTGAGCAGGTTCATCAGTTGACTCGGCGAAAAAGCACTTCCTCTGTACCGACTCATGAAGAAATCAGATACCTTCGAGTGGACAGACGAAGCCCAAGTCGCGTTCGACGACCTCAAAGTCCTACTTTCCACCCAGCCGGTTCTTACTGCTCCGCTCACTAAAGAGCCCCTTCTTCTGTATATCGCGGCTACAAATCAAGTCGTCAGTACTGTTCTTACAGTCGAGCGAGAAGAAGAAGGAAAAGCATACAGAGTTCAGCGGCCAGTGTACTACGTCTCCGAAGTCCTGACACCTTCCAAGCAGAGGTATCCCCATTATCAAAAGCTTATCTATGGGATCTATATGACTGCAAAGAAGGTGGCTCATTATTTCCAAGACCACTCGATATCTGTCGTTTCTGATGCTCCGTTGTCAGAAATTCTCCACAATCGGGACGCATCAGGCCGAGTGGCGAAGTGGGCGATGGAGATGCTGTACTGCGACATCAAGTTCGAGGCCAAGAAAGCTATTAAGTCTCTAGCCCTGGCTGACTTTATAGCAGAATGGGTAGAACAACAGCAACCGACTCACATCTACTCGGCTCATTGGACAATGTTCTTCGATGGGTCTAAGATGTTGAATGGATCCGGCGCTGGTGTTGTGATCATATCACCAAAGGGTGACAAGCTCAAGTATGTGCTTCAGATACACTTTGATTCCTCTAACAATGAGGCAGAGTATGAAGCTCTTCTCTACGGATTGCGCATGGCCATCTCACTCGGCGTCCGTCGCCTGATGGTCTACGGCGATTCAGACTTGGTGGTCAACCAAGTGATGAAAGAGTGGGACGTAAGGAACCGCACTATGACAACCTACTGCAATGCAGTCAGGAAGCTGGAGAAGAAGTTTGAAGGTCTAGAACTTCATCATGTTCCAAGACTGAAGAACCAAGCGGCGGACGAGTTCGCGAAGCTCGGATCCACTCGGAGACCCGTCCCGACTGATGTCTGCCTCGAGCACCTCCATCTTCCTTCAGTCCAAGAAGATCCCTTCACGGAAGAGCCAGTACAACCCAAGAGCGCAACAGACCCGACTGAAGTCGATGTGCCTGCTATAGTTGATCTGGTCACAGAGATTCTGGTAATCATTCCCGATTGGACTATGCCGATTATGGCATATATCCTAAGGCAAGAACTTCCAGAAGATGAAGTCCAAGCCCAACAAATAGTTCGCAGGTCGAAGGCGTTCACTATCATTGACGGTCAATTGTATAAGGAGAGTGTTTCATGCATTCTCCAACGTTGCATTTCCCCAGAGGAAGGGCAGTTGATCCTAGAGGATATCCACTCGGGAACCTGCGGCCATCATGCTTCTTCAAGAGCAATCATCGCCAAGGCGTTCAGGGCTGGATTCTTCTGGCTGTAGGCTAACGAAATGGCCAAAGCTATGGTCGATCGATGCGAAGGCTGTTAGTTCTACTCCAACAAGTCCCACAAGCCAACGTCTGCACTAAAGACAAACTCACTTGTGTGGCCGTTTGCAGTTTGGGGATTAGACACAGTCGGACCATTCAAGACAGGCCTAGGAGGCTACACACATCTGTTGGTGGCAGTCGACAAGTTTACAAAGTGGATAGAAGCCAAGCCCATCAAGAAACTCGACGCCTCCACAGCCGTGAAGTTTGTCAGAGACATCATCTCCAGATTCGGAGTGCCTCACAGCATAATCACGGACAATGGGACAAACTTCGACTCGGACAGATTCAAAGGTTTCTGCGCAAGTCAAGGTATCCGAGTGGATTTTGCTTCCGTAGCACATCCGCAATCCAATGGACAAGCTGAGCGTGCAAATGGACTTATCCTTCAAGGTTTGAAGCCCTGACTCTTGCAAGAGATAGGACATGCTGCTGGTGCGTGGGTAACCGAGTTACCTTCAGTACTTTAGGGCCTCCGCACCACTCCAAACAGATCAACAGGGCGATCACCGTTCTTCCTCGTCTATGGAGCAGAAGCGGTCCTTCCAAGTGACCTGCTTCACAATGCCCCGCGAGTCGAACTCTTCTCCGAAGCCGAAGCAGAACAAGCAAGGCAAGCGTTTCTATACGTGATCGCTGACTGAAGCAGTGTAACGAACAAGTTTTGGATAAATAATATACAGCAGTTTCAATTTCTTTTGCAGATTCAGAGTTCTTCCGTGGTTGCAGACTACGATCACACACAAAAAAAAACTTAGCTGCGATCCCGAATCGCCTAAGTAACACCTACCTTCGAGTGTGCACTTCACGTCGCACTCGGGGACTTAGCTGCGATCCTGCATCGCCTAAGTATCAACTTCTCCGACTGTGCACTTTACGTCGCACTCGGGGACTTAGCTGCGATCCTGCATCGCCTAAGTACTAACTATCTCCAAGTGTGCACTTCACGTCGCACTCGAGGACTTAGTTGCGATCCCGAATCGCCTAAGTAACACCTTCCTTCGAGTGTGCACTTTACGTCGCACTCGGGGGCTTAGCTGCGATCCTGGATCGCCTAAGTATTAACTATCTCCGAGTGTGCACTTCACGTCGCACTCGGGGACTTAGCTGCGATCCCGAATCGCCTAAGTAACACCTTCCTTCGAGTGTGCACTTCACGTCGCACTCGGGGGCTTAGCTGCGATCCAGCATCGCCTAAGTATTAACTTCCTTTGAGTGTGCACTTCACGTCGCACTCGGGGGCTTAGCTGCGATCCTGCATCGCCTAAGTATTAACTTCCTCCGAGTGTGCACTTCACGTCGCACTCGGGGACTTAGCTGTGATCCTGCATCGCCTAAGTATTACCTTCCTTCGAGTGTGCACTTTACGTCGCACTCGGGAGCTTAGCTGCGATCCTGCATCGCCTAAGTATTAACTATCTCCGAGTGTGCACTTCACGTCACACTCGGGGGCTTAGCTGCGATCCTGCATCGCCTAAGTATTAACTTCCTCCGAGTGTGCACTTCACGTCGCACTCGGGGGCTTAGCTACGATCCTGCATCGCCTAAGTGTTAACTTCCTCCGAGTGTGCACTTCACGTCGCACTCGGGGACTTAGCTGCGATCCTGCATCGCCTAAGTATTAACTTCTCCGACTGTGCACTTTACGTCGCACTCGGGGACTTAGCTGCGATCCTGCATCGCCTAAGTATTAACTATCTCTGAGTGTGCACTTCACGTCGCACTCGGGGACTTAGCTGCGATCCCGAATCGCCTAAGTAACACGTTCCTTCGAGTGTGCACTTTACGTCGCACTCGGGGGCTTAGCTGCGATCCTGCATCGCCTAATTATTAACTTCTCCGAGTGTGCACTTCACGTCGCACTCGGGGACTTAGCTGCGATCCTGCATCCCCTAAGCATTAACTATCTTCGAGTGTGCACTTCACGTCGCACTCGGGGGCTTAGCTGCGATCCTGCATCGGCTAAGTATTAACTTCCTCTGAGTGTGCACTTTACGTCGCACTCGGGGGCTTAGCTGCGATCCTGCATTGCCTAAGTATTAACTTCCTCCGAGTGTGCACTTCACGTGGCACTCGGAGACTTATGTGCGATCCTGCATCGCCTAAGTATTAACTACCTTCGAGTGTGCACTTCATGTCGCACTCGGGGACTTAGCTGCGATCCCGCATCGCCTAAGTACTAATCTTCCTTCGAGTGTGCACTTCACGTCACACTCGAGGACTTAGCTGCGATCTTGCATCGCCTAAGTACTAATCGCTCCTCCGAGTGTGCTCTATACGTTACACTCGGGAACTTAGCACTGATCATGAATCACCTAAGTCCTAATATTCTACGAGTACACATTAAGTGTTCAACTCCAAACAGCATTCAAGCAAAAGAATAAGTGTTTTCATTGTGACTACCAGCAGTCTAGAAACGATAACGGACTCGGTGCGGATCAAGCTTACCCGCACCGATCTAAAAGTATGACGGCCAACAGAAGTGGCTGGAATATCTTACAGACAAACACTCGGCATACCGAGGATAGAGTTCGATCATGAGTCAGCTGGGCCCGCGTCAGGACTGGAGGGTTCCACAAAGGTATCCAGGTCGATTCCATCAGCAATGCGGGTCGCAGTCTCCAGGAATGTCTCCATGAAGTCCTCGAATTGAAGCTTCTTCGTGTTGGCGACTTTCAAGGCTTTCAGCTTTCCTTCTCTCACATCTTTGCAATGGACTCGGACCAAGGACAGCGCCACATCAGCACCGCAACACGCTGCCGATTTCTTCCAAGATTGCACTCGGGCCGGAGTCTCCCCCAGTCTCCCCAACAGAGTCTCCATCTTCTCCCGCGACTCGTCTTCCGGCCAAAGCTCCTTCTCAATGCGGCCGAAGATTTCTTTCAGTCGGTTGATGAACGGACCCACTTTGCCTACGCGGATATGAGCCCGGAGTAGATTCCGGCTGGCGTCCTCGCTGAGTGGCACATTGCCCTTCATGGATCGTTCCACGGCCGCCGCTTCAGCTTCGGTGTCACCACAAAAATCTGCAATAAACGAGCAAATAGAAATTACAAACCGAGTGTACGTCACAAGATACAATCACTCGACAAATCATCAGACTTACCACCCAGACGACTCATCATCTGGACAGCCCAGTCGTTCACATACTTCTCCTGAGCTGTCCATCGTTTGTTCCGAGCAGCCATTTGATCGTACACTTCGGTCCTCTGTTTCTTCAGCCTCTCCACCTCTGCCACCAACGCCCTGTTTGCCTCCAGTGCCTCCTCCAAGGATTTCTCTCGAACTTCCAGCGCGTTCCTCATGCCAGCCATGGCGAGCGTTGCGGCTTCTAGTTCACCAGCATATTGGTTCTTCTCAGCCCTCAAGGCTTCATAAGCAGTCCCCATATCACAAGTTTTCTACAACACGAAACAAAGGGTTATCAGCAACTTTCTCAATACACACTACGTTCTTCAGACCCCTGCCGACACAAGCAGTCGATAGCGGTCTCAGGGACTACACCCAGTGGGTTCACTAAGAGTGACCCCACTGGCATGCACCTCAAGCAGGTCTGCCCTATTGAGGTGAACGTTTTCACCTACGCCTCCGAGGCTAAAGCTACTCCACCTGTGTGCAGTTTACTCTAGGGAACTCTTACCGCAAGAGTGCTCCGACTGCAGTCAGTACTTGCACTCAGAAATCTTGTCTACGGACACGACAAAAATAAAGACCAAATGTATAAAGACAACTGTCGGTGCAAGCACTCGACAGAAGTCTCGGGGACTACACCCACTGGGTTCACTCGGAGTTAACCCATTGCAAACAACAGACTACGACAACACCCAATGGGTTACAAAATAAAAGTAAGTACTTACTAGACTACTTACTCGGATGTCGTCGCGCAGCTCCAAGCTCCACCGGTACAAAGCCGCAACGGAGTCATAAGCCCTCTTGGCCTCCCCGGTCATCATCTCCGCTTGGACCATGGCTCCCTTGGCCGCTCCCACCTGCTCCTCTGGGACACACCGAATGCTGAATTCAACATTCGACGAACCGGGAATCGTGGGAAGATCCTGGGGCATCCCAAGATTCGCCCCAGTCGGTTCCTCGCCCATCGGCACTGGTTCGGTCGGTGGAGGCACTTAAGTCGGCGGAGCGTCGGCGGCAGGGGCAGCAGCAGGAGGAGCAGCCTCAAGGACAGGCTCCACGACAGGCTCCACGGCCGGGTCGGCTCTCCCTTGCCCGTCTTTGTCTGGGTGAATCGCCCCTGACAAGCCGAATGGCACGACGATTCAGAAAAAGAAAAGGATAGTACAGTCTACAGGAATAAAATACCCGGCTCTCTTACAACATACCCGGCTGGGACGAGACGACGTTGTCTGTGTCCATGGGGTCATCCCCTTTGCGGACCGGAGATGTTGTAGAAGTGGCGACCCTGTCAAGTGAAGCCCATTTGACATGTAAAGCGGGAGTTCACTCGGGTAACTTAAAAAGCCGAGAGTTGGATTCACTTACGTGGATGTGACGGGGATGGCAACCCTCATGCGCGGCAGAGCCCTCCGAGGTTTGGGCCCATTCGGTTTGGGCACCCTGGAAGATTGGACTGCAGGCTCAGCGGGGGCGTCCCTGGACCTCTTCGTGCCTCGAGCACTCGGGACCGCCGGAGCGGCAGGTGGAGCACTCGACAACGCGGGGGGAGCCGAAGGGACGACAGGCTCATGTCGACACTTACTCTGCTGTTCTGGCGGTGGGGGCGGTGAGTTGCGCTCTTCGTCTTCTTCCTCCTCCTCGATGTCCTCCTCCTCCGACTCCCTGTTGTCGGAGACATATTCAGCGCTCTCCACGCTCCCCTCCTGGCTACCTTCTTCCTCCTCCTCCTCCGGATCCCCGTTCGAGACAGGGGAGGACCAGTTGGTCCATTCCTACATAAGATTCAGTCGGAAACATTAAGCATCACACGAGGATATAAGTGAACGACTGAAATCGAAACAGTTTGATATATTCGGCTAATGCCACTCACCTGATTCGGTGGCGGGTTGTCCGCGCTATAAGGCGCCACTCGGCGAGCTCCTTTAGGGTTCTCGCAAGGTCCCGTGATTTGGAGCACTATCGAGGTCACCTTCTCCTCGAGTATGCCCACCGCGACAGTCCGAGTGGAATCCTCGGGCCCTGTGTAGAGCCACATAGCGTGGTGGCGAGCTTGTAGAGGCTGGATCCGCCGACCGATGAAGACTTCCAGCAGGTCAATACCGGAGACCCCCCTTCTGACAACATCCACGAGTGCCTCGACCAAAGGCTGGATGTCGTTCTTCTCAGTTTTCGAGAGGGCGAGTTGCTTGGGCAGAGCAGGACGGTCTAGACTAAATGGAGGCAGCCCAGTCGACGCGTTCGGGCAGGCTATATCCTCGCAGTAGAACCACGTCGACTGCCAGTTCCTAACTGACTCACTCAACTGCAGAGCAGGGTAGCTGCTCCGACTCTTCTTTTGGAACCCTAAACCCCCGCAGAGCTGGAGGAGATGCGTCTTGTCATCCGACTGACTAAGGCGTTTTATGGTTTGGGAGCGGGCGGAGAAGATGTATTTGAATAAACCCCAATGGGGAGGACAACCAATAAAGCATTCGCACAAGACAATGAATGCTGAAAGGTGTTCGATGGCGTTCGGAGGGAAATGATGGAGTTGTGCACCAAAATGATTCATGATACCCTTGAACAAAGGGTGGGGGGGCAGAGAGAAACCTCGGTGAACGTGGCTGAGGAGCAAGACGCGCTCCCCCTCTCGTGGCGCCGGCTCAACCTCGTCGTCCGCCGGTAACCTCCAAGACTTATGCACGACCTGGCCGTGCTCTAGCAGCTCCAGCAGGTCCCCTCCGTCAGTGTGGAGGGGAGAAAGTCTCCCTGGATCCATCCCGCTGGCAATGGCCGCTGCCGCCGCTGAGCAGCCGTCGCCTTGCCCTTCTTCTTCCTTGCCTCCATCTTGCTGGTCTGACCCTTGGTCATGGCGGCGATGGCGAGTTTTCGAGAAGGATGGGAAGGGAAAGGTGTATGAGCGCAAGAGGTGGCGAGGAAGACGGAGCAAGCAAGAGCAGAGGATTCGGCGAGCGTAACCGAAGGGTCTCGTCGGCCAGAGTTAAATAGAACACCGACTGGGTCGCTGGCGAGCGGGCCCGAAATCTTATCCGCCCAACCAGCCGCGGCGATATCGGCGGCAGAGTTGAAGGCGCGAGGATCGAGGAGTCAGGCGCTACTCGAGCGCGCTGATGTCACCCCTGCTAAGCGCGTGGAACCCGAAATTTGAGATCCCGGAAAATCCGCCGTTGTCAGTTGACCGGTCGTGTCAAAAGATGCCGCGAAGGCACTCGGTTCCTGACAGTCCGTTCCGCAAAACACATTCACTCGGATCATTGGCCAGGAGAGATAGAATGGATAGAGGCAAGCAACGCCCAAGCCGAACCTAGTCCACTCGGATCTGAGCATCGAGCACTGCTTTGACGTTTCAACCCCAATCCATTCGGGGACTAATGATGGGGTCATAGTCCTAGGGTAGGGTCATAGGCCTCGCCTACAGGTCCTACCCAAGGACTACCCCACGCAAGGGACAGGACCTTAAGTATGCCCGACTGTATTAAGGTGCCCCCATCAACCAGTCGGTAACGGGCCCAGAATCATCCAGTCGGAGACTAGGACTCGGAGGACACCGGACCTACCGACTGGATACACTCGGTGCGTCGTAACCTCCCTGGAGGGAAACTGTCGTACGTTTCCGGGTGCATTAACTAGCATTTATAGCATACGTTACCTGTAACGCATGCATTAAATCTCCACTACTCCACCCTTGAATCAGAACCGTTGTGGAGGGCAGCGCACTCTATATAAGCCACCCTCCCCCAATGGTAAAAGGGTTAGAAAAACATTGTACTCCATATTACACTCGGTAACAAGCTCCAGGAGCACTGAGACGTAGGGCTATTACCTCCACCGTAGAGGGGCCTGAACTCATAGAACCTCGCCGTAGCTAGGACTCTGCCCATCTCATTCGTACCCTACACATCTACTGTCAGGCTTATACCCACGACAGGGACCCCGACTTACGAGTTGAGATCGCCGAATGAACGTGCTCAGTGATCCCAGAGATCAATGCTCACCGAACACACAAATACTGAATTTCAGGAGTCTTACAT
Source organism: Hordeum vulgare subsp. vulgare (assembly GCF_904849725.1). NCBI lineage: Eukaryota > Viridiplantae > Streptophyta > Magnoliopsida > Poales > Poaceae > Hordeum > Hordeum vulgare. The sequence continues at coordinate 276,628,230 of NC_058524.1, forward strand.
CCAAGTACCAAATTATTACATCACATGACCGAATGGTCAAGTTCACAAGGTAGGGCCTATAAGGCCAATCACACTGATACAACTAGTAGCGCAAATCTTAGGGCTAGGCGGGTGCCCATGCCATCAACCTACACCAACAGGCATTTGAACTGGGCCGTCTCCGAAGACGTACTCTTCTCCAAACTCCGGTCCTTCCATGTCTGGTCAATAATATAACAAGTGGCAAGCCAATGAGTAGTTTTGAATGCACTCGCAAACAGCCCATGATATGAACAATGCAATTGGTAGTATAACAAGTAATATGCAGCTTTGGTGGATAACAACTTGTCTATGAATAATCTTGTTCATGGATATGCATCATAAACTAGATGTTGATTAGAAGAACAGGTTACAGATATCAATATATCTATCAAGGGCTGAATACTCCGGGTTCACCTTGTATGCAAAGTAATCAAACTTGGTCATATCCACTATTTCATATTAACACCACACACTCACACACACTTGGTTTATGCGGAAATGACTGGACGTAGTTTAAGCAGGATTACCCAACTGTCCTTGACCGTGGACATGGCTATTCGAATAGTTTTACACTCTACAGCGGTAGTATGCTGGACCCACGATATCTGGGAAACTTTCGTGTCAACCACTACTCACAGTATATAACATACCCGAGGTAAGTACCCGATCAATGCCTTTCCCCTAACGATACTAGACAAAGAAGTCCACTCGATCGGTACCTCGCCCACATGTTGTACGTCTTACGATCACCGACTCTCGACAGTATCAACCATGCGGGGACCAATGGTGTACCTGGAACACGTAAAACCGGCATAGTCGCCCTTCCTGGCACGGCCGCATCACGAGAGTCACCACACATCACTCCCGCCACTAGTAATGTGGTTCTTTGCTAGCACCGACCAAAGTAATCAACAAAGCCCGTCCCATAAGGGGGTCACATAGTCGTACATGTAAGGTTGGTACGGTCGACACATCATAAATCTAATCCCATTTCCGAAACCATGCACACTCAAAATACCCGGTGCACCACTTCACCAAAAGTGGCCACCTAACTCATCAACACCCTTGGGCATTAGTGGCACCTGACGGGGTTTAAATAAACCTTTGACTTTATACCATCATCATGCTCATGCTGCTATTATGCTTAGCTCTACTTGTCAACATGGTATTAGCCTGATCCTCATAGGTGGTAGGATCATGCCCAAAATGCAAGTGCTCCTGAGGAGCCATCGGTAACATCACTTCAATGATTTACCGATACTTACGATCACATGCAATGGAAATATTTAACTAGCATGCAATATATCATATGCTCAAACATGGTCAAAGGGCTGCTTGCCTTGGTCAGCTAGGTATCCAGGGTCTTCGGGGGTTCAAGTGCAACTCCTTCGTCACACGGGTTTTCTATCGCCATTTAAAATAAAAGCAATTAGTAGCTCACTCCTAAACATATCAAAAAGTCACTTTAAAAATGTTGTTTAATTCTGATAAATCCACATTGTTATTTTAAAAATATTTGTCTCTGGTTTTAGTGAAAGAATATTTTTTAAATTAATATAACATAACCAAAACTATTCCACATTAACGCTTTTAATTATTGTAAAACAGAACAGTTGTTAGAAAAATTAAACCAAGGGTTTTCTTAAATACTACACATTTTTAGAAAAATAATAGTGGAATAATCATAAATTTATACTGCTAGTCGAGTCGTCGTCGTCTACCTGGTCATCAACGACAGGAATGGGCCCGACTCGTCGTCACCTACTTGCAGGTGGTCGAGTCAACGATGGAGGGGCTCTGTTTCACCGGCGACGAGGTTGCCACGGTGGAGAGGTTTCGGGTGAAAATGGAGGTGGCAGCTACGGACACGGATTCGCTCGGGGAAGAGATGGGAAAGCTTCTTGGGGGCATGGGGAGTGCGTAGGTGGGCAGAGGGACGCGAGAACCGACATGTACCAGAGATTGACCGGAGCTCCGAGGCGGAGGGGCCTCGGTCGATCTCGAGCACCGGGGCTGTGCCTGCTCAATGGGGTGGCTAGGGAGGTGATTGAGGTCTCGGTGAGGTGGAGTTAGGGGAGGGGCTATAAATAGGCCCGTAACGGTGAGCCGACTCGGGAGCACCGTTGATCCACCATGGCATGCATGGGGGTGCACAGAGTGGCTGGGGTTGAAATCACGGTCTACGGACGTGGTTTTGGACCTTGAGGACTCACTACGAGAGAGAGGGAGAGAGGAGTGGCGCGCATTCGTGGTCGTGCTCCTTTGGCTGCTTCTGGTGCGCGCGGGCACGCGTCGCACCGGCTCTTATCGCGGGAAAGGAGGGGCCCTGAAGGATTCCTGATGCAGAGGGGTTGTCGGGGCAGAAGAGAGGCACCGAGGGGAGGCTTGATCTGGTCGTGGGAGGTCGCCCCTGCTCGGTTGCTCTCTATAGCGCGCCGAGAGTGCAGCTTTGGCATGCCACGGCATGCTGGCGCTCTGGGGTGCCTTGGACGTGTCTGGCGTGTCCTGGGCACTCACTTGGAGATGCCAAGCCGATTGAATCCCGTGGGAGCATCGGCTGGTCAAAGGAGGGAAGAGAAACAAGTGTTATCAGCCTTGGACTAAAGCTCAAATTGGAGATTTTGGCCTTTCTAGTTTGAACGAGTGAAGGGCCACTTGACTGGAGTTAGGCACTAGTTCTAGCCACCTAATCTGGGAGTTTGAGAGGAAGTGATTGGGTTTAGCTGGGGTTAGGAGGGGGTTTTCCCATCTGTTAGAAGGTGCTCCACATTGGTTTGGGGTGGTTGCACCCCACCACTGGCTATGCAAGTTAACAGGAGTAGGTTTGGTGCTAAATTATGAGGCTACACCAATTTTGATCTCCATTGGATAAGTTTAGCTTTGTAAACTTGAAAGAATCCCTAAATGACCAGATATTTTCCTTCCAAAGGGAGTGTGGGCAAATCATGTCGAAAAAATCCCATTTTTGGCATTGAGGCCTCATTTGAGGTATTAGGCACTCATGCAAAGTTTCAGCTCCATTGGATAAACTTTGCTATGTAGAGTTGCTCTAACTTCATTCCGGACAGAAGGTGTTTTGGAATTATTTTGTGACCTTAACCACCTTGGGTCAAGATGAATCTTTATATGGGCACCAAATATGGCTTAGGGAGACCACTGAAATTTTCGACAAATTTATTGAGAATATTTCCTTTGGAAATATTTCAAAAGGTGAAAATAGACAGAATAGGTTTTCACGGTTTAACTCAAATATTTATAATATAAATAGGGGTTGAAAATCTTATGTATGGAAAATATATGTCCTTCTGAGTATCTCCAAATTTTCTCAGATTTTTCTAAGGCAGAATTTTTTTCCATCTAGGGATATCATTTATGGCGTGAGAAATGGGCATGCAAAAAAATTGGAAAATAATTCCTAAAATAATTATTTTATGGTTTTGGTGAACTAAAATGGTGTTAGAACCAAATCGCGAACTTTGGGTAAGAGCACTTCTTGCCATCAAAGACTTGTAGTGCAACCCAAAGCAGGGTTTTAAATTTAACCAGAATTAAGAAAAAGGGTTTGAAAATAATTAAGTTATGAGAAATATGGTTTTTGATATCACACAACCAAGCATACAAGCATACAATGACAACCATGTCACTCACAACATTAGTTTTGAAAAAGTTATAATAAACACAAGTTTTTGAATTACAAAAGAAGTGATAGTGAAAACAGGGTGTGACAGACGTCCACGACGACCCATGTACATCTACACCGCAATGACTCGATCCGCTCCGAAACGCACGCTTCAAAGTTATAACCGTTGGGACGATGTCGTGGACCAAATGCATGTGATGTATGAGTTGAGCCATATGCTTGCACCATATATGATTACTCGTTACACGGTGTCCCTCTTTTGCCGTGCCCCAACACATGGGAACCTGGTAACCAGGATCACCCCATCATTCTTTGGCATGACACGCACACGCTCACAATTCGTTGGCACCGGTATCTCGTCGAGTTATCGGGACCGGAACATTGTCGTGGCATCGTTTCTGTTTTGCTGCCATGGTCTCCTTTCTTTCGTCATAGCGACACATGCTTCATCTCCTTCTTGCTAGTGTTGTCATAAAATTTCATGCATGTTGCATTCATGGTATAATATCATGTGTTGCACGTATCTTTTAACCGTAGCTCCGTTCAATGTTCTTATGTGTTAACCAACTAGAATGACGTGTAGAATAACATGCTTTACCTCTTGCCATGTTTAAACAACGTTTAATATTGTCGTGTACCTAAACGGGAGTGAACTAAATAATTCGTATGTGGAGTTTTGTCAATGTGCAACTCATTGCATATTGGGCTTCCCTTAATGTGTAGTGTTTGATTGTTGTGAATTGCCATGCCATGCCTTGCATAATTGAAATGGACATGCGTCATATTACGGTGTGCATCATGTCGTGCATGTGCCGTGGTGAATATCGTGTGTTGATTCTTGTTTCCGGTTTGCTTCTTCTCGATAGAGTTTCACAAGCGTGTCGGAATGTGAGGATCCGTTCGACTACGTCGGTTCGTCTGCTTCGCAGATTCGTTCTTCTTCCAAGCACGATCACAGCCAAGATGACCATTTCCCTAGATACCTTTACTATCAATTCCATGCTACTTGTCTCGTTTATTTTTTTATGTCTCGTTGCCTACCACCTGTTAAATGTCAGCCTCTCAACATTGCCATGAAACCTTCAACCTTTCTACAACCTAGCTAACAAGTGATTAACTATGTTACCGCTTGCATAACCATGTGGTAGCTTTTCTAGTTGCAGGTGCAGTTGCTTCCATGTGATAACATGGGCTCCTTGTTATATCACCATACAATTGCTAATTAATTTAATGGAACTATATACTTGGTAAAAGGTGGAAGGCTCGGCTTTCTAGCCTGGTGTTTTGTTCCATCCTTGCCGCCCTAGTTTCGGCTAAAGGTGTTATATTCCATAATTGAGCGCTCCTAACACGATCAGGGCTGTTATGGGGACCCCCTTGATAATTCGTTTTAGACTAAGATTGGTCTGGCAAGGCCCAACTTTGGTGCTACTTTTGCCTAATAACCTAATAAAATTGCATAGGGACTTTCTGGACCCTGTGGATAATTAATCAACCCCCGGGCCAGTGCTCCTCATGAGTGTTGGTCCAAACTAGAGTCATTTGCGGGGCCAACCCGGTGCAACTCGGGAGATTTCTATCTGGCCACCGTATGATGTGCTTATCCGTCATGTCCTGAGAACGATATATGCGGCTCCTATTGGGATCATCGACACATCTGGCGTCCTTGATGGTTTAGTTTTACCTTTTACGAAATGTCTTGTGCATCGGGATTCCGGTCATGCTTTGGGCTATCTCAGAGTTGAGGTTTTCCACTAAGGAATTCGAGGAGATCATGAGTTTTGTTATCGAGACTTTCTATGCGGCTTGTGGTAATGTGTGATGGAACAGTTGGACGACCCCTGTAGGGTTAAATCTTTCGGAAAGTCGTGCCCACGGTTATGTGGCAAACTTGGAAACTTTGTTTAACATCCGGTTCTAAACAACAAGAAGTAAACATAATTAAAATATGCCAACCTTGACTGTAACCGTGATTGTCTCTTCTCGCTAGTTATGTATGTGGAAGAGGACACGGTGGGGTTATGTCTGACGTAAGAAAATGTTCACGATCATTCATTTGATCATTATTAGATCCCGTACGCTATGCGTAGATCATCCCCCTATCTTATTCTTGTACTCGTAAGTTAGCCACATCAAACAAATGCTTAGTCGCTTGTTGCAGCCTCACCACTTAACCATACCTCACCCATTAAGCTTTGTTAGTCTTGATACCTTTGGAAATGAGATTGATGAGTCCATGTGGCTCACAGATTACTACAACACCAGTTGCAGGTACAGGTAAAGCAATACTTCGACGTGAGCGCGATGAATGTTCTATTTGGAGTTTCTTCTTCATCATCATCGATCTAGGATGGGTTCCAGGCCGGCCGCCTAGGATAGCTAGGATGCACCTCTTTCTTTTATCATTTATTTTCGTCCATAGTCGGACCCTGCTCTTCTATATGATGATTGTATATTGTTGTATTGATGTGATCTTGATGTAGCTTGTGGCGAATGTAAGCCAATTCCATATACTATCTCTTAAGTACATTTACTTGTAACGATATCCATTCTTGCAAAACGACGAGATGTGCTTCTATCCCTGTTGAGGCCCTCGCGCCAAAATAAGTATAGGATCGCATCTTGGGCATTACAAGTTGGTATTCGAGCAGTACTGACCTAGGAGCGCCCTTGATTGATTGAACTTGGCCGAGTCGAATCTAGTGACAAACTGCTTTGAGTCTAGTTATATGTCGAAGAGTAGGATTCTTCTTACTCCTCTTATATGCTCTCGTGAGGAATCTTGATGTAAAATTTTAATTCTACTCCTCTTCTCACTAAAATTTTTTAAGGACCACACGAGTTTTTTGGAATCTATATGATGTCGATGTGACGGAGTTCTGTCTTGGTGCCTCGTGTTTGACTTGATTTCTTCCGAAGAGTTGAGCTCGAGGGGATTCTTGAGCACATCGTTATCATTCGGATTTCTTAGTATCTCATGACGGAGGATGTTCGAAATTGCTTCAATACTAGTACTGGCAAGAGGAGTCTGGCATCCCCAGTACTAGTGGAGAGAGTTCGTATGTACTGCCATACTTAGTGTCGTTGTGTTTTCTAGGGTTTGAGATAAATGAGTTTCCGAGGTCTCTGGTTATGTGTTGACAGATGTGATACACTGGACGGGTTAGTGTTATTACTAGGAGTTGAGTGATGGATTTGACTTGCATGACCAGAAAATTTCGGGAGTTCTTAGGTGGGAATTCAAGTTGTTACTTATAGGACAATCTTCCAATAGATGCATGATGTGAGGTTGGGGTTCGACATCTAGTGGATTTGTTTGTTCACGGTCCTTTTTACCGAGGACAGTCTCCATGTATGTCATTAGTATGCTTCGACAAGCCCTGTAGTTCGCTACGCCTTGATACGTCCATTTTCCATCATGTTTTCATGTTGATATTTATCGCTTCTTGGGCTGTTATTTCACTTCACGGTACAATTATTATGCCTTTTCTCTCTCATTTTGCAAGGTTTACATGAAGACGGAGAATACCGGCAACAGGAATTCTCGCCTGAAATTCGAGCAAGTTTGAGATACCTATTCAGCGCAACTCCGAACGCCGTAAAAGTCAACGAGGATTTTTTTTCCTGATTTATCAAAAATACTCGGCCGAAGAAGTGCCAGAGGGGCGCCAGGGGGTGGCCACAAGCCTGCACGGCGCGGCCACCCCCCAGGCCGCGCCATGGGGGCTTGTGGGCACCCTGCTGGCCCACTTGCCCCCCTCTTTTGCTATATGGAAGGTTTCGTCCAGGAAAAAAAATCAAGAAGGAGCTTTTTCATGGTTTCGCCGATGCCACGAGGCGGAACTTGAGCACAACCAATCTAGAGCTCTGGCAGGACGATCCTGCCAGGGAAACTTCCCTCCTGGAGGGGGAAATCGTCGCCATCGTCATCACCAACACTCCTCTCATCAGAGGGGACTCGTCACCATCAACATCTTCATCAGCACCATCTCATCTCCAAACCCTAGTTCATCACTTGTAACCAATCTCCGTCTCGCGACTCCGATTGGTACTTGTAAGGTTGCTAGTAGTGTTGATTACTCTTTGTAGTTGATGCTAGTTGGATTACTTGGTGGAAGAGTTTATGTTCAGATCCTTGATACTACTCATTACCTCTCTAGTCATGAATATGATTATGCTTTGTGAGTAGTTACTTTTGTTACTAAGGACATGGGATAAGTCATGCTAATAATAGTCATGTGAATTTGTTATTCGTTCGGTAATTTGATGTGTTGTATGTTGTTTTTCCTCTAGTGGTGTTATGTGAACGTCGACTACATAACACTTCACCATTATTTGGGCCTAGGGGAAGGCATTGGGAAGTAGTAAGTAGATGATGGGTTGCTAGAGTGACAGAAGCTTAAACCATAGTTTATGCGTTGCTTCGTAAGGGGCTGATTTGGATCCACTAGTTTAATGCTATGGTTAGACTTTGTCTTATTTCTTCTTCCGTAGTTGCGGATGCTTGCGAGAGGGGTTAATCATAAGTGGGCTGCTTGTCCAAGTAAGGGCAGTACCCAAGCACCGGTCCACCCACATATCAAACTATCAAAGTAACGAACGCGAATCATATGAACATGATAAACTAGCATGACAGAAATTCCCGTGTGTCCTCGGGAGCGTTTTTCCTCCTATAAGACTTTGTCCAGGCTTGTCGCTTGCTACAAAAGGGATTGGGACACTTTGCTGCACCGTTGCTACTTTTGTTACTTGTTGCTTGCTATGAATCATCTCACCACACAATCACTTGTTACCAACAATTTCAGTGCCTGCAGATTTTACCTTGCTGAAAACCACTTGTCAGATCCTTTTGCTCCTCGTTGGGTTCGACACTCTTACTTATCGAAAGGACTACGATTGATCCCCTATACTTGTGGGTCATCACGCCTAGGGAGCATATTCGAGCATCATTTCAATATGACAATCCAATGTACGATCGAGCCTGTGCGATCCTATCCACGCAAATATCGGATGGAATCTGTGTCATTAATTAGTTCTGGCCTGTTTTGTAAGCCTCGTGCTTTGTTTTGTTGGAGTATGGTAATTCGAGTTTCTTCGATGTCAAGTGGTGACTTCATATCTTTCCTAAGTGGTGTCCACTTATATTTTTATGAAAGTGCTATTTTTTGCTCAATCAAATTGTATTATCAATTCTTTTCAGCCGGAGTCATCATGTCAATTCTTATTCAACCGGTGTGCTTCTGTTCAAGATAATTCAATCCTCTCCAAATTTGCAAGATCAATCTCTCATTTCTTTCCGGAGTTCGTCTCATCTGTCCCAAGTTATCTTTGTTTTTCCCCTCCCTCCCACCCTTTTTCGTCAGTGATTCAATTATCGTTCAAGTGCATTTCTTTTCATGATGCTTCTGCTAGTATTCTATATGCTGGTTCATTGTGAAGATTCTCACGAGTTTTGAGTTCATCATTCTTCATTCGTGTTTTTCTTATTTGATGGATTTAATTCAAGCTTTCAATGTTGATCGTATCCTCTTCATCATTTTCATTTCTTCTATGCTTCAAGTTATGGAGATTCATGTTCAAGCCTCTGTTGCTTATTCATCTCTGTTTATTCTACCCGGAGTGTTGAAGATATCTTAGAAGTTTCTTGTTTCTGTTCAAATCATTTCAATTGTTTCAAGGCTCTCATCTCATCAAGTTCTTCATTTATCCAAGTGACATATATCTTTTCTAATCAATTGTTTCTACGGTGTTTTCTTTTGAGTGGGCTCATAACCCACATGTTTTCCCACGATCTTACTTGACTCTTCTAGTATTTTCTGGAGATCTCTAATTCTTTTCAAGTACGACGTAAGTATGAATTTCATCCGTCATATTCCTTCTTCAAGATCACTTCAAATTTATTTCTCATCATTGTCTCAACCTTTCCTTGTTCATTATTCTGGAGTGTCTCAGTAATTTGGGTGGTGTTCCTCTCATCTTTCTCAATCTGAAGACCGAAGAAGTGTTTCTCTTAATCTTGTCCATTCTTTTGAAGATTATTATCTCAGCTTCATGTTATCCTCTCAATTGTTTCCAATCATGAGTAATTCCTTCCATATCTATCCGGTGCATTTCAGAGTTATTTTTTCATTTCTTAATCCTCCGAAGGACATCACTACAGAAGATCTCTTCGTTCTCAGCTTTCAGCTTTCATTGTCAAATTCTTATCAATTGTTGTCTCTTCGCTCGTCTCTCAATTATTCCAGTGCTTCATTCAAGTTTTTTCTCTCAGGTGGATTATGATATCTTCATTCTCCTGTATCTTCATTCATTCTTGATATCCTCATAAATTTGTGAATTCTTGTCGGTGGTTCGTTCAAGATTTTTTAAAATTGTGATCTATCATTCTCTCCAATCTTTTCAAGAAGAATAAGTGATATGCTAAATCCGTTGCTTGTCATCAATTTAACTTGGTGAAGGATAGGTATAACATAATTCTTGTTCTTATTTCATCAAGGTGGTTTCAATCTTTCTTCCGGAGTTGTTCATGATATCTAATTCTTTATCCCAAGTGTTCTTATCTTTTCTTTTCCGGAGTCCAGAGTTTTCTTTTCTCAAGTATCTCTTCGTGTAGCTTCATTTAAATCATTGCAAGGCATTTAATCTTATTCTTTCATCCTTTCATTCTGGTGTTCTTCAAGTGGTTTTCATGGTGGTTCTTCAAGGTTTCAATTCATTCTCAAGTGTTCTTCAACATTCTTGTTGGAGAACCTCAAGTATTCTTTCTCCTGCATTTCAAAGTGCACTTCTTCCTCCTTTATCCTTTGTGGTGGTGTTATAGCATTTTGATTCGTGAGAAGTCTCGAATAGAATTTGTTTCGAGAATGAGATATTTACACCCACCGAATTCTTCAATCATGAGATATTTTCAACCCATGATTTCTGCATTGAGCTATATTGGTTTAGATTTCACCTCAAGCTTTTTCTAAGGATTGTTGCTATTATGGTGATTATTGTTGACCGAAGTTCTCAATGTATCCTCTTGATGAATGAAGTTTTGCATATCTTGTTGCTCCCAAGCAATCTTTGTTTCCGTCAGTGGTTGGCTTTCACCTCATTATTTGAGATGGTTTTCATAAGTCCACTACAAGCTTGTTCTTTCGTTGTTGAGTTTCCAACAACTCTGTTCAATTCTTCTTGTTAGGATGCGCATCATATTCAATTGTGGTAGAAGTTTTCATTTTCTTCTTCATTCTTTCTTCCCAATGATCTAGTCTTGTTCCGGAGTTGTTGTGATGTTGCTCTCTTTTATCCATTATCTAGTTTTGTAAAGATTGTGTTCTTTCCTTTCTTATTCATTTAATCGGAGTGTTGTGTCTTCCTTCAGACTCTTTCCTTGCATATCAATTTAGTTGGTTCGTTATGAATCTTGTCAAGATCTTTCCATCTTATCAAATTTTGCTTCTATTTTCTACCAAAGTGCTGCCAAAATTTTGTTTCAATTATTGCTTGTTCTTCAACCCCTTTGCAACCTACAAGGATCGTTGGTTTCACTCGTTTTTCAAGTAGCCACTAAGCTTACCTTTTGCTCTCTCTCTTCCGCTTCCCCATTGCATTCTTAGATTTCGGGGCGAGATTTGTTGTTAGTGTAGGAGAGTTCTAACAGCCCAAGACCGACGGCCCAGAAGATTCCCCTTTTATTATGTTATTGCCCTCTGATTTATTTGCTTGCCGCATCCGTCGTTGCATCATGCACATCATCCACATTGCATGGCACTTTGTTGCCGCCAGTTTTGAAAACTTACATCCGTTATTAGTTGTCGGTTCTCTTCATTTTTGCCGTTAATCGTTTTGAGACCAACGACAGAAGCACGCGCCAGCGGCATCCTTAAAATCTTGTTTTTAAAACAGTGTATAAAACATTCTCGCATTGGGTTAAAAGTTGGTGTGCGGTCTTATTTTAATGTAGGTAGACCTCCTGGAGAACTTGATCGCAATCGGATTTCGTTTGATACCCAACCCATTAAACCTATAGTAGTACTATAGCCGGGTCAATTGTCGGACGTTTCGGTATTTTAAACTCTGTCGCCGGGTTGCCCGTTTCCCTCTCATCCCCACCTTGCCCCTCTGCATAGTGCATCGACCTGCCTGCAACCTAGCCCGGAACTTCCCCCGGACCCAAACCAGGCGGTCGTGACCGTTGGATCCGTCTCAACCCCGTTTTACCGCAAATTGTCATCGGTTTGTCCACTCGACTCCCTAACCTAGCTATTTCCGACCATTCTATTAAATTGTAGGGTCCTAACCCTAATCTTTTTCGCAATATACAGATCACCCCTAATCTAACCCTAGAATCGAGGACCGCTATCCAACTCCTCAGTTGCCGCCGCCACCTTACCCCTCGAAATTTCCATCCACCCAACCGTCTTCACACCTCCCGATCCCCTCGTTCCCCCTCCTCGATCCCCATCGCGTGACCGTTGGCCATGGCGCCCGATGGCCGGTGAGCCCAGGCCAGTGTTGTGCCCTCCCTCTTCCCCTCATCGCGAAGCCCATCCATGCCTCGACCTCCTCCTCGTAGCGCCACCCTTGGCCGAAGCTGCTCGTGGATCTACCCGCGTCATGTTGTGCCAGGGCCGGCTTGAGTGCCCCGCACGCCCCGTGTCTTCGCTTCGGCTAGCAAGCTCCAGGTCAGAGACCACGAGTGCCCGCATCTGCCGCTCCTTCTCCCGCGCGCGCCGCCGTCCCTGGAACCCAGCGTTAGCAAGCCGCCGTCGTGCCCTCATCTCAGATGCGAGCTCGGCAGAGCCATGGAACCGTCGCAAGCATCTGTTCCTCCACCCGCGAGCTCCAGTGGCCCTTGCATCCTGCACCAGAACCAAGCCCTTGCTGGTCCCTCGCCTCACACGGATCGGGTAGTCGCCCCGGTCGATAGCGCCACCATGCTACCTTGCCTCGCTCTGTCCATGGCCTCCGCAAGGGTCCAGCATGGCAGCCGCCTGTCTGCCTGTTGTTGCACTTTCGCGTGCCCTAATTTGCATGTTGTTGATGTAGCCTCCTCGTGCCTCTGCTGCATGCTCTTGTTGTTGCCGACGTTGTCGTGGCTCCGTGCTGCCTTGAGATACCGCTGGTTGGGGCTGGCCATTTGGATTCATGGGCCGTGGAGTTTTGCGTCATTTAGGTTTGGATCACGCAAGTGCTAAGATGACCATGTGCATCTGCTACTGTTGCCTCTTGAGCTTGCGTTGGTTTTTCCCTTGAAGAGGAAAGGGTGATGCAGCACAGATGTAGTAAGTATTTCCCTCCATTTTGAGAACCAAGGTATCAATCCAGTAGGAGAATCAAACCAAGTGTCCAGAGTACCTGCGCAAACACAAACAAGCTTGCACCCAACGCTATAAAGGGGTTGTCAATCCCTTCAAGATTGATTTTAAAGTGAGATCTGAAGGCGAAAAGTGCAATGAAGTAAAAGTGTAATAATGAAAATATGATGTGAAGTAAACCCGGGGGCCATAGTGTTCACTAGAGGCTTCTCTCAAAATAGCAAATATTACGGTGGTGAACAAATTACTGTCGAGCAATTGATAGAACCGCGCAAAGTCATGACAATATCTAAGGAAATGATCATACATATAGGCATCACGTCTGAGACAAGTAGACTGATACTTCCTGCATCTACTACTATTACTCCACACATCTACCGCTATCCAGCATGCATCTAGTGTATTGAGTTCACGACGAACGGAGTAACGCCTTAAGCAAGATGACATGATGTAGTGGGTTGAACTCAAACCAATGATGTAAACCCCATCTTTTTACCCTTGATGGCAACAACACGATGCGTGCCTCGCTACCCCTTCTGTCACTGGGTGAGGTCACCACACGGTATGAACCCAAAACCAAGCACTTCTCCCATTGCAAGAATCATAGATCAAGTTGCCCAAACAAAACCCACAACTCGAAGAGAATTACAAGGATATGAAATCATGCATATAAGAGATCAAAAGAAACTAAAATAAGATTCATAGATAATTTGATCATAAATCCACAATTCATCCGATCTCGACAAACACACCGCAAAGAAGATTACATCGGATAGATCTCCATGAAGATCATGGAGAACTTTGTATTGAAGATCCAAGAGAGAGAAGAAGCCATCTAGCTACTAGCTATGGACCCGAAGGTCTATGGTGACCTACTCAAGCATCATCGGAGAGGCCATGGTGTTGATGAAGAAGCCCTCCGTATCCGAATTCCCCCTCCCGCAGGGCACCAGAACGTGCCCCAGATGGGATCTTGCGGAGACAGAAGCTTGCGGCAGCGGAAAAGTATTTTCGTGGATCTCTCGCGCAGTTTTGGATTTTTCGGGAATTTATAGGCGGAAGAGGTAGGGCAGACGAGCCACAGGGGGCCCACAAGCCTGCTAGTTCCTATTTGCAATAATAAGAACATCATTGATCCTCCCCATGGGTTTCTTGACAGTAGAATCCGCGAGATGCAAATTAAGAGAACACTCCTCAATCTCATTAAAGCCTAGAACATTACATAAAGACTTTGGAATCGCGGAAACACTAGCACCTAAATCACACAAAGCATTGCATTCGTAGTTTTTGATTTTTATTTTGATAGTAGGTTCCCACTCATCATGAAGCTTTCTAGGAATAGAAACTTCCAACTCAAGTTTCTCTTCAAGAGATTTTATCATAGCATCGACGATATGATCGGTAAAGGCCTTGTTTTGGCTATAAGCGTGTGGAGAGTTTAGCATGGATGGCATCAAGGAAATGCATTCAATCAAGGAGAAACTATCATAATTTAATTCCTTGAAATCCAAAGTAGTAGTTTCATTACTACTCAAAGTTTTGATATCTTCTACTCCACTTTCAATGCTTTTAGCATCAAGATATATGGACTCTGAATCATTGGGGCTTTTTTGAACCAAAGTGGATTCATATCCAGCCCCATCATCATTAGGTTTAACACTAGAAAACAAGGATTCAATGGGAGTCACACCAAGCACTTTAAGATCTTCGTGATTCTTATCACGAGAAAACGGCTTTTTAAGCCATTCATGTCTAGCACGAATTTAGGCGGTTCTTTCTTTGCTCTCATTCATGGAAACACGCATAGCATTCAAAGTTTCATCCATATTGATCTTGGGAGGAGAACATCTAACTTTCAAAGCATCAATATCAATAGACATTCTATCAACGCTCCTAGCCAAATCATCAATTTTGAGTAGTTTTTCCTCTATGGACGCATCGACAATCTTTTGCGAGTTGATAAACTCTTTGATATTACTCTCTAGATCAGAGGGTAATTTATTGTAATTTCCATGAGTATTGTTGTAGGAGTTGCCAAATTTATTAGAGGGATTACTAGGAAAAGGCCTAGGAACATAGTTTCCTCTAAAAGCATTGTTGTTGCCAAAACTATTCCTACCAACAAAATTAACGCCCAAGCTCGCATTGCTACTCTCAATCAAGGAAGACAAGGACATATCATTAGGATCTAAAGGAGCACCTTTACTAGCAACCAATTTCATTAACTCATCCATCTTAGCACTCAATGAGTTAATTTCTTCTATAGCGTGTACCTTCTTGCTAGTAGGCGACCTTTCATTATGCCACTGAGAGTAGTTTGTCATGATATTGTCTAGGAGTTTTGTGGATTCTCCTAATGTGATTTCCA
Source organism: Hordeum vulgare subsp. vulgare (assembly GCF_904849725.1). NCBI lineage: Eukaryota > Viridiplantae > Streptophyta > Magnoliopsida > Poales > Poaceae > Hordeum > Hordeum vulgare. The sequence continues at coordinate 276,643,561 of NC_058524.1, forward strand.
TGAACGTTCCACCTGAGGTGGAGTCCAAGATATTTCTAGAAGCGAAACTCAAACCAACGTAGAAGATTTGTATAATCATCCAAAGACTCAAGCCATGAGCGGGACAATTTCTAATCATCAATTTCATTCTCTCCCAAGATTGTGCAACATGTTCATGATCAAGTTGCTTAAAATTCATGATATCGTTACGGAGAGAGATAATCTTAGTCGGCGGAAAATACTTGGATATATAAGCATCTTTGCACTTGTTCCAAGAATCAATACTATTTTTGGGCAAAGATGAAAACCAAGTTTTTGCTCGATCTCGCAACGAGAAAGGAAAAAGCTTCAATTTAATAACATCATCATCCACATGTTTCTTCTTTTGCATATCGCAAAGCTCAATGAAGGTACTAAGATGAGATGCCGCATCTTCACTAGGAAGGCCGAAGAATTTCTCTTTCATAACAAGATTCAGCAAATCAGGATTGATTTCGTATGATTCCGCACTAGTGGCGGGAGCAATCGGAGTACTAATAAAATCATTATTATTAGTATTCGAGAAGTCACAAAGTTTGGTGTTTTCAGTCATGGTGACTTCAGCAAGCAAACAAGCACACAAGCGAACATAAAGCAAGCGAGAGAAAAGAGCGAACGACAAAGGAAAATATTTTTGTAAATTTTGTTTTTCAGAACTGGGGGAGAGGAAAACGAGGGGTAAAAAAGTAAATGCAAGAGATGAGCTTGCGACACTTACTTGGATGAGATTCACCTAGAATAATCCCTGATGCAAGACATTGACACGTTGACGGGAGACTATTCTTGACTTGATCCTCCCTCGCAACGGCGCCAGAAATCCTTCTGCTGCCTCTTGAGCTTGCGTTGGTTTTTCCCTTGAAGAGGAAAGGGTGATGCAGCACAGAAGCAGTAAGTATTTCCCTCAGTTTTGAGAACCAAGGTATCAATTCAGTAGGAGAATCAATCCAAGTGTCCAGAGTACCTGCGCAAACACAAACAAGCTTGCACCCAACGCTATAAAGGGGTTGTCAATACCTTCAAGATTGATTGCAAAGTGGGATCTTAAGGCTAAAAGTGCAACGAAGTAAAAGTGTAAGGCTGAAAATATGATGTGAAGTAGACCCGGGGGGCATAGTGTTCACTAGAGGCTTCTCTCAAAATAGAAAATATTACGGTAGGTGAAAAAATTACTGTCGAGCAATTGATAGAACCGCGCAAAGTCATGACGATATCTAAGGCAATGATCAGACATATAGGCATCACGTCCGAGAAAAGTAGACCGATACGTTCTGCATCTACTACTATTACTCCACAAATCGACTGCTATCCAGCATGCATCTAGTGTATTGAGCTCATGACGAACAGAGTAACGCCTTAAGCAAGATGACATGATGTACACGGATACACTCAAACCAATGATGTAAACCCCATCTTTTTACCCGTGATGGCAACAACACGATGCGTGCCTCACTGCCCCTTCTATCACTGGGTAAGGTCACCACACGGTATGAACCCAAAACCAAGCACTTCTCCCATTGCAATAATCATAGATCAAGTTGGCCAAACAAAACCCACATCTCGAAGAGAATTACAAGGATATGAAATCATGCATATAAGAGATCAGAAGAAACTCAAATAATATTCATAGATAACCTGATCATAAATCCACAATTCATCGGATCTCGACAAACACACCGCAAAGAAGATTACATCGGATAGATCTCCATGAAGATCATGGAGAACTTTGTCTTGAAGACCCAAGAGAGAGAAGAAGCCCTCTAGCTACTAGCTATGGACCCGACGGTCTATGGTGAACTAATCACGCATCATCGGAGAGGCCATGGTGTTGATGAAGAAGCCTTCGTCTCCGAATCCCCATCCGGCAGGGCACCAGAACATGCCCCAGATGGGATCTTGCGGAGACAGAAGCTTGCGGCGGCGGAAAAGTATTTTCGTGGACCTCTCGCGCAGTTTTGGATTTTTCAGGAATTTATAGGTGGAAGAGGTAGGGCAGACGGGCCACAGGGGGCCCACATGCCTGCTAGGCGCAAGCCGCCCTGGCCGCGCCTAGGGGGCTTGTGGCCTCCCCTGGTGGCCTCTGCCTTGGTTCTCACGTCCCCTGCGTATCTTCTGTTCCGGAAAAAATCTTTTCAGAAGTTTCATTCCGTTTGGACACCGTTTCAAATCCTCCTTTGAAAACGGTCAAAAACATGGAAAAACTGGAACTGGCACTTGGCATTGAGTTAATAAGTTAGTTCCAAAAAAGATATAAAAGGCATACAAAATATCCAAAGTTTGACAAGATAATAGCATGGAACCAACAAAAATTATAGATACGTTGAATACCTATCAGCTACCATCGCCGAAACTGAGACCTCCCCAAACATGAGCATCCTTGAATTGCCAAGTACCACTTCAGAATCATCAAGGCCGATGCTACAACACATCAACAACTACGGGAACCACTATTGTCGACCCCCACAATTCGTGGATTCACCAAGTTCCTCTCCAACCCGTGTACAACTACCGTCGCTGAAGACCCGTGTACAACTACTTCCACGACATCCATGACGACCCATGTACATCTACGCCGCAATGACTCAATCCGCTCCAAAATGCACGCTTCAAAGGAATAACCGTTGGGACGATGCCGTGGACCGAATACATGTGATGTAAGAGTTGAACTGTATGCTTGCACTATATATGATTGCTCATTGCATGTTGTCCCTCTTTTTCCGTGCCCCGACACATGGGAACCTGGTAATCGGGATCACCCCATCATTCTTTGGCATGACACGCACACACTCACAATTCGTTGGCACCGGTATCTCATCGAGTTATCGGGACCGTAACGTTTCCGTGGCATCATTTCCATTTTGCCGTCATGGTCTCCTTTCTTTTGTCATGGAGACACATGATAAGTATCCTTCTTGCCAGTGTTTTCATAAAATTGCATGCATGTTGCATTCATGGCATAGTATCCTGTGTTGCATGTATCTTTTAACCGTAGCTCCGTTCAATGTTCTTATGTGTTAACCGACTAGAATGACGTGTAGAATCACATGCTTCACCTCTTGCCATGTTTAAAAAATGTTTAATATTGTCGTGTACCTAAAAGGAAGTGAACTAAATAATTCGTATGTGGAGTTTTTTAAATGTGCAACTCGTTGCATATTGAGCTTCACTTAATGTGTATTGTTTGATTGTTGTGAATTGCCATGCCATGCCTTGCATAATTGAAATGGACAGGCATCATATTAGGGTGTGCATCATATCGTGCATGTGCTGTGGTGAATATCGTGTGTTGATTCTTGTTTCCGGTTTGCTTCTTCTCGATAGAGTTCCACAAGCGTGTCGGAATGTGAGGATCCGTTCGACTACGTGGGTTCGTCTGCTTCGTGGATTCATTCTTCTTCCAAGCAGGATCACAGGCAAGATGACCATTTCCCTACATACCATTACTATCAATTATGTGCTAGTTGTCTCATTTCTTTCGTTATGTCTCGTTGCCTACCACCTGTTAAATGTCAGCCTCTCAACATTGTCCTGAAACCTTCAACCTTTCTACAACCTAGCAAACCACTGATTGGCTATGTTACTGCTTGCTTAACCATTTGTTTGCGTTGCTAGTTGCAGGTGCAGTTGCTTCCACGTGATAACATGGGTTTCTTGTTATATCACCATATAATTTGCTAATCAATTTGATGGACCTATATACTTGATAAAAGGTGGAAGGCTCGGCTTTCTAGCCTAGTTTTTGTTCCATCCTTGCCGCCCTAGTTTCGGCTACTGGTATTATATTCCATAATTGAGCGCTCCTAACACGATCGGGGTTGTTTTGGGGACCCCCTTGATAATTTGTTTTAGATTAAAACTGGTCTGGCAAGGCCCAATTTTGGTACTAAATTTGCCTAATAACCTAATAAAATTACATAGGAACTTTTCGGGCCCCGTGGATAATTAGTCAACTCCGGGGACAGTGCTCCTCATGAGTATTGGTCCAAACTAGAGCCGTTTGCGGGGCCAACTCGGGAGATTTCTATCAGTCTACTATATGTTGTGCTTATCCGTCGTGTCTTGAGAACAAGATATGCGGCTCCTATCGGGATCGTTGACACGTCGGGCAGCCTTGCTGGATTAGTTTTACCTTTTACGAAATATCTTGTGCATCAGGATTCCGGTGATGCTTTGGGCTATCTCAGAGTTGAGGTTTTCCACTAAGGAATCCGAGGAGATCACGAGTTTCATGATCGAGGCTTTCTATGCGGCTTGTGGTAATTTGTGATGGACTAGTTGTAGCACCTCTTCAGGGTTAATCTTACGAAAAGTTGTGCCCGCGGTTATGTGGAAAACTTGGAAACATTGTTTAACATCCGGTACTAGCCAACCCGAAGTAAACTTAATTTAAATATGCCAATTGTGTGCGTAACCATGATTGTCTCTTCTTGTGAGTTCTTGTCACATCCCTGACACCTTAAGGAAGTTAGCTTGTGCTCATGTTTTCTTTGCATTGCATCTAGGAAATTATCAACAAGAACAAAGTAAGTGGTGAAGGAAAATTCAACAAACCCTAGCCATTTCTCAAATTAAAGGAAATTCCAAACTAGTTAAAATCAATGAACCCAAAATGGCCTCAAGAAAAGTTCAATCTTTCTGATAAATCATGAAAGTAAATGAGCAAAGAAGAAAATCATTTTCCTGACACTTTAACCATTTTAATTAAATGCAAAAAGCTAATAGTTTCAAGTTTAAAATTTGAAATCAAAAACTTTAAACTTTCAAAACTGTTGAAAACTTTGGGAATGGTTGGAAATATTCCAACAAATATTCTGGTGTTTTTAAAATACCTTTTACAAACTATTTGGGAGCTGAAATAAATAGCAAGTTAATGAAATAGCAAAATAGAAACAAATCAGAAAGAAAAAGACAAAAGCCTTACCTGACGCTCACCTGGCCCGGCCCATTTGCTCCTGTCGTCTTCCTCCTCGCCAGTAGGAGCAGGAGGTGGCCGCCGCGTCGCCGCGCGCCTCCACGCAGCTCCTTGGCTGCCTGGCCGCCGCTTCGCGCTGGCAAGCACGGGGATAACCTCCCCGAGCTCGTAGCTATCCGTTCCCCAGCTCATTCTCCCCCTCTGCCTCGTTTCTTTCTGCCGCCATTGGAGCCCGAGCAGAGCTCGAGCTCGCCGTCATTCTAGCCTACCCTTCTTCCTCCTGAGCCGCGCAATAGGTCCGCCGCAACTCCCTGGAGCTTTCTAACCACGAGCCTGACGCCGAGACGCAGTGAAACGACAAGACGCAGTCATCTTCTTCCTCGGGTCACCGAAGTTCGTCGCCGGCGTTCTTCCTCTCCAGGCCATCTCCGAGCAAGCTAGCGCCAGCACTGCACTCCTCGTGAGCTTGCACATCTTTCCCCTAAGATCTCCCCGTCGATCCCCTCCTCTAGGCCTAGTTCCATCGGAGCCCGACGAGATCTGCCGCGGGAGCTCGTCGCCGGTAGCCCTCCGGTGATCAGCTCATCCTTCTGAGGCCACCAGCAGCTTCAGGCCGTCGCGTAGATGTCGTAGGAGCTAAGTCCCGTGCATAACTCCCTCTGTATCGAAGACCCCGATGACGCCCGAACATTGGCCGCCGCCAAGCTCGTCGCCGGCATCATCTCCGGCCAGATCAGCCCCAGCCAAGTGCAAAAATGAACCCACGGGAGAAGTGTCATTCCTCTGGTGCTCTCCGCACCGAGTTTGTCCACCTGTGCGCCGTTTCCGAGCCCCTCTGACGTACTGGTGCTCGCCGGAGGCTCCCCGCCAGCGAGGATGACCTTGCCGCCGGTGGATCTCAGCTGGCCTGAGCCACTGACGTGTGGGGCACGCCTCTGGGAGTTTAGGATTAAAGAAAATAAATTTAATTAATTTGATAAGTCACTGACATGTGGGTCCAGTGAGATTAAGTAGCTAATTAAATTTAATTTTAATCTAAAACTGACCAGAGACACTGACCAGTGGGTCCCACTGGTCAGGTTTGACTTTCAACGGCCAGTTGGACCTGCTGATGTAGTAAAGGGATTTTCCAGTATAAGAGTAATTCCAGAAATGTTTAAAACTTCAAAAATTCATAGAAATTAATCTGTAACTCCAATGAAAATAATTTATATATGAAAAAGTATCAGAAAAATTCAAGGAATCTAAATATGTCATTTTCAAACATGTTTGAAAATGTTACAGAACCCAAACATGTAGATTAATGAATAAGTCAATTCTTATAAATACTTTATAAATGGATTATGGAAACTATTTAAATTTCACTATGATTGACATGATCAAATACTGTCCTAATTACCAACCAGCAACCTAACATGTCATTCCATGCATGCTAACATCAAGTTGAGGTGAGCATCAGGTGGAATCAATTAAAATGGTATCCGAGAATACCTCGTTTGAAGTGATATTTGAATTTGATTCAGATCAACTTCAAACCTAATACATGTTAGTTATAATAGTATATCACCTTGCACTCTCATGCCATGCTCATGCATCATCTTGATTGCATATGCTTGATATTGATTGATGTCATTCCTATCGGTAGGCTCCGCTCCCCCGGATTCCACCGAATATCCGTCTGACGGATATTGTCACTCCTCTGAGCAACAAGGCAAGCAACCATTTTGATCATTCTGATAAATCCCATGTTCTTGCTCCTGCACTTACTTATTGCATTAGGATCAAATGCTTCAAATGCTTTTGCCACGTTAATTGAACCCACTTCCTTTGCATGACCTATCCTTGTCACAGTAAATAGCTGAACCTTGCAACCTAGCATACCTGGTAGTTGCTTGAGCCGTGATGTGCCTTATCCTGCTATGCATGCTATGCTTAGAGTTGCGTATGGTCTGTCATCTGGGAGATGAACATAATTGTGAGAATGTGTTCGGTAAGCAAAGGTTGTGTGTTGAACCTGATTTGGTAAAGGTACCGGTGAAAGGATGTGTAGGAATACATGGCGGGTTGTTCCATTGGAACCGTCCTTAGGAACTGAGTTCCGTGTATGTAATCCAAGAGTAGATACTACCACACGTTGGGATACTTAATTAACCCTCTCGACTTATTAATCGCTTAGTGCTCGGTCCAGGAGTTGCAAGTAGTTTCTGGTGTTTATAGTCATGCTGGAGGCCGTGCATAGCGCTGACCTGAGAGGTGGGCTGTGATGCGGTAGGCAGTGGCACGGTGTAACAAGTGGCACCCGGATGGTGGTCTTGGGAACCCTGCGCACATCGTTTGGGGCCGTGGCGGAAACCTCGGCCGGACTTCTGTGCGGGTTACCCTCAGATAGGCGATAAACCTGGACTAGGTACTAGTGTGGTTAACGGTCGTGGCCAACTCCCTCGCTAGGCTTCCGCTTGAAGGTTGCCGAGGTGCATGACGTGCACATGGCGATAAGTGGCGAGAGCGTGTGTGACGAAGTACACCCCTGCAGGGTTATGATCTATTCGAATAGCCGCGTCCGCGGATATGGACTACTTGGAGACATATGTTGTTCATAGATAACTTCAATGGCTACTCATAAAATTGTCAAGATAAGCGTGAGTGTCGTGGACGGAAATTCCGTATGGAGACGGAATGATTCCATGATGGTGTATTGATTGTGGTGTTAGTGGACTCGTGTGCGAGAAATCAAGTTGTCAAAATTATTTAAAAATGCAAGTTGTCTAGCCACGAGTCAAATGCTGGCTTTCCGCATGAAACCCCACCATACCTTGTTGATACATTGCATGAGTAGTAATATATTCTAAAGTCTTGTTGAGTACCTCCGTACTCATGTTTGCTTAATAAATGTTGCAGAGGTTGCTAATGTCCCTAATGGAGGGTTCTTCATAGACATCGACGACGACGAGTAGCTGGTGTCCCAGCTACGATCTGGCCCTAGGTTGGGTCTGTAGTATAGTCAGGCCATGTGCCTTCTAGTTGAACCTGTCTGTACTCAGACAGTTTTAAACACTTCCGCTGGCTTCTAACTGAATGACTGCTATGATGGGTCGTGAGACCCTTACTGTGTAATATTATATGTGTGGCTCTTCCGAGCCTCTTAAATAAAGCTTGTATGTTTATGGTTATGTTGTGATTCCATCGATGTATCTATACATATTGGTATGCCATGCATACGTGTGTCGTACTTGATATGTATGGGGTTCGATTACCTAGTCGTGAACTTTAGTAGCACTCCTTACAGGGAAATGCCCCTTTGTGATCCAACGAGCCATGGTAGCTCGCTACTGCTCTGGACACATTGGTTGACCGGCATGTGTCCTTCTTAGCTGTTGTGTCTGTCCCCTTTGGGGAAATTTCACGCGATGTAATGGAGTCCTTGTAGCTTGCTACGACTCGTCTACACTCGATGGTGACCGACACCTGCTTTGTTGGGTCATGTATGCCTCTCCTTGTGCGGTACTGCCACTTTGGTTTATGACTAGACTTGTCGATCCGGGTTCTTTGACATTGGAATGCTAGCGACACAATTGCATACGTGAGTCAAAAGGCGCAAACGGTCCCGGCTAAGGTAAGGTTGCAGCCGTGGAATTAACCGTGCGTGAGACCGCAAAGGGATGCGATGTGTTACAGGCTGGATTCCTATGACTTAGGATCGGGGTCCCGACAATGTTGGTATCAGAGCCTGACTGACTGTAGGATTACTAAGCCAAACTGGTCGAAGTTGAGTCTAGAATTTCTGTAGTTATATATAAGGGAATTGTTTGTGGAAGGGAACATAAGACTCATGTTCTCTTCTCAAGTTATTCTATTCTGGTCATCCTCGTCTTTCTGCGGGAATTAAGGACTAGGTTACTCATCTTCTTCTAGGCTCGTGTTTCTGATCGGTAGATTATAGGACTCCGGGTCAAGAGGTATTTGGGTTTCTTCCATTCCTAGGAAAAAGGAAGTAAGTTTGATGATCAGAGAATTGAACTTGATAGTTGAGTGGTTATGCTATTCCATTTTGGGTTGTCTCAAAATTTGTTTTTGAGCATTTACAGCCATTATGCTACCCAATTTTGCATTCAGAGCTCTAATGCTTTTGCATTACTCTCTATTTACAGATGCCTGGTCGTCCTTCTCGTCAGGTGGTACGTCTGACCAGGTGCATTGATGTGCCGGGTCATACGGCCATGCTGGTCAGGGTGATGTCGGTCTGCGGTTACCGCTGGTACCCCGAGTACACAGTGGAGGAACAGTACCGAGACTTCAACCAGAGCCAGTACATCTGGACTGTTAGGGTATTTCCAGACTACCCTCGAGTTGAGGGGCCAATCCATTGGTCCTATGGGTTGGGAGTCACTGTTGACATGGCAGTACAAGATGCTGCCTATTCAATGCTGACCATTATGAGAGCGAGACATGCACTGCTGCAGAATTCAGAGTTCTGCTATGTTCCGGCCTCTCAGCCCGGTGAAGAGGGATACCTCAACGGTGTCTATTTTGATTCTTCTATGGAGGATCCACTATTGCAGTCCACTGTTGAGATGCTAGAGAACAGAGACAGGGATACTCGTGCTCTCCGCATGGAGCTTTATGCTACCCGTGCCCGTCTGTGGACGGCTTTGACGCAGCTGGCACCGGTAGTCCAGACAGGGTACGGAGATATGGAGATGCTGAACCCTGTTAGGACCCATCTTCCGGTCCACGTTGACTGGCCAGCTATAGGAGGAGTCACCCCTCTTCGGGGACCCCTCTTACCACGAGTCAAGGGACGAAGGCCACATCTGTGTCCTTATGGATCCCAGGGATCTCAGGCTAGAGTGTTTCCTGATCCACAGGTTGAGCTTCCAGGTCATGGAGGTAATCTCATTGAGATGTTCTATGCGGATGCCTGAGCTGTGAGCGGAAGGATAGTATGGTAGTAGCCGTACGTTTATAGTCGTGCGTGACTTGTGAAGTATGCCTGTGATGTGAAATGAATTCCGAAGGCCTAGATAAATAATGTATAGGAAGCTTGTAAGCCTCTGATGAGTAGTTTCATAATTTCAGTAGTTTGCTCTTCGGTTAAGGTTGTACTGAACTATGTAAGGGTGTGTATGAACCATGGTGTATATATAGCAGTTGCTTGTTAGCATGTTGTTCGGATATTCATTTCCGCATTCCGTGTGTTCAGTACATTCTTAACCCATAGCTAGTATTGATATGATATTGGTCTAAGCTGTGAGTTTGTTTGTCAGGATGGTGTTCACCAGGTTGAACCGTGCCCCTGGTCATGAGCAAGGCGAGGGTAGTCAAGCGTCGCAGGAAGACCTGCCTCACCCGCCCTCTCTGGCGGAAGTTATGCTTGAGGCACAGAGAAACAAAAGGGACACCAACCGACTGTCAGAGCGTATTGAGCAGAATACGGCTCGTCAGCCTAGGAATGCTGTAGTGTCCCTCAACGATTTTATGAAGCTGAATCCTCCAAAGTTTCATCATTCCGTCGATCCCCTCGACGCTGATGACTGGCTGTGCAGCATCTCACGCAAGATTCGCTCTGCGAATGTTTCTGAGGCCGACAAGGTGACCTTCGCGGCGTATTTCCTGGAAGGATCCGCCAATCTGTGGTGGGAGAACTTTGAAGCTATGCGTCCCGCTGAACCAGCAGCCACATGGGCAGACTTCAGTGCAGCCTTTCGTCTGCACCATATTCCAGAGGGCCTGATGGACAGAAAGAGAGAGGAGTTCTGTGCCTTCACTCAGGGCAAGTTGACCGTGGATGCTTATAGCCGCGAGTTCGGTAACCTCTCCCGCTATGCAACAGAGGAGGTGTCTACTGACGCCAAGAAGCAAGCAAGATTCCGTAAGGGTCTGAGCCCTGAGCTTCGTCGTGATCTGCGCCTCCACGAGTGTGCAAGCTTTCAAGCCCTGGTCAACAAGGCGATCAGTGCCGAGACTGGTCATACTGACTTTGAAGCCACAAGGAAGCACTCCCGTGACTTTGGCTCGTCTTCTGGTTCCGCGTTCCCAAAACGCAGGCTGTTGGTTCCAAACAGTTCCCTGCCGCCAAGATACACTCCGAGGCCAACCTACATGGCGCCTCAGACGAATCAGACCAACTCTCCAACAAAAACTTATGGTGGTCCAGCTAGCAATGCTGCACCACGTGCCAACCAAGTGATATGCTACAAGTGTGGAGAACCAGGGCACTATTCCCGTGAGTGTCCTCAAAATGTGGGTGCCAAGCAACCCGGAAAGTCCGTCGGGCAAGGCAAGTCGGGCAAAGCTTACTATGTGAAGCCAACTCCTGCACGTGGCCGTGTGAACTATGTCTCAGCAGAAGAAGCTGCAGAGGATGCCGACCTCATACTGGGTACGCTTCTTGTTAATCATAACCCAGTGTCTGTTCTCTTTGACACTGGGCCTTCTCATTCCTTCATTTCAGAAAGTTATGCAAAGTTGCATAACATGTTTTTTTGTGATATGCCAATTCCATTGGTTGTCCAAACTCCTGGTAGCAAATGGCAGACCTCTGGGATAACCTATGACAATTAAATTCTAGTAGACAGGCTAGTTTTTCTAGCCTCATTGATAGCATTGAAATCTTCGGATATTAATATCATCTTGGGCATGGACTGGATGTCAGCTCACTATGCCAAAGTTGATACTCATTCTAGAAATGTCCAGCTTACCCATCCCTCGGGTGAGATAGTAAATGTCCCTACTCGAGCTGCCAAATGCCAACTCTATTCCTTAAATGCCAACCCTCTTCCGGAAGTTGAAGACATTCCGGTAGTCCGTGACTTCCCGGATGTTTTTCCAGAGGAACTGCCAGGAATTCCACGTGACAGAGATGTAGAGTTTGTGATAGATCTTGTTCCGGGAACTGTCCCAATAGCCAGAAGACCATATAAGATGGCACCCCTAGAGCTAGCCGAACTTAAGAAGCAACTAGATGAGGCCTTGAATAAAGGTTTCATTCGTCCTAGCTCTTCTCCTTGGGCTTGCCCCGTCCTCTTCGTCACGAAGAAAGACGGAACGGATCGGATGGTTGTAGATTACCGACCAGTTAACCTGGTCACCATAAAGAACAAGTATCCGCTCCCCAGGATCAACGACCTGTACGATCAGCTCGCTGGATCCTCAGTCTTCTCCAAAATGGATTTGAGGTTGGGATACCATCAAATCAAGATCAAGAACGGGGACATTCCAAAAACGACTTTTGTTACTCGTTATGGCCAATACGAGTACACAGTCATGTCCTTCGGTTTAACCAATGCCCCAGCCACCTTCTCTCGTTCGATGAATTCAATCTTCATGGAGTATTTGGATAAATTCGTCGTGGTATACCTCGATGATATTCTCATATACTCGAAGAACGAAAAGAACATGCCGAGCATCTAAGGCTGGTATTGATGAAACTTCGAGAGCATCGCCTTTATACCAAGTTTTCAAAATGTGAATTTTGGTTACCAGAAGTGACCTATCTAGGTCACGTAATCTCTGGTAAGGGTATTGCTGTCAATCCCGAGAGAGTTCAAGCTGTCCTTGATTGGACTCAACCTGAATCGGTTAAGCAAGTTAGGAGTTTTCTTAGTCTAGCGAGCTATTTTCGCCGCTTTGTCGAGAATTTCTCCAAGGTTGCAAAGCCTCTAACTGAACTCCTCAAGAAGGATAAAAAGTTCGAGTGGACACCACAGTGTGAGCATAGTTTTCAGGAACTGAAAAGACGCCTGACTTCCGCACCTGTGTTGCTACCACCAGATTGTTCTAAGGACTTTGTTATCTATTGCGACGCCTCGCGACAAGGATTAGGTTGCATTCTCATGCAAGATCGTCATGTAATCGCATACGCATCTCGACAGTTGCTTCCACATGAGGATAATTATCCCAGACATGACCTTGAGCTTGCAGCTGTGGTCCATGCACTAAAAACCTGGCGACATTAGCTTTTGGGTAATCATTGCGAAATATTCACTGATCACCAAAGTCTGAAATATATCTTCACCCAGTCGGATTTGAATCTCAGGAAAAGACGGTGGGTTGAGTTGATCTCGGATTACGACTTAGGGATAACTTACACCCCGGGGAAGGCCAATGTTATGGCCGATGCACTAAGTCGTAAATCTTATTGTAACAATTTGATGCTACAACAAGGTCAACCACATCTCTATGAGGACTTTCGGAAGTTGAATCTTCATATTGTTCCTCAAGGATTCCTTTCTACCCTGGTGGCGAAGCCTACTCTTAAGGATCAAATCATAGCCGTGCAGGCTTATGATAAGGGTATATCCCGGATCAAGGAGAATACTGCTAGCGGTAACGCTAGGGATTTCTCCATCAGTGGGAAAGGTGTTGTGTTCTTTCAGAACCGTTTAGTGGTTCCTAAGAGCAAATGTCTGCGGTAATTGATCCTTAAGGAATCTGATTCTCCTCTCACCATTCATCCCGGTAGTACTAAGATGGATCAGGACCTACGCTAGAGGTTCTGGTGGACTAGGATGAAGAGAGAAATTTCGTTGCTAACTGCGACGTTTATCGTCGAGTTAAGGCAGAACATCAAAGGCCTGCTGGCACCCTTCATCCTCTAGCTATTCCTGAATGGAAATGGGATAAAGTTAGCATGGATTTCATTACCGGATTTCCCAAGACCAAGAAAGGAAATAATGCTATCTTTGTGGTCATTGACCGTCTCTCCAAAGTGGCTCATTTTGCTCCCGTTCATGAGAGTATAACAGCTAGCCAGCTAGCAGAGCTATATATCTCTCGAATAGTGTCTCTTCATGGTGTTCCCTTGGAGATTAACTCGGACCGTGGGCGTATCTTTACTTCTCGCTTCTGGGAAAGTTTTCAGAATGACATGGGGACTCACCTATCTTTTAGCACTGCTTTCCATCCCCAATCAAGTGGTCAAGTAGAAAGAGTGAATCAAATCCTAGAAGATATGCTCCGAGCTTGTGTTATATCGTTCGGTATGAATTGGGAGAAGTGCCTTCCATTCGCCGAATTCGCTTATAACAATAGTTATCAGTCAAGCTTGCGCAAAGCTCCTTTTGAAGTTCTGTATGGACGAAGATGTCGAACACCTCTTAATTGGTCAGAAACCAGAGAGAGGCAACTCTTTGGCCCGGATATGATCCAGGATGCAGAAGAGCAGGTTCGCATTATTCGTGAAAAGTTGAAAACAGCCCAGTCTCGTCAAAAGAGCCAATATGATCGTTATCATAAGGCTGTTACCTTTGAAGTTTACGAGAAGGCTTACCTTCGGGTTACACCTTTGAAGGGTACCCATCGATTCGGTATCAAGGGCAAGTTGGCTCCTCGTTACATTGGTCCTTTTCGTATTCTTGCCAAACGAGGAGAAGTTGCCTACCAGTTGGAACTTACTGCGCATCTTTCCAAGGTTCGTGATGTCTTCCATGTCTCGCAACTCAGGCGTTGCTTTTCGGATCCCATCAGTGAAGTGGACCACGAAACGCTTGATCTCCAAGATAACCTTTCATACCGAGAATACCCCATGCGTATTCTTGATCAAGCTGAGCGTACTACTCGATGTCGAAACCTTAAGTTTCTTCAAGTTCAATGGTCAAATCATTCTGAAAAGGAGGCAACTTGGGAAAGAGAGGATCGTCTCCGACTTGAGTATCCTGCGTTATTCCCGACGACTTCTAAATCTCGGGACGAGATTCTTTTGAGTGGGGGTGAGTTGTCACATCCGTGACACCTTAAGCAAGTTAGCTTGTGCTCATGTTTTCTTTGCATTGCATCTAGGAAATTATCAACAAGAACAAAGTAAGTGGTGAAGGAAAATTCAACAAACCCTAGCCATTTCTCAAATTAAAGGAAATTCCAAACTAGTTAAAATCAATGAACCCAAAATGGCCTCAAGAAAAGTTCAATCTTTCTGATAAATCATGAAAGTAAATGAGCAATGAAGAAACCATTTTCTTGACACTTTAAGCATTTTAATTAAATGCAAAAAGCTACTGGTTTCAAGTTTAAAATTTGAAATCAGAAACTTTAAACATTCAAAAATGTTGAAAACTTTGGGAATGGTTGGAAATATTCCAACAAATATTCTGGTGTGTTTAAAATAGCTTTTACAAACTATTTGGGAGCTGAAATAAATAGCAAGTTAAAGAAATAGCAATACAGAAACAAATCAGAAAGAAAATGAGAAAAACCTTACGTGACACTCACCTGGCCTGGCCCATGTGCTCTTGTCGTCTTCCTCCTCGCCAGTAGGAGCAGGAGGTGGCCGCCGCGTCGCAGCACGCCTCCACGCAGCTCCCTGGCTGCCTGGCCGTCGCTTCGCGCTGGCAAGCACGGGGATAACCTCCCCGAGCTCGTAGCTATCCATTCCCCGGCTCATTCTCCCCCTCTGCCTCGTTTCTTTCTGCCGCCATTGGAGCCCGAGCAGAGCTCGAGCTCGCCGTCGTTCTAGCCTACCCTTCTTCCTCCTGAGCCGCGCAATAGGTCGGCCGCAACTCCCTGAAGCTTTCTAACCACGAGCCCGACGCCGAGACGCAGTGAAACGACGAGACGCAGTCGTCTTCTTCCTCGGGTCACCCAAGTTCGTCGCCGGCGTTCTTCCTCTCCAGGCCATCCCCGAGCAAGCTAGCGCCACAACTGCACTCCTCGTGATCTTGCGCATCTTTCCCCTAAGATCTCCCCGTCGATCCCCTCCTCTAGGCCTAGTTCCATTGGAGCCCGACGAGATCTGCCGCGGGAGCTCGTCGCCGGTAGCCCTCCGGTGATCAGCTCGTCCTTCTGAGGCCACCAACAGCTTCAGGCCATCGCGTAGATGCCGTAGGAGCTAAGTCACGTGCGTAACTCCCTCTGTATCAAAGACCCCGATGACGCCCGAACCTTGGCCGCCGCCAAGCTCGTCGCCGGCGTCATCTCCGGCCAGATCAGCCCCAGCCAAGTGCAAAAATGAACCCGCGGGAGAAGTGTCGTTCCTCTGGTGCTCTCCGCGCCGAGTTTGTCCCCCTGTGCGTCGTTTCCGAGCCCCTTCGACGTACTGGTGCTCGCCGGAGGCTCCCCGCCGGTGAGGACGACCTCGCCGCCGGAGGATCTCAGCTGGCCCGAGCCACTTACGTGTGGGACCAGCCTCTGGGAGTTTAGGATTAAAGAAAATAAATTTAATTAATTTGATAAGTCACTGAAATGTGGGTCCAGTGAGATTAATTTGCTAATTAAGTTTAATTTTAATCTAAAACTGACCAGAGACACTGACTAGTGGGTCCCACTGGCCAGGTTTGAGTTTCAACGGCCAGTTGGACCTGCTGATGTCATGCTGATGCAGTAAAGGGATTTTCCAGTATAAGAATAATTCCAGAAATGTTTAAAACTTCAAAAATTCATAGAAATTAATATGTAACTCCAATGAAAATAATTTATATATGAAAAAGTATCAGAAAAATTCAAGGAATCTGAATAAGTCATTTTCAAACATGTTTGAAAATGTTACAGAACCCAAACATGTAGATTAATGAATAAGTCAATTCATATAAATACTTTATAAATGGATTATGGAAAATATTTAAATTTCACTATGATTGACATGATCAAATACTGTCCTAATTACCAACCATCAACCTAAGATGTCATTCCATGCATGTTAACATCAAGTTGATCTGAGCATCAGGTCGAATCAATTAAAATGGTATCCGAGAATACCTCGTTTGAAGTGATATTTGAATTTGATTCAAATCAACTTCAAACCTAATACATGTTAGTTATAATAGTATATCACCTTGCATTCTCATGCCATGCTCATGCATCATCTTGATTGCATATGCTTGATACTGATTGATGTCATTCTTATCGGTAGGCTCCGCTCCCCCGGATTCCACCGAATATCCGTCTGACGGATATTGTCGCTCCTTTGAGCAACAAGGCAAGCAACCATTTTGATCATTCCCATAAATCCCATGTTCTTGCTCCTTCACTTACTTATTGCATTAGGATCAAATGCTTCAAATGCTTTTGCCATGTTAGTTGAACCCACTTCCTTTGCATGACCTATCCTTGTCACAGTAAATAGCTGAACCTTGCAACCTAGCATACCTGGTAGTTGCTTGAGCCGTGATGTGCCTTATCCTGCTATGCATGCAATGCTTAGAGTTGTGTATGGTTTGTCATCTGGGAGATG
The DNA here is from genome assembly GCF_904849725.1 of Hordeum vulgare subsp. vulgare. NCBI lineage: Eukaryota > Viridiplantae > Streptophyta > Magnoliopsida > Poales > Poaceae > Hordeum > Hordeum vulgare. Next base: position 276,660,651 of record NC_058524.1, read on the forward strand.
AACAGAATTGTGAGAATGTGTTCGGTAAGCAAAGGTTGTGTGTTGAACCTGATTTGGTGAAGGTACCGGTGAAAGGCTGTGTAGGAATACATGGAGGGTTGTTCCATTGGAACCGTCCTTAGGAACTGAGTTCCGTGTATGTAATCCAAGAGTAGATACTACCACACGTTGGGATACTTAATTGACCCTCTCGACTTATTAATCGCTTAGTGCTCGGTCCAGGAGTTGCAAGTAGTTTCTGGTGCTTATAGTCATGCTGGAGGCCGTGCATAGCGCTGACCTGAGAGGTGGGCTGTGATGCGGTAGGAAGTGGCACGGTATACCAAGTGGCACCCGGATGGTGGGCTTGGGAACCCTGTGCACATCGTTTGGGGCCGTGGCGGAAACCTCGGCCGGACTTCTGTGCGGGTTACCCTCAGATAGGCGATAAACCTGGACTAGGTACTAGTGTGGTTAACGGTCGTGGACGACTCCCTCGCTAGGCTTCCGCTTGAAGGTTGCCGAGGTGCATGACGTGCACATGGCGATAAGTGGCAAGAGCGTGTGTGACGAAGTACACCCCTGCAGGGTTATGATCTATTCGAATAGCCGCGTCCGCGGATATGGACTACTTGGAGACATATGTTGTTCATAGATAACTTCAATGGCTACTCATAAAATTGTCAAGATAAGCGTGAGTGTCGTGGACGGAAATTCCGTATGGAGACGGAATGATTCCATGATGGTGTATTGATTGTGGTGTTAGTGGACTCGTGTGCGAGAAATCAAGTTGTCAAAATTATTTAAAAATGCAAGTTGTCTAGCCACGAGTCAAATGCTGGCTTTCCGCATGAAACCCCACCATACCTTGTTGATACATTGCATGAGTAGTAATATATTCTAAAGTCTTGTTGAGTACCTCCGTACTCATGTTTGCTTAATAAATGTTGCAGAGGTTGCTAATGTCCCTAATGGAGGGTTCTTCATAGACATCGACGACGACGAGTAGCTGGTGTCCCAGCTACGATCTGGCCCTAGGTTGGGTCTATAGTATAGTCAGGCCATGTGCCTTCTAGTTGAACCTGTCTGTACTCAGACAGTTTTAAACACTTCCGCTGGCTTCTAACTGAATGACTGCTATGATGGGTCGTGAGACCCTTACTGTGTAATATTATATGTGTGGCTCTTCCGAGCCTCTTAAATAAAGCTTGTATGTTTGTGGTTATGTTGTGATGCCATCAATGTATCTATACATATTGGTATGCCATGCGTACGTGTGTCGTACTTGATATGTATGGGGTTCGATTACCTAGTCGTGAACTTTAGTAGCACTCCTTACAGGGAAATGCCCCTTTGTGATCAAACGAGCCTTGGTAGCTCGGTACTGCTCTGGACAAATTGGTTGACCAGCATGTGTCCTTCTTAGCTGTTGTGTCTGTCCCCTTTGGGGAAATTTCACGCGATGTAATGGAGTCCTTGTAGCTTGCTACGACTCGTCTACACTCGCTGGTGACCGACACCTGCTTTGTTGGGTCATGTATGCCTGTCCTTGTGCGATACTGCCACTTTGGTTTATGACTAGACTTGTCGATCCGGGTTCTTTGACATTGGAATGCTAGCGACACAATTGCATACGTGAGTCAAAAGGCGCAAACGGTCCCGGCTAAGGTAAGGTTGCAGCCGTGGAGTTAACCGTGTGTGAGACCGCAAAGGGATGCGATGTGTTACAGGCTGGATTCCTATGACTTAGGATCGGGGTCCCGACAGTTCTGTATCCGGAAGAGGACACGATGGGGTTATGTCTGACGTAAGTAGGTGTTCAAAATTATTCTTTTGATCATTATTAGATCCCGTCCGCTATGCGAAGATCATCCCCCTATTTTATTCTAGTACTCGTAAGTTAGCCACCTCAAATAAATGCTTAGTCACTTCCTGCAGCCTCACCAATTAACCATACCTCACCCATTATGCTTTGCTAGTCTTGATACCTTTGGAAATGAGATTGCTGAGTCCATGTGGCTCTCAGATTACTAGAACACTAGTTGCAGGTACTGGTAAAGCAATACTTTGACGTGAGCATGATGATTGTTCTATTTAGAGTTTCTTCTTCTTCTTCTTCATCGATCTAGGATGGGTTCCAGGCCCGCAGCCTGGGATAGCAAGGATGGACGTCGTTCTTTTTTCGTTTGTGTTCGTCCATAGTCTTACCTTGCTCTTCTACATGATGAATGTATATTGTTGTACTGATGTGGTCTTGATGTAGCTTGTGGAGAGTGTAAGCCAATTCCATATACTCATCTCTTTAGTACATGTACTTGTAACGATATCTATTCTTGCAAAACCGCGAGATGCGCTTCTATCCCGGTCGAGGCCCTCGCGCTAAAATAAGTATAGGATCGCATCTTGGGTGTTACAATACTCGTGCGAGAACTTCCTCAGGTGCTATCCGCACTTGGGGTTGTTCAAGCACTTGTTTACGTGTCCGGTGATGACCGTGAAGAAATCCTCCCCGTTGGGGGGAGACCAATGTGGTGCAGCTCTGTGGAGGCTTAGGCATACAACTTAAGGGCAAGAGTATCTTTCCTGAGATGAACTTTCCAGATTCGGTGAAGAAGTGCGAGGATTCTTGATTCTACTTCCAAGACGTCCCAGTCGGCGAGGGTCATTCGGGCCTCTCGCCCTTTACAGTTGATAGGATCTAGTCGGCTACTTCCTTAACCGTGTTGAAGGAGAAGACTGATGTAGATATCTTGGTGATTGCGTTAGTTGCCCTGTTGCGGAAGGGTGTGAATGGGATGGACCTCCTGGAAGTCTTCTTTCAGCGTAGAATTCAGCCTCTCCAAGCCAGAGCCCATCCAATGTGGAAGTATGAGGGGTCGAGTGATCCAACCCGTGTTCACCCTGAGGAGATTGAGTCGGAGGCGCTGGAGAATAAACTCAAGGCCATCACGCTGGTGAGGGACAATATCAGGGACACCAGGTTGGTGCCCACTTTATGGATGGAGCTGCCGCCAAACGTGGTAAGATATGAGGCATCTGGGCCGAGTGAACTTCTTCGTTGCTTTAGTACCTATTTGTGATTTTGTTTTCTTCATTCGGCAGGCTTTTTCAGGGCTGGTCAGTTCTGTTCCCGCGATTGACCATTCACCCATCAACATGGTGAGCAATACTGAGAACCAGGACACTGAGCACCCGGAGGGCTTAGAGGATGAGGACGACCATGACGACGATGACGAGGAGATGAAGGAGAGCAACGACGAGCACGAGGACAAGGCAGAGTCTTCTTCATCCGACGAGGCTCCTCGAGAGACTCGTTCCAAGGCACGGCAGGACCCTGGAGTCTGTGTTGGCACCTTGCAGACTCCATCGATGGCGAAGCTGAGTGAAGCGGTGATGCGGACTCGCATTTCCAAACGGGGTCGGAGCGAGCTTGAGATGTTGCCGGAGCAGGTCGCCAAGCAGCCTAAGATCATGAGTTCCAAACACCACAAGGCCGTTCTATCGCGCATCAAGGTCGATGTGTGCATGCCTTCAGCGTAAGTATTCCCACCAAGTGATCCTTCTAAACCTGAGCAATGTCTTCCAAGTGATGATTGGATTTTCTGTTGTGTCTGTTGCACGGCCCATACCTCGACTGCTTTGTTGGAACCTAAGACCTCTCACAAAGGGAAGGCTGATGTTTATGTCGCTTCATCCAAAGGTTACCCTTGAACTTTTCTCATGATTCATTCAGGACATGGGTTTTAGCCATATGAGTGGCCTTTCGAATGCCTTGTGAACATGTGTAGATCCGCAAAACGAGATTGAACTCAACCCCGATGTCCACTCTGAAGTCAGACAGGTGTTGAAGCAGGCTTCGACTCCCACTCGAGTGATTGTCAAGGCCAAGACTCCCATAGTGTAGGAGACCACCTCAGTTGGGGCGTCACTCGGTCTAGGTCCGGTGACTGGACCGTCACCTCTCCCCAAGGCCGCAACATCTTCCAGCTCCATGATACGTCTCCAACGTATCTATAATTTTTGATGATTTCATGCTATTATCTTGTCAAACTTTGGATGTTTTGTATGCCTTTCATATCTTTTTTGGGACTAACTTATTTACTCGGTGCCAAGTGCCAGTTCCTTTTTTTCCGTGTTTTTGACCATTTTCAGAGGAAGATTTGAAACGGAGTCCAAACGGAATAAAATCCCCGAAGAGATTTTTTCCGAAACAAAAGAAAATCGGGAGACTTGAGAACCAAGGCTGGGGGTCCCTAGGGACCCCACAAGCCCTCTAGGCCCGGCCAGGGGGGAGGCAGGGCCTCCCAGGCTTGTGGGCCCCCTGGACCTCTTCTGCCCTAGGTTTTGCGCCTATATATTCCCTAAAATCCCAGAAAAAATCGGGAGATCATCGAAAATACTTTTGCGCCTCCGCAAGATCCCATCCGGGGCACGTTCTGGTGCCCTGCCGGAGGGGGATTCGGATACGGAGGGCTTCTTCATCAACACCATGACCTCTCCGATGACGCGTGAGTAGTTCACCATAGGCCTACGGGTCCATAACTAGTAGCTAGATAGCTTCTTCTCTCTCTTGGATCTTCAATAAAAAGTTCTCCATGATCTTCATGGAGATCTATCCGATGTAATCTTCTTTTGCGGTGTGTTTGTCGAGATCCAATGAATTGTGGATTTATGATCAGAATATCTATGAATCTTATTTGAGTTTCTTCTGATCTCTGTTATGCATGATTTCATATCCTTGTAATTCTCTTGGAGTTGTGGGTTTTGTTTGGCCAACTAGATCTTTGATTCTTGCAACAGGACAAGTGCTTGGTTTTGGGTTCATACCATGCGGTGACCTCACCGAGTGACAGAAGGGGTAGCGAGGCACGCATCGTGTTGTTGCCATCAAGGGTAAAAAGATGGGGTTTCCATCATTGGTTTGAGATTATCCCTCTACATCATGTCATCTTGCTTAAGGCGTTACTCTGTTCGTCATGAACTCAATACACTAGATGCATGTTGGATAGCGGTCGATGTGTGGAGTAATAATAGTAGATGTAGAAAGTATCGGTCTACTTTTCTCGGACGTGATGCCTATATGTATGATCATTGCCTTAGATATCATCATGACTTTGCGCGGTTCTATCAATTGCTCGACGGTAATTTGTTCACCCACCGTAATACTTGCTATTTTGAGAGAAGCCTCTAGTGAACACTATGGCCCCCGGGTCTACTCCACACCATATTTTCAGCCTTACACTTTTACTTCGTTGCACTTTCCGCCTTCAGATCTCACTTCGCAATCGATCATGAAAGGATTAGCAACCCCTTTATAGCGTTGGGTGCAAGCTCTTTTGTGTTTGCGCAGGTACTCTGGACTTGACGCGATTCTCCTACTTGATTGATACCTTGGTTCTCAAACTGAGGGAAATACTTACTGCTCCTGTGCTGCATCACCCTTTCCTCTTCAAGGTAAAACCAACGCAAGCTCAAGAGACGACAAAAGGTTTTATGGCACTGTTGCCAGGGAAGGACTTTTATTGCTGTAGTAGAAGAATTTCTGGCGCCGTTGCCGGGGAGGATCAAGTCAAGAACTCATCCAAGTAAGTGTCGCAAACTCATCTCTTGCACTTACTTTTTTTCATCTCGTTTTTCTCGTCCCCACTTCTGAAAAAAAAAATTTACAAAAAAATCTTTTTGGTTCGCCCTTTCTTTCGCTTGCTTTCTGTTTGTTTGTGTTGCCGCGTGCCTTCAATATGCTTGCATTTTCGCTTGCTGAAAATCTATTGATATGGATCCTCATCCACTTGCTAATCTCTTTAAGAGATCCAATTATGTTGATCCAATTGCTAGTGAGTTGAGTGCACTTGACTATCTTTATGGAGTTTTGCTTGAGATGCGTGAATCTGAAAATTGTGAGAAAGAAATTTATGAAGTGATTCACGAGGGCTCCTTGGATGAAAAGCATGATTGCAATGGTTTCACTATAAATTGTATTAGTGAAAATCATGCTAAAAATATGCAAAACCCTAAGCTTGGGGATGCTAGTTTCCTATGACCACTACTTATTGCAATAATCATGATTGGGGTGATGATCTTTCTTACGATCTTGAAAATTTGTTTAAACCTCATGATGAATATGACATTTGCAATAATATTGAAAGTGGGTTTGGAGTAGTCATGACTTTAGTTGATGATAATCCCACTATTTTTGAAGAGCGTCAACTTTGCATGCATGTGGATCTTGAAAATAATATCCTATGTGCTAGTTACATTGTTGAATTCGAATATGATCCCACATGTAATTATTATGAGAGAGGAAAATATGGTGGTAGAAACTTTCATATCACTAAGTCACCTCTCTTTATGTTGAGATTGCTTTTGCCTCTTTCTTCTTCCTTGCATTTGGTAACTATTGGTTGTCTAGCCAATTTGTTCACCTATAAAATGCCTATGCATAGGAAGTATGTTAGACTTAGATGTGATTTTCACATTTTTTATGATGCTCCCGTTGTGTTTCAATTCTTGTCTTTTGTGTGAGCATCATTGAATTATCAATGCCTAGCTAAGGGCGTTAAACAATAGCGCTTGTTGGGAGGCAACCCAATAAATTTATCTTTTTCATTCTGTTTTTTTGCGTCCACACCATCACAATTCTGTTATGATTGTGTCTTTTGTGTTTCCCTTTGCGTTTGAGCCAAGCAAAACCTTTATGACTAGTCTTGGTGATGGTTATTTGATCCTGCTGGAAAAAGACAGAAACTTTTTGCTCACGAGATTATTTTTAATTTTTATTCATAAAGAGCTTTTGAGTTGATTCTTTTTGCTGCTGGTTGATATGCCTTTTGCCGAGGCAGTCAGAATTTTTGAGGTAGCAGAAGTATACGAAGTATACAGATTGCTACAGATTGGTCTGTTTTTGACAGATTCTATTTTTGTTGAGTTGGTTGCTTGTCTTGATGAAACTATGGATAGTATCGGGGGGTACTAGCCATGGGAAACTGAGAATACAGTAGCCCAACACCAATATAAATAGAAATCAAGATTGCTACAGTACCTAAACTGGTGGTAGTTTGTTTTCTTGTGGTAATGTTATCACGAGTTTCAGTTTATGTTTTGTGTTGTGAAGTTTTCAAGTGTTGGGTGATGTTCTAATGGACAAAGAGATAAGGAGTGGAAAGAGCTCAAGCTTTGGGATGCCCAAGGCATCCCAAGCCAAATTCATGGACACCAAAAATCCTAAGCTTGGGGATGCCCCGGGAAGGCATCCCCTCTTTCGTCTTCAATCCATCGGTAACATTACTTGGAGCTATTTTTATTCACCACATGATATGTATTTTGCTTGGAGCATATTGTATCTTAGGAGTCTTTTATTTTTGTTGTGTCACAATCATCCTTGCTGCGAACCTTTAGAGAGAGACATGCACTCATCGTGATTTTGCTAGAATGCTCATTGTGCTTCACTTAGATCTTTTAGAGCACGGCGGTGCGTGACTTGGTAGTTGGCTTAAGCTATGAAAGTAGTCCCAAAGGTGATATGTACCTAAATAGGATACAGAAACATCCATCTTCATGTGCATTGAGTAGAAAGAGAAGTCTTGATTCCTCTCAGTTAGTTTTGAGACGTGGATTTGGTAATATTAAGAGTTATGTTAGTAGGGTGTTGTGAATCAGAAATGCTTGTGTTGAAATTAGTGATTCATGTAGCATGGACGTATGGTGAACCACTATGTTAGGAAGTCGGAGCGTAATTGATCTATTGATTGTCATCCTTTGCGTTGAGGTCGGGATCGCGCGATGGTTAACACCTACCAACCCTTCCCCTAGGAGTATGCGTTTAGCACTTTGTTTTGATTACTAATAAAAACTTTTGCAACAAGTATGTGAGTCCTTAATGACTAATGTGAGTCCATGGTACAGATGCACTTTCACCTTCCACCATTTCTAGCCTCTCTAGTGCCACGCAATTCTCGCCGGTACACCAACCCACCATATGCCTATCTCAAAACACCCACCATACCTACCTACTATGGCATTTTCATAGCCATTCCGAGATATATTGCCATGCAACTCCCACCGTTCCATCTCATGACTTGTGTCGTCACTCTCATATTGACATTGCATGATCGTAAGATAGCTAGCGATATGTTTCAACGTCATACGCCAAGCTAAATCGTTGCACATCCCGGTACACTGCCGGAGGCATTTCCTATAGAGTCATCATCATTTTGAGCTTTGAGCTGTGAGCAAATAAAAGTGTGATGATCATCATTATTAGAACATTGTCCCGTGTGAGGAAATAAAAAAAGAGGCGAAAGATCCCAAATAAAAAAAGGGGGAGGCCAAGAGCCCAAATAAAAAAGAAGAGAGAAAAAGAGAGAAGGGACAATGCTACTATCTTTTTCGACACTTCTGCTTCATAATAGCACCATGTTCGTCATGATTGAGAGCTTCTTGCTTTGTCACTACCATATGCTAGTGGGAATCTTCATTATATAACTTGGCTTGTATATTCCAATGACGGGCTTCCTCAAATTGCCCTAGGTCTTCGTGAGCAAGCAAGTTGGATGCACACCCACTAGTTCTCCTTTTGAGCTTTCACATACTTATAGCTCTAGTGCATCCCTTGAATGGCAATCCCTACTCATTCACATTGATATCTATTAATGGGCATCTCCATAGCCCTTTGATATGCCGAGTCAATGTGACCATCTCCTCCTTTTTGTCTCACAACCACCACCACACTCTATTCCACCTATAGTGCTATATCCATGGCTCACGCTCATGTATTGCATGATAGTTATAAAAGGTTTGAGAAAGTAAGAGTGCGAAAACAATTACTAGGCTAATACCGGGGTTGTGCATGATTTACATTAGTTATGTTAGGATGATGGAGCATAGCCAGACTATATGATTTTGTAGGGATAACTTTCTTTGGCATTGTTATTTTGAAAGTTCATGATTACTTTGCTAGTTTTCTTGAAGTATTATTGTTTCCATGTCAATAGCAAGCTATTGTTTTGAATCTTACGGATCTGAACATTCATGTCACATGAAAGAAGTTGCAAAGGACAACTATGCTAGGTAGCATTCCACATGAAAAATTCAGTTTTTATCACTTCCCTACTCGAGGACGAGCAGGAGTTAAGCTTGGGGATGCTTGATACGTCTCCAACGTATCTATAATTTTTTATGGTTTCATGCTATTATCTTGTCAAACTTTGGATGTTTTGTATGCCTTTAATATCTTTTTGGGGACTAACTTATTAACTGAGTGCCAAGTGCCAGTTCCTGTTTTTTCCGTGTTTTTGACCCTTTTCAGAGGAAGATTTGAAACGGAGTCCAAACAGAATAAAATCCCCGAAAATATTTTTTCCAAAACAAAAAAAGATCGGGAGACTTGAGAACCAAGGCAGGGGGTCCCCACGGACCCCACAAGCCCTCTAGCCCCAGCCAGGGGGGAGGTCGGGCCTCCTAGGCTAGTGGGCCCCCTGGACCTCCTCTGCCCTAGGTTTTCCACCTATATATTCCCTAAAATCCCAGAAAAAATCAAGAGATCATCGAAAATACTTTTCCGCCGCCGCAAGCGTCTGGCTCCGAAAGATCCCATCTGGGGCACGTTCTGGTGCCCTGCAGGAGGGGGGATTCGGATACGGAGGGCTTCTTCATCAACACCATGACCTCTCCTATAATGCGTGAGTAGTTCACCATAGACCTACGGGTCCATAGCTAGTAGCTATATGGCTTCTTCTCTCTCTTGGATCTTCAATACAAAGTTCTCCATGATCTTCATGGAGATCTATCCGATGTAATCTTCTTTTGCGGTATGTTTGTCGAGATCCGATGAATTGTGGATTTATGATCAGATTATCTATGAATCTTATTTGAGTTTCTTCTGATCTCTCTTATGCATGATTTCATATCCTTGTAATTCTCTTCGAGTTGTGGGTTTTATTTGGCCAACTAGATCTATGATTCTTGCAATAGGAGAAGTGCTTGGTTTTGGGTTCATACCATGGGGTGACCTCACCCAGTGATAGAAGGGGTTGCGAGGCACGCATCGTGTTGTTGCGATCAAGGGTAAAAAGATGGGGTTTTCATCATTGGTTTGAGATTATCCCTCTACATCATGTCATCTTGCTCAAGGCGTTACTCTGTTCGTCATGAACACAATACACTAGATGCATGCTGCATAACGGTCGATGTGTGGATTAATAGTAGTAGATGCAGAAAGTATAGGTCTACTTGTCTCGGTCATGATGCCTATATGTATGATCATTGCCTTAGATATCGTCATGACTTTGCGCGGTTCCATCAATTGCTCGACAGTAATTTGTTCACCCACCGTAATACTTGCTATTTTGAGAGAAGCCTCTAGTGAACACTATGGCCCCCGGGTCTACTCCACACCATATTTTCAGCCTTACACTTTTACTTCGTTGCACTTTCCTCCTTCAGATCTCACTTTGCAATCAATCTTGAAGGGATTGACAACCCCTTTATAGCGTTGGGTGCAAGCTCTTTTGTGTTTGCGCAGGTACTCTGGCTTGCCAGGATTCTCCTACTAGATTGATACCTTGGTTCTCAAACTGAGGGAAATAGTTACTGCTCCTGTGCTGCATCACCATTTCCTCTACAAGGGAAAACCAACGCAAGCTCAAGAGACGACAGAAGGTTTTCTGGCACCATTGCCGCGGAAGGACTTTTGTTGCCGTAGCACTCCACCATTCCCCAGAGGATCAAGTGAGGGCACACCAGGAGGCCTTGGCTCAGCTGGACGTGATGGTTGGGCGGCTGAAGGATGCATATGACGCGAGTGAAGCCGTGGAAAAGAACATTCGGGTGAGTCCTTCACGTACGCATTTGTTTCATACTTGTTTCTGAATCCGGTCCCGAGTGGGAATCCCAAGTGGGTACGCTCGGAGGCACACCCATTGGGTGTTGGCTTTCAATGGGGATGCATTGAGCGCACCCACTAGGCGTAGTCCCCGAGGCTACCGTCGACGAAAGCAGTCCGCGGTAGTCTCAGTTTCTTTATATGTTCGACACAGGCTCGTAGGGTGCGGATCACTTTTCTTCCCTCTATCTCTCAAGTGGGGTGGCGTTGAGCGCACCAACTAGGTGTTGTCCCCGAGGTTGCCGTCGACTTAAGCAGTCGGAGGTAGTCTCAGTTTCCTTGTCTTGTTCGATACAGGCTGGTAGGGTGCAGAGCCCTTCTCCTCTATCCCTCCAGTGCGGGCATGCTAAGCGCACCTACTGGGTGTAGTCCTCGATGCTACCATCGACTTAAGCAGTAGGCGGTGGTATCAGTTTCTTTATATGTTCGAAAGAGGACGGTAGGGTGTGGAGCCCTTTTCTTCTCTTCTATCCCTCCAGTAGGGGCGTGATCAGCGCACCTGCTGGGTGTAGTCTCCGAGGCTATTGTCGACTGAAGCCGTCGGTGGTAGTCTTAGAGTTGTGATATTGTATTATGCTTTACTTGTGTTTGTTGATGGCAGACTGCTTGTGGGCCATGGATCCATGATGATGCCGTGGAGAAAGAGTTGCAGGAACTCCGACTGAGCCATGATGCGGAAAAAGACAAGTACAAGCGATTGGAGCAGGAGAAACACACAGATGAAGGTAATCTTTCGCTATTCGACCAATTCCCGCTTCGGTTGTCTTTCCTATCCGACTAAGGCTGTCTTGTTAGATTGCCTTTCTAAGAGGCTGAAGAATTCCATTTCTCTAGTTACCATGAAGGACGCCCTCGAGAAGAGCGATGAAGAGCTCGTGTCGGCTTGGAAGGAGGCCAAGCGGAAGACCCAGGCGGTCGAAGCCAAGCTTAAGATGGCCGGGACGCTTAAAGAAGAGAATCGTTTTCTCAAGGCCGGTGTGGAGAAAACTATTGCAGACCTTGTCGAGCTGAAGAGGCCCTATGTCGAGTGGGAGGAAAAATTTGATAAGGTCGCCACCAAGAAAGTTGAGCTGGAGAAGTGCATTGAGGACTTCAGCGTGGAACACTGTGAGAAGCTTAAACGTATGTTAAGCGTCTGAGTGCTTCCCCATTGCTACTTCGAAATTTCTGAGTGATGTTTTCTCATCTTCTCGTTTTCTCACTGAATTCAACCTTCCCCGTTGATGCTGAAGAAGATTGAAGTGAATAGAGAATAAGTTTGATCCCAAGAGAGGGCTTCTGAAGGACAGAGTTGCTTTGGCTCTCCTCGGGCTGGAGGCTCGCGTCGATTACATATTGGCTAGTTTCAAATGGCTCTAGTCGGCCGTTGAGGAGATAGACCAAGAGAAAACCCCTGACAATGCACCCCTGAAGGACGCCCACGCCATCGTGAACCGTGCAAAGGACATCCCCAATGAACTCCGGTCATGTAAGAAGTCATCAGCGAGGGCCGGAGCTGACATCGCCCTTTCACTCATCCGCATCCATTGTATAGGGGTGGATGAAGAGAAGCTGAAGAGTGTCCCGGTCGTCAACCGGAAAAGTACCAAATTTGAAGACTTCATGGAGATTTGATGGTTGCCGCCACTCAGATTGCCTAAGGAATCGATCTTGAAACCTTCGTGGAAGAAGTGGGATCTTCGGCCTCCGAGAGATGCTCGGAGGAAAAACATTTAAGTTTCAATTCACGTTGGGATGCCGAGTGTTTTTATGTAACCCTAAACTTTGAGTGGGCCTTGGGCCCTCTCTTATGCACACCTTTTGCTGAACTTGATTTTGTTTATCCATATTCGAGTTTGGATCTTGTTTTCTTTGTCTTCTTTGTTTGGGATCAGTTTTATTTGGTCGAAAGCTGGTTCACATCTGAGTCCCCTAGTGTGGAAGTTGTCCTCACTCGAGATCGTTTTTGATTTAGGAGAAAGTTGTTCGCATCCGAGTCCCCGAGTGTGGAAGTTGTCCTAACTCGGGATTGTTTTTGACTTAGACGAAAGCTGCTTCACAGCTAAGCCCCGGAGTGTGGAACTCATCCTCACTCAGGATTGTTTTTGACTTAGGCGAAAGCTGGTTCGTAGCTAAGAACCCGAGTGTGGAAGTTGTCCTCACTCAGGATTGCTTTTGACTTAGGCGAAAGCCGGTTCGCAGCTAAGCCCCCGTGCGTGGAGGTTTTCCCCACTCGGGATTGTTTTTGACTTGGGCGAAAGCTGGTTCGCAGCTAAGCCCCTATGTGTGGAGGTTGTCCTCACTCAGGATTGTTTTTGACTTAGGCGAAAGCTGGTTCACAGCTAAGCCCCCGTGAGTGAAGGTTGTCCTCACTCAGGACAAGTTTTACCCTGGGCAAAAGCGGATTCTCTGCTGAGGGATGATTGTTCTGTTCATCTTGGCGTCCATATGAAGATCTTGTCTTCATTCAGAACCGCTTTAACTTAGGTGAAAGATGGTTCACAGCTACCCAGAGTGTGGAGGTTGTCCTCACTCAGGGAAGGGTTTACCTTAGGCAAAACAGGTTCACTACCAAGAAATGATTGTTCTGTTTACCTTGGCGTCTGAATGAAGTTCTTGCCTTCATTCGGAACCACTTTAACTTAGGCGAAAGCTAGTTCGCAGCTAACCCCCGAGTGTGGAGGTTGTCCCCACTCGGGGTAGGGTTTACCTTAGGCCAAACATGTTCGCTACAAAGAAATGATTGTTCTATTCATCTTGGCTTCCGAATGAAGGTCTTGCCTTCATTCGAAACCACTTTAACTTAGGCTAAAGCTAGTTTGTAGCTAATCCCTTAAGTGTGGAGGTTGTCCCCACTCGGGGAAGGGTTTACGATAGGCAAAATAGGTTTGCTACCAAGTCGAAATGATAGTTCTTACGAACTTGTTGATGATCTTGCCCATCTTGGTATTTGAATGGTGATCGTGTCTCCATTGGGAGCAGTTTCAACTTAGGCAAAAGTTGGTTCACAGCTAAGCCCCCGAGTGAGGAGGTTGTCCACACTCGGGGCAGGTTTTACCTTCATCCAAAGAGGATTCGCTGATACACCCACTTGGGCGTGTTTCACCGGAGTGATGTATTTGTGAATAGTTGAATAAAGTAAGGACTTTTTTCTTTTAATCATTCAGATTTATTACAAGAATGAAAAGGGTAAGTTCTACGTGCAGAACTTGCAGAGCAGGTCCGCGTTCCAGGTCCTGGGCTCTTCCATGTCGTCATCGAGGTTGTACAACCGATAAGCTCTATTGTGCAGGACTTTGGAGATGGTGTATGCCCCTTGCCATGGAGGTGCCAGCTTGTGGGGTTTCTGTTGGTCCAGTTGGAGGACCAAGTCTCCCTCTTGAAACGCTCAGCCCCTGACTTTCTTGTCATGGTATCGCCATAGGTCTTGCTCGTATGATGTCGACCAAATGAGTGCCAGATCTCTCTCTTCCTCCAGGAAATTCAAACTGTCTTGGCACGCTGCTTCGGCTTCAGCTTCCTTGTACTGCTCCACTCGGGGGGGAGTTGTGACGTAAGTCACACGGCAGAACGGCTTCCGACTCATACACCATGAAGAACGGGGTACGCTTGGTTGAACGATACAGAGTCGTTCGCATACCACACAGGACGGATGGTAATTCTTCTACCCATGCGCTTGCGGCATATTTGAGATCTCTCATCAGCCGGAGCTTCAATCCTTGAAGTATAATACCATTCACCCATTCTACCTACCCATTCGACTGTGGGTGCACCATGGAGGTGTAATTAACCCGAGTGCCTTGGGAGTGACAGAACTCGCGGAACTCCTCCAAGTCGAAGTTGGTTCCGTTATCGGTGCTGATGTCGTGAGGGACTCCAAATCTACACTCGTGGTGTCCAAGCTTTTGATGGTTTTAGCTTTGACCCACTTGGTGAACTTATCCACTTCAACTAGCAGGTGGGTGAATCCACTCGTCCCGGTGCACAAATGGGTGACCATGTCGAGGCCCCACAGAGCGAATGGCCAAGTGAGTGGAGTCATTTTCAGCATGGATGCGGGCTTGTGCGACTAATTCTTGTAGAACTGGCATCCAACGCACAGGTCAACCAAGTCTTTTGCTACCTCATTGTTTCTGGGCCAATAAAAGCTGCTCGAAAGGCCTTAGCCACCAAGGTCCGAGAGTATGCATGATGTCCATAGGTTCCTGAGTGGATCTCGTGCAAGATCTGTAGTCCTTCCTCTAGGGAAATGCACTTTTGAGTGACTCCGGTGACACTCTTCTTGTATACTTCGTCTCTGAAGACTTCAAAAGTTTTAAACCGCCGAATGATTTGGCGGGCTTCTTCATTATTTTCGGGGAGCTCTTGCCGGAGCAAGTAAGCCAGATAAGGTTGTGTCCATTCGGGCGTGATGACCAACATCTAGTGGACGAGGTCGACCACGGACGGGATGTCAGTCTTAGTAGGATTATACGGACCAATTGCTTGTGGGGGATCTTTTGTGAAGGGATCTTCCTTGACCGAGGGGCGCGTAAATGCTCGAGTAACACACCCTTCGGAATGACTTTCCCAGGGGACCTGATCTTTGCCAAATGATCGACCGCTTGAGTCTTGGCTTGGGGCATGTCGTGCAGTTCCAACCCTTCGAAGTTTTACTCCAGTTTCGTGACTACATTACAATAGAATGTCATTGCTGAACTTTGAATGTCCCATTCCTTCATTACTTAATTGACAACGAGATCCGAGTCACCATAGACCGTCAAACGACGAATGCTGAGTGAGATAGACATGCGAAGCCCATACAAAAGGCCCTCGTACTCGGCCTCGTTGCTGAATGAATCAAAATGGATTTGGAGCACGTAGCTCAGTCAGTCTCCACTAGGGGAACAAGAACCAACCCAGCCCCCAAGTCATGGAGCATTTTGGCTCCATCGAAAAACATAGTCCAATGCTCAGGGATGCCTGGAGCCGGCTGCTCTTGCTCTATCCATTCGCCAGAAAGTCCACCAAGGCTTGAGAGTTGATTGCCTTCTTGGCTTCAAATTTGAACTCCAGCGGTAGGGGCTCAATCGCCCGTTTGGCCACTCGGCTAGTAGCATCCCGGTTGTGTAGGATTTCCGCCAAGGGGATGACACTAATGACAGTGACTGAGTGACCTTGGAAATAGTGGACTACCTTCTTTAGTGTCAGGTAGATCCCATAAACCAGCTTCTGGTAGTGTGGATATCTTTGCTTTGAGGGGGTCAGTACCTCTGAGATGTAGTAAATGTGCCTTTGTACCATGTAGGCTTTTCCCACTTCGTCGTGATCTATGGTGAGTATGGTGCTAAGCACTTGGCTAGTGGAAGCAATGTACACGAGCAAGGGCTCCTGGGTGCTCAGAGCAACTAACACCAGCTGGGTGGAAAGGAGAGCTTTCAGTTGGTCGAATGTGAGCTCTACGTCGTTGGTTCACTCGAATCTGTCGGATTTCTTCATCAATCGGTAAAGAGGCAGACCCTTCTCACCGAGTGTGGAGATGAAGCGGCTCAGGGCTGCAAGGCATATCATAAGCCTTTGCAGATCATGGATGTGCTCTTGCCATCTCATCTGGATGATTGCACCAATCTTGTCGGGATTTGCATCAATTCCCCGTTCGGAAATGAGGAAAGCGAGTAGCTTTCCAGTCGGAACAACGAAGGTGCATTTGGCAGGATTGAGCTTAATCCCCAAGCGTCGGAGGTTTGTGAAGGTTTTGGCACGGTCGGCCACAAGGTCGGAACCTTTCCTGGACTTTACCAAGATGTTGTCCTGGTATGCTTCGACATTCTGACTGATTTGTTCTTGTAAGTACTTTTGGATCATGCGCTGGAAAGTGGACCCAGCATTCTTGAGGCCGAATGGCATCATGATGTACGAGAAACACCCGAATAGGGTGATGAAGGCTGTTTTAATTTCATCAGGTCCATACATTCGGATCCGGTGGTACCCGAAGTACGCATCCAGTAATGACATGCGTTCACATCCGGCAGTCGAATCTACGATTTGATCTATGCGGGGTAGAGGGAAGTGGTCCTTCGGGCAGGCCCGATTGAGATGCTTTAAATCAATACACATTAAGAGTGAATTATACTTCTTTGGCATGATGACCACGTTCACCAACGACTCGGAGTGTTAAACCTCGCGGATGAACTCGGCAACAAGGAGCCGAGCGATCTCCTCGCCGATCGACCTACACTTCTCCACGGAGGAGCGACGCAGGTGTTTGATACGTCTCCGTCGTATCTACTTTTCCAAACTCTTTTACCCTTGTTTTGGACTCTAATTTGCATGATTTGAATGGAACTAACCCGGACTGACGTTGTTTTCAGCAGAATTGCCATGGTGTTGTTTTTGCATAGAAATAAAAGTTCTTAGAATGACCTAGAAATTTACGAGAATTTTTGGTGGAATATATAAAAAATACTAGCGCAAGAATTACCTGGAGGGACGGATCCAGGAACCCACAAGCCCACGAGGGAAGAGTACATAAAAAATACTAGCACAAGACAGAAGAGTTCATCGTTTTTTACGATACGGAGCCGCCGCCACCACCTGTTCTTCCTCTGGAGGGCAAATCTGTAGTCCGTTCAGGTCTCCGGAGAGGGGAAATCATCGCCGTCATCATCACCAACCATCCTTCATTGCCAATTCCATGATGCTCTTCACCATTTGTGAGTGATCTCATCGTAGGCTTCCTGGACGGTGATGGGTTGGATGAGATCTATCATGTAGTCGAGTTAGTTTCGATGGGGTTTGATCCCTAGTATACACTATGTTCTAAGATTGATGTTGCTACTACTTTGCTATGCTTAATGCTTGTCACTAGGGCCAAAGTGCCATAATTTCAGATCTGAACCTATTATGTTTTCATCAATATATGTGTGTTCTTGATCCTATCTTGCAAGTTGTAGTCACCTACTATGTGTTATGACCCGGCAACCCCGGAGTGACAATACCCCGAACCACTCCCGGAGATGACCATAGTATGAGGAGTTCATGTATTCACTATGTGCTAATGCTTTGTTCCGGTTCTCTAATAAAAGGAGACCTTAATATCAATTAGTTTCCATTAGGACCCCGCAGCCACGGGAGGGATGGACAATAGATGTCATGCAAGTTCTTTTCCATAAGCATGTATGACTATATACGGAATACATGCCTACATTACATTGACGAACTAGAGCTAGTTACATATCACCCCAGGTTATAACTGTTACATGATGAATGTCACCCGACATAATTATCCATCACTGATCCAATGCCTACGAGTATTTTCCTACTGGTCCTTGCTAAGTAACTTTACCGCTACTGTTGTCAGTACTACTACTGTTACCGCTACTGTTGTCACTGCTGCTACTATTACCGTTGCTACCGTTACTATCACGCTACTTTGCTACTGGAACTTTGTTGCAGTTACTAAATCTTTCAGGTGTGGTTGAATTGACAACTCAACTCCTAATACTCGAGAATATTCTTTGGCTTCCCCTTGTGTCGAATCAACAAATTTGGGTTGAATACTCTACCCTCGAAAACTGTTGCGATCCCCTATACTTGTGGGTTATCAGTGTTCCATGATGGGCTTGACCTTTGAATCCACTCGGAGCTAGTGCTCATGCAAAGATATCCTAGTTCTCACAGAATAACTCGATGACCTCGGCTTCCTATTTCTCTCCGAGTGAAGTGGAGATGTTTGTCGCAGAAGCACTCGGATTGGTGGGGTGGACGTGGACCTGCTTCATCTCATCGGCCAACTCAAAGACGGACTCAGTAACCGGCCCTTTCAACTTGAGAAGGTTTGCGGTATCCACTGCCTTCTTGTACCCATTGAGTTCGGCAGCCAGGACCTTCTCATTGGCGATCCTAGAGCCTTGCTGGAGGCACTCCTCGATGACCTTCTAATTGTCGGTCACCGTGATCATGCCTTACAGCCCTCGCATCTTAAGCTTAAGATACACGTAACATGGACGGCCATGAAACGTGCATAGGCGGGTTACCCAGTATGGCGTGATATGCGCTTCAAAAGTCGACCACTTGAAAGGTCGACCTCTCCTTTCGGTAATCCTTTTCACTGTCGAATACGACATTCAAGGTGATCTGGCCGAGTGATTCGGCCTTATTTCCGGGGATGACCTCGTGAAATTGCATGTTACTATTTCTCAGCTGAGACAACAAAATGTCGATAGCTTTGAGAGTGTCAACGTAAATAATCTTAAGGCCACTGCCCCCATCCATGAGGACTTTCCGTAGTCGGAACCCATTGACCACTGGATCGACCACCAACGCCTGCCTCCCAGGGGTGGCAATGTTGGCCAAGTGATCCGATTGGTTGAATGTGATGGGCGTCTTCGCCTAGTCGAGGTATTTCGTGTCAGCCGGGTCTGCCATGTTCACCACCCGATTGATAACTCTCAACTGGCTCTTGCTATCGACATCAGCAAAGATCATGAGGGTCCCCTCGATGTTTGGGTACCCGGAGGCATCCTCATGGTCATTCTCATCTTCTTTGTCCCCCGGAGGGCTCTCCGCCCATCTCCTTCTTGAGGAGGCGGCAGTCGCGAGCCGTGTGCTTGGCAGGGACGATCTCCCCGTCGTCGTCCTTCCTAGAATGAATCGGACATGGCTGGTCCAAAAGGCTGCTCTTGAACTCGGCCTTCTTCTTGCAGGCTCAATATTTTTTGTTCTTGTTGGACTTGTTTTGGCTCTTCCCAGGGAGAGAAGCTACTTCGTCTTTGCCCGATGGGTAGCCCTTTCGCTTATGCTTTTTTTTCGGCGCTGCCCGACTAAGGGGCCTCGATGGCTCAGCCTTTGTTTTTGCGGAGGCGGTCTTATTCTCTTCCATTCACATACTGATTGGTGATTTCCATGGCCCGACTGAGGGACAGGTCCTCCGGTCGGCCAAATTTGAGAATAAGTTCCCAATACCGAGGGCCTGCTTGGAAAGCGCACATAGCCTAGTGCTCGGTGACATTCTCCGATGTGTTGTGCAGTGTGGTCCACCACTGGATATACTCCCTGAGAGTCTCGTTGCTCTTGTGCACAGAATGTTGCAGCTCTGTCAAGCCGTCTGGACGCTTGTAAGTTCACTCGAAGGTATTGACAAACACTCGGGCGAGGTCCCCCCATCTATGGATGCTGTTGGAGGGAAGCTAATTGAGACATGCCCTGGCTGACCCCTCTAACATGAGGGGAAGATGCTTCAAGGCGACGTAGTCATCGCCGCCACCTATCTAGACAGGCACTCAGTAGTCCTCCACCCAGGTCTCCAGCTTAGACTCAACTTTGAACTGTCCGAACCCCGTGGCCAATCGATAATTGGAGGGGATCTCTGCCTCTCCAATGTGTCGGCCGAAACATTCGAGGCCAGATACCCCCCCCCCCTCTGGGCCCGCTCTGACCGATCAACCATGTTTTGTGTGATTATAGACTAACTGGGGGACGTCGTCCCCATTACCCCAATGTCGATTGGGGTTTGTCCAGCGGTCATGGGGTCGCCGACCGAGTGAGCCACTCGTCGGAGGAGGTGTTCTGCTTCGGACCCAATGATCCTGCCTCCGATCCTCATGCGGGCCTATTAGAAGAGGAGGAGACCTTTGGCGTCTTCCGAGCGTGTGTGCACTATGGGTTGTGTGCACTGTGTCCGCCTAGACGGACTTGTTGTGGATGCGATGCCGCGACTACGACACCGCGGAATTCTGCTGCATGGCAGTCTTCAACAGAGCTTGGATCTGTCGAATGCCTTCCCCGGCTGAACTATCACTCAGCTAAATGGAATCAGTGATCCAAGTGGTAGCGTCCAGGTTCAACAAAGGTGTCCGCATCACCTCGATGAGCTGATGGGGAACGTTGCATGGGAAAAAAAATCCTATGCACACAAAGACCTATCATGGTGATGTTCATCTATGATAGGGAGACCGGATCCACATACCCTTGTAGATTGCTAAGCGGGAAGCGTTAAGAAACACGGTTGATGTAGTGGTATAGCTTCGTGATTCAAATCACCCTCGTGCCACGATCCGTTCCGATCTAGCGCCGAACGGACGGCACCTCTGCGTTCAGCACACGTACAGCTCGATGATGATCTCTGCCTTCTTGATCTAGCAAGAGAGACGGGGAAGTAGATGAATTCTACGGCAGTGTGACGGCGCGCCGGTGATGGTGATGATCTATTCCTGCCGGGCTCCGCCCGAGCTCCGCAGAAAACCAATCTAAAGGAAGAACTACGAAGTAGAGGTTTAGGGTTGCATGTGGCTAAAGTTGTGTCTCAAAAACCCTAAAACCTCTAGTATATATAGGATGAGAGGAGGGGATAGCCTTGGGGCTCAAGAGAGCCCCAAGGCCGCCGGCCGAGAGAGGAGGAGGTGGACTCCAACCCCAATTCAGTTTGGGGAAGGAGGAGTCTCCTCCTTCGTTCCGACCTCCCCCTTTTTTTCTTTTCTTTGGATTTTTTCCTAGCCGACATAGCCCACTTGGGATGGACTAACCAGCCCACTAAGGGCTGGTGCGCCATGCTACTGCAACAAAAGACCTTCCAATTGCACCAGAAATAGGCACGTTGTCTTGACGTGCTCCTCCTCATCAACGGCACCAGGAATCCTTCAGTTGCGGCTACGCCTTAAGGGACTTCCTAGGCAAGTATGCAAAGGATTTCCCCCGTGGCCTTGGAGCCTTGTGTTGGTGTTCCCTCGAAGCGGAAAGGGTGATGTAGCATAGCGGTGGTAAGTATTTCCCTCAGTTTGAGGACCAAGGTATCAATCCAGTGGAGGAGTATCTCAAGATCCTGCACAAACAGAAAAACTTGCTCCCAACGCTATGAAGGGGTTGGCAATCCCTTATACATTGTTTGCCAAGTGAGAACTGAAAGCAACAAAGTAACAAAGCAAAGTAAAAGCGGAGGTGTAAACGATGGATGTGAATAGACCCGGGGGCCGTAGTGTTTACTAGTGGCTTCTCTCATGAAAGCAAGTAGACGGTGGGTGAACAAATTACTGTCGAGCAATTGATAGAACCGTGCAAAGTCGTGACGATATCTATGCAATGATTATTTCTATAGGCATCATGTCCAAAATAAGTAGACCGATACTGTCTGCATCTACTACTATTACTCCACACGTCGACCGCTATCTAGCATGCATCTAGTGTATTAAGTCCGTAAGAACAGAGTAACGCCTTAAGCAAGATGACATGATGTAGAGGGATAATCATAAACCAATGATAAAAACCACATCTTTTTACCCTTGATGGCAACTACTTGATGTGTGCCTTGCTGCCCCTACTGTCACTGGGAAAGGTCACCACATGGCAGAACCCAAAACCAAGCACTTCTCCCATTGCAAGAATCATAGATCTAGTTGGCCAAACAAAACCCAAGACTCGGAGAGACTTGCAAGGATATCAAATCATGCATATAAGAAATCAGCAAAGACTCAAATATATATCATAGATAATCGGATCACAAATCCACAATTCATCAGATCTCGACAAAAACACCGCCAAGGAAGATTACATCGGATAGATCTCCATGAAGATCACGGAGAACTTTGTATTGAAGATCCAAGACAAAGAACAAGCCATCTAGCTACTAACTACGGACCCGTAGGTCTGATGTGAACTACTCACGAGTCATTGGAGGCGCGATGATGATGATGAAGAGGCCCTCCAACTCCAAAGTCCCCTCCGGCAGGGCACCGGGAAGGGTCACCAGATGAGATCTCGCGGAAACGGAAGCTTGCGTCGGCGGAAAAGTATTTTCGAGGCTCCCCTTATTTTTTGTGGAATATTTAGGAATTTATAGGCCAAAGATCTAGGTCACGGGGCGGCCAGGTAGGCCACAAGCCTTCCCACCGCCGCCTCCCCCTGGTGGCGGAGTGGGGGCTCGTGGGCTCCCTGGATCCCACCTGGCTTGGCCCAAAGGCCTCCTGATTTCTTCCATTCGGGAAAAATCATTTTGGGGTTTTTTTGCCGTTTGGACTCCGTTACAAAATCAGATCTGAAAAGAGTCAAAAACACGAAAAAAAACAGGAACTGGTACTTGGCACTGAATTAATAAGTTAGTCCCAAAAAAGATATAAAAGGTACATAAAACAACCAAAGAAGATAAGATAACAGCGTGAAACCATCAAAAATTATAGATACGTTTGAGACGTATCAAGCATCCCCAAGCTTAACTCATGCTCGTCCTCGAGTAGGGAAGTGATAAGAATGAATTTTTGATGCTTTCATGCTACCTAGCATAGGTGTCCTTTGTAATTCCTCTTATGTGACGTGAATGCTCAGATCCATTAGATTCAAAACAATAGTTTGCTATTGACGTGGAAACAATAATAATTCAAGCAAACTACCAAGGTAATCATGAACTTTCAAAATAACAAGGCCAAAAGAAAGTTATCCCTACAAAAGCATATAGTCTGGCTATGCTCTATCATCATTGCACAACGAATTTAAATCATGCACAACCCCGGTATTGTCCAAGTAATTGTTTCACACCTTTACTTTCTCAAACCTTTTCAACTCTCCCGCAATACATGAGCGTGAGCCATGGTTCTAGCACTATAGATGGTGTGGAATGTAGTGGAGGTTGCAAGACAAAAAGGAGAAGATAGTCACATTAACTAGGCATATCAATGAGCTGTGGAGATGCTCATCAATAGATATCAATGTGAATGAGTAGGGATTGCCATACAATTGATGCACTAGAGCTATGAGTATGTGAAAGCTCTTTAAAGAAAACTAGTGGGTGTGCATCCAACTTGCTTGCTCACGAAGACCTAAGGCAATTTTGAGGAAGCCTATCATAGGAATATACAAGCCAAGTTATATAATTAAAATTTCCCACTAGCTATATGGTGGTGACAAAACGAGAGACTCTCAATCATGAAGATCATGGTGCTTAATATGCACAAGTGTGGAAAAAGTGGTAGCATTGTCCCTTCTCTCTTTTTCTCTCATTTTTTTTATTTTGGTGGGCTCTTTGGCCTGTTTTTTTTGGTGGGCTTCTTTTGCCTCTTTTATTTCCTCACATGGTACAATGCTCCATTAATGATGATCATCAAACTTTCAACTCAAAACTTAGAGTAACGATGACTCTACATGGAATGCCTTCGGTAGTGTACCATGGCAATGATCTAGCATGGCATAGACATCAATGGAAACATCATGCTAGCTATCTTACGATCATGCAATGGGAATTTAGAAGTGGTGGCACATGTCATGGTGGTAGTTGCATGGCAATATATCTCGGAATGACTTTGAAAAAGCCATAGTAGGTAGGTATGGTGGCTGTTTTGAGGGAGGCTAATGGTGGGTTTTGTGCACCGGCAAAGTTGCACGACACTAAGAAGATTGTGATGGTGGAAGGTGAAAGTGCATCTAAACCATGGACTCAACATTAGTCATGAAGAACTCATATACTTGTTGCAGAAGTTTTATTACTAATCAAAACAAAGCATTCAACGCATACTCCTAGGGGAAGGGTTGGCAGGTATAAACCATCGCGCGATCCCGACCGCCACGCAAAGGATGACAATTAATATACTAATCATGCTCAGATTTCATCACATAGCGGTTCACCATATGTGCATGCTACGGGAATCACTAACTTCAACACTAGTATTTCTAGATCCACAACACCTTACTAGCATAACTTTAATATTACCATAACCATATCTCAAAACTAATTGAGAGGAATCAAACATCTCTAACTATTCAATGCACATGAAGGTGGAAGTTTTCGTATCCCTTTGGATAACTACCCCTTTTGAGACTACTTTCAAAGCATAGATCAACTACCAAGCCACGCACCGCTGTGCTCTAAAAGATATAAGTGAAGCACATAGAGCAAAAGTATCTAGCTCAAAAGATATAAGTGAAGCAAATAGTGCAAAAGTATATAGCTCAAAAGATATAAGTGAAGCACATGTGAGCTGAATTGTCTACCAAAAGATGTAAGTGAAGCTCGACAAAATCATGGTGTGTGCATGTCTCTCTCTCTAGGTGTGCAGCAAGGATGATTGTGATAGAAAAAAATAAAAGACTCCTACGATACAAGACGCTCCAAGCAAAAACACATAACATGTGGTGAATAAAAATATAGCCCCAAGTAACGTTACCGATGGATTGAAGACGAGAGAGGGGATGCCTTCCCGGGGCATCCCCAAGCTTAGGCTTTTACGGCATCCTTGAATCTCTTGGGGTGCCTTGGGCATCCCCAAGCTTGAGCTCTTGCCACTCTTTATCTCTTTGTCCATAAGAACTTCACCCAAAACATGAAAACTTCACAACACGAAACTTAAACAGAAACTGGTGATAACATTAGTACAAGAAAGCAAACCACCACTTACTTAGGTACTGTAGCAAACTTAAATTCTAGTTGTGCTGATGTTGGGTTACTGTACTTTCAATCTTCCATGGCTAATACCACCGATACTATCCATAGTTTCATCAAAATAAGCAACCAACACAACAAAAACAGAATCTGTTAACAGTGGACCAGTCTGTAGAAATCTGTATATTTCGTATACCTCTGGTCCTTCAAAAATTCTTAAAACTTACGACAGTCTGAAAAATTTGCGTAGAAATCAGCAGCAACAAGAATCAACTCAAAATATCTTACAGAAAAAAACTGAAAATTCTTTTCGTGAGGAGAAAGTTTTTGTCTTTTCCAGCATGACCAAACGATCATCCCCAAGACTAATCATAACGGTTTTGCTTGGCACAAACACAAAAAGAAACACAAAAACACAATCATTACAGAATTATGAAAGTGTGGAAAACACAAAACAGAAAGAAAAATGATATATTCGTTGGGTTGCCTCCCAACAAGCGCTTTTGTTTAACGCCCTTAGCTAGGCGAAAGTGATGGAATCACGTATAGTCATCTTTGGTGCTCAAACCATAGGTAGCCCTCATCATAGATTCATAAGGCGATATTATTTTCTTTCTAGGAAAGGGCTCCATGCCCTTATTTAAAGGAAATTGAAATCTAATTTCCCTTCCTTCATATCGATGATAGCACCAATAGTCCTTAGAAAATGTCTACAAAGAATAATGGGTCATGAAGGATTGCAATCTATGTCAAGTACAATGAAATCCACGGGTACATAGTTCTTATTTGCAACAATAAGAACATCATCGATCCTCCTCATGGGTTTCTTGATAGTAGAATCCGCAAGATGCAAATTAAGAGAACACTCTTCAATCTCATGAAAACACCAGCACCTAAATCACACAAAGCATTGCACTCATAGTTTTTGATCTTGATTTTGATAGTATGTTCCCACTCATCACGAAGTTTTCTACGTATAGAGACTTCTAGTACAAGCTTCTCTTCAAGAGATTTCATCATAGAATCTACGATATGCGCGGTAAAGGCTTTGCTGTGGCTATAAGCATGTGGAGAGTTTGCAATGGATTGCATCAAAGAAATGCATTCAAACAAGGAGCAATTATCATAATTGAATTTCTTGAAATCCAAAGTGGGAGTTTATTACTACCCAAAATTTTGACTTCTTCTACTCCACTCTCCACACCTTTATCATCAAGATAGGTGGACTCCGAATCATTGGGGCGTTTTTCAACCAAAGTGGATTCATATCCAGCCCTCCATAAGTAGGTTTGACACACAAAAACAAAGATTCAAGAGGAGACACACCAAGCACTTTAAGATCTTTGTGATGTGCATCACTAGAACGCACCCTTTTAAACCATTCATGCCTAGCGCGAATTTGGGTGGTTCTTTCTTTGCTGGCATTCATGGAGATACGCATAGCTTTCAAAGTTTCATCCAAGTTGACCTTGGGAGGAGCGCATCTAACTTTCAAAGCATCAATATCACAAGACACCTATCAACGCTCTTAGCCAAATCGTCTATTTTGAGTA
Source organism: Hordeum vulgare subsp. vulgare (assembly GCF_904849725.1). NCBI lineage: Eukaryota > Viridiplantae > Streptophyta > Magnoliopsida > Poales > Poaceae > Hordeum > Hordeum vulgare. The sequence goes on from NC_058524.1 coordinate 276,687,382, forward strand.
GTTTTTCCTCTATGAACGCATTGAAAATCTTTTGAGAGTTGATGAACTCTTTGATATTACTCTCTAAATCAGAGGGTAATTCGTTGTGATTTCCATAAGTGTTGTTGTAGGAATTGCCATAATTGTTAGAGGAGTTACTAGGAAAAGGCCTAGGAACATAGTTTCCTCTGAATGCATTATTGTTGCCAAAATTGTTCCTACCAACAAAATTCACGTCCAAACTAGCCTTGCTACTCTCAATCAAAGAAGATAGTGGCATGTCATTAGGATCTACGGTAGTGTTTCTACTAGCAACCAAATTCATCAACTCGTCCATCTTAGCACTAAGCGAGTTAATCTCTTCTATAACGTGCACCTTTTTGCTAGACGGCGACCTTTTAGTGTGCCACTGAGAGTAGTTGGTCATGGTATTGTCTAGGAGTTTTGTAGTGTCTCCTAACGTGATTTCCATGAACGTTCCACCTGAGGTGGAGTCCAAGATATTGCGAGAAGCGAAATTCAAGCCAGCGTAAAAGATTTGTATAATCATCCACAAACTCAAGCCATGAGCGGGACAATTTCTAATCATAAGCTTCATCCTCTCCCAAGATTGTGCAACGTGTTCATGATCAAGTTGCTTGAAATTCATGATTTGATGACTTCAACAAACAAACAAGCACACAAGCAAGCGAGAAAACCGGCAAGGGCAAAAGAAAACGGCAAAGGAGAAAGGCGAATGAAAACGGCAAATGTGAAGTGGGGGAGAGGAAAACGAGAGGCAACTGACAACAAAAGTAAATGCAAGAGAAGAGTTTGTGAGACCTACTTGGATAGATCTTGATTTCTCCTCCCCGGCAACGGCGCCAGAAATACTTCTGCTACTGCAACAAATGACCTTCCAATGGCGCCAGAAATAGGCACGTTGTCTTGACGTGCTCCTCCTCAGCAACGGCACCAGGAATCCTTCAGCTGCGGCTACGCCTTAAGGGACTTCCTAGGCAAGTATGCAAAGGATTTCCCCCGTGGCCTTGGAGCCTTGTGTTGGTGTTCCCTCGAAGTGGAAAGGGTGATGTAGCGTAGCGGTGGTAAGTATTTCCCTCAGTTTTAGAACCAAGGTATCAATCCAGTGGAGGAGTATCTCAAGATCCTGCACAAACACAAAAACTTGCTCCCAACGCTATGAAGGGGTTGCCAATCCCTTATACATTGTTTGCCAAGTGAGAACTGAAAGCAACAAAGTAAAAAAGCAAAGTAAAAGCGGAGGTGTAAGCGATGGATGTGAATAGACCCAGGGGCCGTAGTGTTTACTAGTGGCTTCTCTCATGAAAGCAAGTAGACGGTGGGTGAACAAATTACTGTCAAGCAATTGATAGAACCGCTCAAACTCGTGACGATATCTATGCAATGACTATTTCTATAGGCATCACATCGAAAACAAGTAGACCGATACTGTCTGCATCTACTACTATTAATCCACACGTCGACCGCTATCCAGCAAGCATCTAGTGTATTAAGTCCATAAGAACAGAGTAACGCCTTAAGCAAGATGACATGATGTAGAGGGATAATCTCAAACCAATGATAAAAACCCCATCTTTTTACCCTTGATGGCAACTACTTGATGTGTGCCTTGCTGCCCCTACTGTCACTTGGAAAGGTCACCATATGGCAGAACCCAAAACCAAGCACTTCTCCCATTGCAAGAATCATAGATCTAGTTGGCCAAACAAAACCCAAGACTCGGAGAGACTTACAAGGATATCAAATCACGCATATAAGAAATCAGCAAAGACTCAAATATATATCATAGATAATCTGATCACAAACCCGCAATTCTTCGTATCTCGACAAACACACCGCCAAAGAAGATTACATCGGATATATCTCCATAAAATCATGGAGAACTTTGTATTGAAGATCCAAGAGAGAGAAGAAGCCAGCTAGCTACTAACTACGGACCCGTAGGTCTGAAGTGAACTACTCACGAGTCATTGGAGGGGCGATGATGATGATGAAGAGGCCCTCCAACTCCAAAGTCCCCTCCGGCAGGGCGCCGGGAAGGGTCTCCAGATGAGATCTCACGGAAACGGAAGCTTGCCGCGGCGGAAAAGTATTTTGAGGCTCCCCTGATTTTTTGCGGAATATTTGGGAATTTATAGGCCAAAGATCTAGGTCAGGGGGCAGCCAGGGAGGCCACAAGTCTGCCCACCGCCGCCTCCCCCTGGTGGCGGAGTGGGGGCTTGTGGGCTCGCTGGAGCCCACCTGGCTTTGCCCAACGGCCCATTGATTTTTCTTTCGTTCGGGAAAAATCATTTTGGGGTTTTTCTTCAGTTTGGAATCCGTTCCAAAATCAGATCAGAAAAGAGTCAAAAACACGGAAAAAACAGGAACTGGCACTTGGCACTGAATTAATAAGTTATACCCAAAAAGATATAAAAGGTACATAAAATAACCAAAGAAGACAAGATAACAGCATGAAACCATCAAAAATTATAGATACGTTTGAGACGTATCACGCCACCCTTGGTCTATTAGGCTCACCCACGGGTGGGTGGGCCCCTCCCGGTGAAAACCTGGAACCCATTCGTAACTCCCGGTACACTGCCGGTAATGCCCGAAATCTTTCCCGAGACCGAATGAAACCATCCTATATATAAATCTTCGTTTACGGACCATTCCGAGAACCCTTGTGACGTCCGTTATCTCATCCGAGACTCCGAACAACCTTCGGTCACCAACACCTATAACTCAACTATACCGAAATGTCACCTAACCTTTAGTGTGCAGACCCTGCGGGTTCGATAACTATGCAGACATGACCTGAGACAATCCCCGGTCAATATCCAACAGCAGGACCTGTATGTCCATATTGGATCCTACATATTCGACGAAGATATTATCGGTTGATCCTCTGTGCCAAGGATTCATATAATCCCATATACAATTCCCTTTGTCCTTCGGTATGTTACTTGCCTGAGATTTGATCGTCGGTATCCCTATACCTAATTCAATCTCGTTACCGACAAGTCTCTTTACTCGTTCCATAATACAAGATCCCGTGACTAACACTTGAGTCACATTTCTTGCAAGGATTATATGTGATGTTGTATTACCGAGTGGGCCCCGAGATACCTCTCCGTCACACGGAGTGACAAATCCCAGTCTTCATCCATGCTAACTCAACGGACACCTTCGAAGCTACATGGAGAGCACCTTTATAGTCACCGAGTAACGTTGTGACGTTTGATACACATAAGGTATTCCTCCGGTGTTGGTGAGTTACATGACCTCATGGTCATAGGAATGAATACTTGACACGCAGAAAACAATAGCAATAAAATGACACTATCACATGCTACGTTCATAGTTTGGGTCAAGTCCATCACATCATTCTCCTAATGATGTGATTGATACGTCCATTTCGCATCATGTTTTCATGTTGATATTTATCGCTTCTTGGGCTGTTATTTCACTTCACGGTACAACTCTTATACCTTTTCTCTCTTATTTTGCAAGGTTTACATGAAGAGGGAGAATGCCGACAGCTGGAATTCTAGCCTGAAAGTGGAGCAAAGTTGAGATACCTATTGTGCGCAACTCCAAACGCTGTAAAAATCAACGAGGATTTTTTTCTGGATTTATAAAAAATACTGCACCGAAGAAGCGCCAGAGGGGCGCCAGGGGAAGGCCACAAGCCTGCACGGTGCGGCCACCCCCCCAGGCCGCGCCATGAGGGCTTGTGGGCAACCTGTTGGCCCACTTGCACCTCTCTTCTCCTATATGAAGGGTTTCGTCCAGGAAAAAATCAAGGAGGAACTTTTTCGTGGTTTCGCCGCCGCCACGAGGCGGAACTTGAGCAGAACCAATCTAGAGCTCCGGCAGGACGATCCTGCCGGGGAAACATCCCTCCCGGAGGGGGAAATCGTCGCCATCGTCATGACCAACACTCCTCTCATCGGAGGGGACTCGTCACCATCAACATCTTCATCAGCACCATCTCATCTCCAAACCCTAGTTCATCACTTGTAACCAATATCCGTCTCGCGACTCCGATTGGTACTTGTAAGGTTGCTAGTAGTGTTGATTACTCTTTGTAGTTGATGCTAGTTGGATTATTTGGTGGAAGAGTTTATGTTCAGATCCTTGATGCTACTCATTACCTCTCTGGTCATGAATATGATTATGCTTTGTGAGTAGTTACTTTTGTTCATGAGGACATGGGATAAGTCATGCTAATAGTAGTCATGTGAATTTGGTATCCGCTCGGTAATTTGATATGTTGTATGTTGTTTTTCCTCTAGTGGTGTTATGTGAACGTCGACTACATAACACTTCACCATTATTTGGTCCTAGAGGAAGGCATTGGGAAGTAGTAAGTAGATGATGGGTTGCTAGAGTGACAGAAGCTTAAACCCTATTTTATGCGTTGCTTCGTAAGGGGCTGATTTGGATCCACTAGTTTAATGCTAGGGTTAGACTTTGTCTTAATTCTTGTTTCGTAGTTGTGGATGCTTGCGAGAGGGGTTAATCATAAGTGGGATGCTTGTCCAAGTAAGGGCAGTACCCAAGTGCCGGTCCACCCACATATCAAACTATCAAAGTAACAAACGCGAATCATATGAACATGATGAAAACTAGCATCACAGAAATTCTCGTGTGTCTTCGGGAGCGTTTTTCCTCCTATAAGACTTTGACCAGGCTTGTCCCTTGCTACAAAAGGGATTGGGCCACTTTGCTGCAGCGTTGCTACTTTGTTTACTTGTTGCTTGCTACGAATCATCTCACCACACAATCACTTGTTACCGACAATTTTAGTGCCTGCAGATTTTACCTTGCTGAAAACCACTTGTCAGATCCTTCTGCTCCTCGTTGGGTTCTACACTCTTACTTATCGAAAGGACTACGATTGATCCCCGATACTTGTGGGTCATCAAGACTCTTTTGTGGCGTCGTTGCCGGGGAGTGAAGCGCCTTTGGTAAGTGGAACTTGGTAAGGAAACATTCATATAGTGTGCTGAAAGTTGTTGTCACTTGTCACTATGGATACTAATCGTTTGAGGGGCTTGTTCGGGGTATCTTCACCTCGAACGGAAGCACAGAGAGTTGCTCCTCAACCTTCTGCACCTACTAAAAATATTTGTTTTGAATTTCCTTCGGGTATGCTTGAGAAACTGCTGGCTAATCCTTTTACAGGAGATAGAACATCACATCCAGACTTGCATCTAATCTATATAGATGAAGTTTGTGGTTTATTTAATCTTGCAGGTTTGCCTGAGGATGAGGTCAAGAAGAAGGTCTTTCCTTTATCTTTTAAGGATAAGGCGTTGACATGGTATAGGCTATGTGATGATACTGGATCATGGGACTACAATCGGTTGAAATTGGAATTTCATCAAAAGTTTTATCATATGCATTTAGTACATCGTGGTCGGAATTATATTTATAATTTTTGGCCTCGTGACAGAGAAATCATCGCTCAAGCTTGGGGGAGGCTTAAATCAATGATATATTCATCCCCCAATCATGAGCTCTCGAGAGAAATTATCATCCAGAACTTCTATGCTCGGCTTTCTCATGATGATCGAACCATGCTTGACACTTCTTGTATGGTTCTTTCATGAAGAGAGATATTGACTTCAAATGGAATTTATTGGAGAGAATTAAACGCAACTCTGAAGATTGGGAGCTTGAAGAAGGTAAGGATTCAGGTATGAATTTCACTTTTCATTGCGTTAAATCCTTTGTAGAGACAAATACTTTTTGTGACATTAGCGCTAAGTATGGACTTGACTCTGAGATAGTAGCTTCATTGTGTGAATCCTTTGCTGCTCATATTGATCTCCCCAAAGAGAAGTGGTTTAATATCATCCTCCTTTAGAAGTCAATGTAGTTAAACCCACTCCAGTTGAAGAGAGAGTCATTGCCTATAATGATCATGTGGTTCCGAGTGCTTACATTGAGAAACCACCTTTCCCTGTTAGGATAAAAGATCATTCTAAAGCTTCAATTGTGATACGTAGAGGCTACATTAGAACACCTACACCCCATGAGAAAATTAAAGTTGAACCTAGCGCTATTATCAAAGATCTTCTGTCCGACGATGTTGAGGGACATAATATTCACTTCTGTGAAGATGGTGCTAGAATTGCTAAACCTCACGCTAGAGACAAACATAGGCCTGTTGTTGGCATGCCTATGGTTTCTGTTAAGATAGGAGATCATTGCTATCATGGTTTATGTGACGTGGGTGCTAGTGTTAGTGCAATACCTCAATCCTTATATCATGAAATTAAAGACGAGATTGCACCTGTTGAGATAGAGCCTATTGATGTCACTATTCATCTTGCCAATAGAGATACTATCTTCCGTGTGGGAATTGTTAGGGATGTTGAAGTCTTGTGTGGTAAAACAAAGTATCCTGCTGATTTCCTCGTTCTTGCTACCGCTCAAGATAGCTTTTGCCCCATCATATTTCGCAGACCCTTCCTCAATACCGCCAATGCTCATATTGACTGTGAGAAGCAAACTGTCATTGTTGGCTTTGAAGGTGTGTCACATGAGTTCAATTTCTCCATGTTTGGTAGACAACCTCATGAAAAGGAGTTGCCTAGTAGGGATGAAACTATTGCCTTAGCCTCTATTGTCGTGCCTCCTACTGATCCCTTAGAGCAATACTTGCTTGAGCATGAAAATGATATGCATATGGATGAAAGGGATGAGATAGATAGAGTTGTCTTAGAACAATGTCCTATCCTTAAGAATAACTTGCCTGTTGAACTGCTTGGGGATCCACCTCCACCAAAGGGTGATCCTGTGTTCGAGCTTAAACAGTTGCCTGATACTCTTAAGTATGCCTATCTTGATGAAAAAGAGATATATCCTGTTATTATTAGTGCTAGCCTCTCGGAGCATGAAGAAAAGAAGTTACTAAAAACTCGGAGGAAGCACCGTGCTGCTATTGGATATACTCTTGATGATCTTAAGGGCATTAGTCCCACTCTATGCCAGCACAAGATTAAAACCGATCCTGATTTCAAACCATTTGCTGGACATCAAAGGAGATTGAATCCTAAGATGAAAGAAGTAGTAAGAAAGAAATACTAAAGCTCCTGGAAGTGGGTATTATCTATCATGTTGCTCATAGCGATTGGGTGAGTCTGGTGCACTACGTCCCTAAGAAGGGAGGCATTACCGTTGTCCCTAATGATAAGGAATAATTGATCCCACAGTGGATTATTACCAGCTATAGGATGGTAATCGATTTTAGGAAATTGAATAAAGCTACTAGGAAAGATCATTACCCTTTGCCTTTTATCGACCAAATGCTAGAAAGGTTGTCCAAACACACACAATTGTGCTTTCTAGATGGTTATTCTGGTTTCTCCCAAATACCAGTTGCACAATCTGATCAGGAGAAAACCACTTTGACCTGCCCTTTAGGTACCTTTGCTTATAGACGTATGCCTTTTGGCTTATGTAATGCACCTGTCACCTTTCAAAGATGTATGATGGCTATATTCTCTGACTTTTGTGAAAAGATTGTCGAGGTTTTCATGGATGACTTTTCCGTTTACGTGTCTTCTTTTCATGATTGCCTCGGCAACCTTGTTCGAGTCTTGTAGGGATGTAAATACACCAATCTTGTCTTGAATTGGGAGAAGTGCCACTTTATGGTTAATGAAGGCATCGTCTTAGGACATAAAAATTCTGAACGAGGTATTGAAGTCGATATGGCTAAGGATGATGCAATCGAGAAAATGCCATATCCCACAGATATCAAAGGTATAAGAAGTTTCCTTGGTCATGCTAGTTTCTATAGAAGGTTCATTAAAGACTTCTCTAAGATTTCTAGGCCTCTTACCAATCTCTTGCAAAATCATATTCCTTTTGTCTTTTTCGATGATTGTGAGGAAGCCTTCAAAATACTTAAGAGGGCTTTGATAACTGCACCTATTGTTCAACCACCTGATTGGAACTTGCCTTTTGAGATCATGTGTGACGTTAGTGATTATGCTGTTGGTGTTGTCCTAGGGCAAGGAGTCGACAAGAAGTTGAATGTCATTCACTATGCTAGTAAAACTCTAGACAGTACCCAAATAAACTATGCCACTACGGAGAAAGAATTTTTAGCAGTCGTGTTTGCATGTGAAAATTACAGGTCTTACATAGTTGATTCCAAAGTCACTATTCACACTGATCATGCTGCTATTAAGTACCTCATGGAGAAGAAGGATGCTAAACCTAGACTTATCAGATGGGTTCTCTTGCTACAAGAATTTGATTTGCACGTTGTCGACAGAAAGGGTGCTGATAACCCAGTAGCAGATAACTTGTCTAGGTTGGATAACGTTCTTGATGACCCACAACCTATTGATGATAGCTTTCCCGATGAGCAATTGAATGTCATTAATGCTTCACGTAGTGCACCGCGGTATGCTGATTATGCAAACTATATCATTGCCAAATATATATCACCTAGTTTCACGTACCAGCAAAAGAAGAAATTCTTCTTTGACTTGAAAAACTACTTTTGGGATGAGCCTCACCTTTATAAGGAAGGAGTAGATGGTGTTATTAGATGTTGTGTACCTGAACATGAACATGGACAGATCCTACAGAAGTGACACTCCGAGGCCTATGGAGGACACCATGCGGGAGATAGAACTGCACACAAGGTATTGCAATCAGGTTTCTATTGGCCCACTCCCTTCAAGGATGCCCGTAAGTTTGTCTTGTCTTGTGACGAATGTCAAAGGATAGGTAATATTGGCAAACGTCAGGAAATGCCTCTGAACTATTCACTTTTCATTAAACCATTTGATGTCTGGGGCTTTGATTACATGGGACCTTTTCCAAAATCGTATCCTAGTTGTTGTTGATTATGTCACTAAGTGGATAGAAGCTATCCCCACTAGTAGTGTTGATCACAAGACTCTATCAGGATGCTTAAATAGGTTATTTTCCCTAGATTTGGAGTCCCTAGATATCTAATGACCGAAGGTGGTTCACATTTCATTCATGGTGCTTTCTGTAAAAAGCTTGCAAAGTACGATGTCAACCATAGAATTGCGTCTCCCTACCACACTCAGTCCAGTGGTCAAGTAGAGATAAGCAACAGAAAGATTAAACTGATTCTGCAAAAGACTATCAACAGGTCTAGAAAGAATTGGTCTAAGAAGCTCGATGATGCACTGTGGGCTTATAGAACTGCCTATAAGAATCTCATGGGCATGTCTCCCTACAAAATGGTGTACGGTAAAGCATGTCATTTACCTATTGAGTTAGAGCATAAAGCTTATTGGGAAATCAAAGAGCTCAACTTTGATTTCAAACTTGCCGGTGAGAAGAGGTTATTTGATATTAGCTCGCTTGATGAATGGAGAACTCAGGCATATGAGAATGCCAGGTTGTTCAAATAAAAGGTTAAGAGGTCGCATGATAAGAGGATTCAGAAGCGTGAGTTCAATGTAGGTGATTACGTCTTGTTATATAACTCTCGTTTAAGATTCTTTGCAGGCAAGCTTCTCTCTAAATGGGAAGGTCCCTATGTTGTCGAGGAAGTATATCGTTCCGTGCTATCAAGATCAACAACACGGAAGCTAATTGTCCAAGAGTGGTAAGTGGGCAGAGAATCAAGCATTATATCTCAGGTACTCCAATAAATGTTGAAAGCAATATTATCAATACCATAACTCCGGAAGAATACCTAAGGGATATTTATCAGCCTGTTCCAGACTCCGAAAACAAAGAGGTATGTGATTCGGTAAGAAAACAGAGTCCAAAACTTTTCCAGTAGGAAATTTTCTCCGTTTTGGAATATTTGAAAAAATACAAAAATTGGAAGTAGTCCGGAAAGTGCGCGAGGAGGCGACAAGCCTGCACGGCGTGGGCCCACCCCCTGGCCGTGCCTTGAGGGCTTGTGGCCACCTCGTGCGCCTCCTGGACTCCGTTTTCGTGCGGGGTACTCCTTCTGGCATGGAAAAAATCATTATATATACTCCCGTTTGGTCTGACCCCTACGTCACGTAGATTTCCTCTCTTTTACGTTTCGAGCCTGTTTCTATTTTAGATCTAAATCGCTATGACTTCCCCAATAGCTCCCAAGGACAAGATCATCGAGAAGGTCATCAATCCCTACCTCACGGGAGTGCTGCAACACCCTCAATCTATCGAGATGCGTGAGGGGATGTTGCACATCCGTGATGTTGAGGGGCCCAAGAAGACCGGAAGCGTGGAGACGAGGCTCGAAGCAATGGAGCAACAAGTCTTCAAGTGCCAAGGGATGGTGGAGCGTGGACTCAACGCCAACCACATGATGATCACGGAGTTCACCAACAGGCACAGGATTGATGCCAATGACATTGGGAAGCACCTCTCGAGGCTCTATGACAGGATTGATCAACTCCAGGCCCAGATCTATGACCTGTAGAACCAAAACTGTGAGTATGAGTATAGATTTAAATCAATACGGTTGGCTGCGCATTTGAGGATTCCGGAGACTCGTTCATCTTTCCATGATGGAGCACCTATGCCTTGGAAGACGGAGGATCAAGCCCATGTTGCAACAACTCCTCCACCATCACCACCAAAGGAAGACAACTGAGCATTGGTATGGGCAATCCCCTTGGCTTGTGCCAAGCTAGGGGGAGTTGCCCCGGTATCGTATCACCATCACATTTTTTGCCTTTACCTTTATTTTAGTTTTCCTTTTCAGTTTTCTCTTTTTCAAGTAGATTAAAAGTTTTAGTGTTTTAGTATTGAGTTTTGCTTTGTGTCACCCACAATGTATTCAAGCTCGTGAGCCATATAATAAAGAGTGTCTTAGTTGAAGGGATTTGCCTCTTGCCATGATCAAAAGAGTGAGAATAGAAAAAAAGCATGAAAGATCATGTAATGATCTTATGGGAAGTGATGGCTTCACATATAAAAAGAATGAGGATTGAAACTTGTTGAGGGTAGGCAGACGTAGACCTTGGTCATGGTTGCAATTAATAGGAAGTGATAAAGAAGGAGAGGTTCACATATAAACATATCATCTCTGACACCATCTATGATTGTGAACACTCACTAAACTATTGCATGCCTAGAAGTAGATGTTCAACAAGGAAGACAACATAATAAGTTGTGTTTGCTGGGATCCGAACAATGTTATATGATTAGAGATCCCTTAGCATGTGACAGTTGCTTCCACCTCACATTAGACAAACCTCCCGCACCAAGTAGAGATACTACTTGTGCATCCATAAACCTTCAAACCAGTTTTGCCATGAGTGTCCACGATACCTACCTATGGATTGAATAAGATCCCTCAACTAAGTTGTCATCGGTGCAAGCAATAAAAATTGCTCTCTAATATGTATGATCTATTAGTGTATGGAAAATAAGCTTTGTACGAACCTGTGATGAGGAAGACATAAAAGCGACAGACTGCATAATAAAGTTCTTTATCACATGAGGCAATATAAAGTGATGTTCCTCCGCACTAAGAGGACACGCATCCAAACCTCAAAAGCGCATGACAACCTCTGCTTCCCTCTGCGAAGGGCCTATCTTGTACCTTTACTTTTTGCCCTTGAAAGAGTCATGGTGATCTTCAGCAATTCCTTATTTCGCCTTTATCTTGGCTAACGTAATATGCTTGGGAAAGATCTATATTCATATGTCAACTTGGAAGTAAGTATTCATGAATTATTATTGCTGACATTACCCTTGAGGTAAGCAGTTGGGAGGCAAAACTATAAGCCCCTATCTTTCTTTCAGTCCAGCTGAAACTTTGATCTCATGAGTACCACGTGAGTTGTAGTAATTGTAGGGAACGAAAGAATGATTGAGTGTGTGGATTTGCTTTACAAGCTCTTATTTGACTCTTTCTGATGCTGTGATAAATTGCAATTGCTTCAATGACTAAAGGCTATCGGTTGTTACTTGTCGGTAAGGTTCTTGATCCATGCTTTACTTTGTGAAGGAATTATCACTTTAGCATGAGAGATTATATGTTGGTATTGCTGTTCTGAGCTTGATCATGATGCATGCATGTTCGTATCTTGTTTTGTCGACACCTCTCTCCCTAAACATGTGGACATATTGATTGAGCTAGGTTTTCGCTTGAGGACAAGCGAGGTCTAAGCTTGGGGGAGTTGATACGTCCATTTTGCATCATGTTTTCATGTTGATATTTATTGCTTCTTGGGCTGTTATTTCACTTCACGGTACAATTCTTATTCCTTTTCTCTCTTATTTTGCAAAGTTTACATGAAGAGGGAGAATGCCGGCAGCTGGAATTTTGGCCTGAAAGTGGAGCAAAGTTGAGATACCTATTCTGCACAACTCCAAATGCCGTAAAAATGAACAATGATTTTTTCCGGATTTATAAAAAATACTGGGCCGAAGAAGCGCCACAGGGGCGCCAGGGGATGGCCACAAGCCTGCACGGCGCGGCCACCCCCTAGGCCGCGCCATGAGGGCTTGTGGCCAACCTGCTGGCCCACTTGCCCCCCTCTTTTGCTATATGAAGGGTTTTGTCCAGGAAGAAATCAAGGAGGAGCTTTTTCGTGGTTTCGCCGCGGCCACGAGGCGGAACTTGAGCAGAACCAATCTAGAGCTCCGGCAGGACGATCCTGCTTGGGAAATTTCCCTCCCGGAGGGGGAAATCATCGCCATCATCATCACCAACACTCCTCTCATCAGAGGGGACTCGTCACCATCAACATCTTCATCAGCACCATCTCATCTCCAAACCCTAGTTCATCACTTGTAACCAATCTCCGTCTCGCGACTCCGATTGGTACTTGTAAGGTTGCTAGTATTGTTGATTACTCTTTGTAGTTGATGCTAGTTGGATTATTTGGTGGAAGAGTTTATGTTCAGATCCTTGATGCTACTCATTACCTCTCTGGTCCTGAATATGATTATGCTTTGTGAGTAGTTACTTTTGTTCCTGAGGACATGGGATAAGTCATGCTAATAGTAGTCATGTGAATTTGGTATTGGTTCGGTAATTTGTTATGTTGTATGTTGTTTTTCCTCTAGTGGTGTTATGTGAACGTCGACTACATAAAACTTCACCATTATTTGGGCCTAGAGGAAGGCATTGGGAAGTAGTAAGTATATGATGGGTTGCTAGAGTGACAGAAGCTTAAACCCTAGTTTATGCGTTGCTTCGTAAGGGGCTGATTTGGATCCACTAGTTTAATGCTATGGTTAGACTTTGTCTTAACTCTTCTTTTGTAGTTGTGGATGCTTGCGAGAGGGGCGAATCGTATGAACATGATGAAAACTAGCATGACAGAAATTCCCGTGTGTCCTCGGGAGCGCTTTTCCTCCTATAAGACTTTGACCAGGCTTGTCCCTTTCTACAAAAGGGATTGGGCCACTTTGCTGCACCGTTGCTACTTTTGTTACTTGTTGCTTGCTACGAATCATCTCACCACACAATCACTTGTTACCGACAATTTCAGTGCGTGCAGATTTTACCTTGCTGAACACCACTTGTCAGATCCTTCTGCTCCTCGTTGGGTTTGACACTCTTACTTATCGAAAGGACTACGATTGATCCCCTATACTTGTGGTCATCAGTGATCCAGTCATCAAGTGACAACACTTGCATATGGTCAGAAAACCTTAACCATCCTTGATCAACTGGCTAGTCAACTAGAGGGTTACTAGGGACATTGTTTTGTCTATATATCCACACATGCATTTATGTTTTCATCCAATACAATTATAGCATGGATAATAAACTATTATCTTGAATAGGAAACATACTAATAACTATTTTATCATTGCCTCTAGGGCATATTTCCAACATGTGCCGTGGGTGGTCATTCGCAAACAAATCCGGACGGCTGTGGCTAGAGATTGGCTGGTCCCTCGCGGCCCGAGCGTCGAGTGACTGATCGAGTTGCTCGCGCTCAGCCAGATTGGCCAGACGCGCATTCTCCAGCTCGATCTCTTACGGGTGTTCCCGGTGATTGGGGTGCACAGAGCTTGTTCACCCCTTCGCAGAAATTCGTCCCGCTGCTGCTCGCTTAGCAGCTGCGGAGCATGGTGGCTGCTATCGCCGTGGCGATGCTCTCCACCATCACACACGGGAGAATTCTCCGCGGCGAAACCATGGGCGCCTCCCCTATTCGTGATGGCCATCAAGACCTCGGTGGTGCCTCCACTGCTTTCGCAGTCGGAGTCGTCGAGTGATTCTTCTCTTGATGACTGAAAAATGTTGGCGGTGGGCTCATGAGAAGTGAGCATAGCCACCTGCCCCGAGATGGCCTGGAGGGCCATGGCGTGCTTGCTCCACCACTACAACCGCGAGCGCCCGAAGCGCTTGCGATGAACTGCAGTGGGGCATGGGGGCGCCTAGTGGTACAACACTGATGGATGCAGGATGAGGACTAAGTGTGCAACTGCACAGAAATGCGACATACCTCGATCAGGGAGGGCGTCGGTGTCCAGTGGCGCGTCCTGCAGCCATGCTGAGTCCTCGATGACGAAGCTGAGGGGGACAAAGAAGATCTCTCTGCCGAATGTCATCATGTCAATGGAAAATGTAAAAAACTCCAACTATGCTAGATTTGCTAGACGCACACCCCCACGGTGGGTGCCAACTGTCGTGAGAATGACCTTGACAATAGAACCAGGGGGTACGAATGGAGGGCCAAAGCCTAGCTAGGCGCAGTGGATACACTTGGATGTATGAATTCGGGCCCCACTCGGGAGTGGTAATAACTCTACGTCTCGAGCCCTGAGGGTGATGTTTTCTTATGGGGTATATGAGATTACAAGGTGCTGGACCCTTGAGCTGGAGCTCGGGCATGCCTTAAATAGTGTATGCCACGACCGACCGAGCTTCATTTCAAGGCGAGTTAATGTTAATTAATAAGGTAGTTACTAGAAACAACAGCTATAACTTATGGCGTTACTGGTAAGGCGGGTCTCCGTTGCACTTCATGTGATAATTTAAGTCCTTAGCCGTTGCAACCACTTCGGTGCCATCATCTTGCTCTGGTCCGAGTGACAAGGTGCGTCCGACTAACACAAGGCGATTTGAATGACTCCATGTAAGCTGAGTGATGGCACATTATACCGAGTGAGGTTGAGACTACACTGGTGACTTGAAGGACACTCATGTCCATATGGGGTCTTAGGTGGGCCTTGGGAAGTAGGTCTGCGGGCCTACCCCTAATGTACAACCCCATCGGGAGCCGTTATCACACCATGGAGAAGGAGGTGCGGGACCTATGTCTTAGTCTTGGTGCTGAAAAGGCTAAGAGTGAATGCGTGGAATAGGAGAAACGTGCATTCGAAGGTAAACCTTTCCCATCTGACTACCTAATAATTTGATATCTCTCCCCTTCTCACTGAGGATATTTTCCCAGATCGCCTTTTAGAGAGGTTGAAGACTTCTATTTATTTAGCTACCATGAAGGAGGCCCTCGAGAAGAGCGATGAAGATCTGGCATCGGCCTATAAGGAGGCCAACCAAAAAACCAAAGCAGTCGAAGCCAAGCTCAAGACGATTGAAAAGCTTGAAGAGGACAACCAACTCTTGAAGGTTGTCACAGATAAATCTGCTGAAGAACTTACCGAGCTAAAGAAGCATTATACTGAGTGGAAGACCAAATTCGAGCAGGTCACCGCCAAGAGGGTTGAATTGGAGCAGTTTGTCGAGGACTTCGGCAAAGACATAAGCAAGAAACATAAAGGTATGTTGTGGATCTGAATGATTCCTCACAGTATCTTTGCGATTTCCTATTGATATTTTACATCCTTTGCATTTTGTTTGCATTCAGCTTTCTGTGTTGACGTCAATGAGGAGACCGGGAGGATTGAGAATGAGCTAGATTCAAAGCGAGGGCTCTTAAGGGACAGCGCTGCTCTGGCCCTTCTCAGATTGGAGGATCATATCGAGTACATGTTGGTCTGCCTCAAGTGGCTCCAATCAATCGTCTTGGAGATTGATCAAGAGGTTACTTCTGGTGAAGATCTCTCCAAGGACACTCAAGCCATTGTGGACCGAGTGAAGGCAGTCCCTAGTCGACTGCACTCTTGGAAGAAATCGGCATTGCAGGTTGGAGCCGACATTGCTCTCTCACTCGTCCGGATCCATTGCAAAGCAGTGGATAGAGAGAAGCTGAAGAACCTCACGGTCGTCAACTAGAAGAGTGCTAAGTTTGAGTACCTCATGGAGATGTTCATGGCGGTTGTCACTCGGATCGCTGATGGGATCGACCTCGACACCTTCGTGGAAGTTGTGGAGTCTTCGTCTTTCGAGTGATGCTCGAGAAAAACGTTAGGTTTAATTCACCTTGGACTGCCGAGTGGTTGATGTAACCTTTAGACTTTGATCATTTATCCGCACGTTTCGCTTGAATCAGAATGTGGTTTCACTTACTATGTTTTCATTCAAATTTGGGTCTTTGAACTATTGATGGATTTGTCCATCGTGACGTCCAAGTGTGGTTTATTCCTTCATTTAGAGTCGTTTTCATTTAGGCGAAAGTGGGTTCGTAGCCAAGTCCCCGAGCGTCGAGGTTGTCCTTACCAGGGGTAGGTTTTGACTTAGGGGAAAATAGGTTCGAGGCCCAGGAATGATTGTCCTGTTCATCTTGGCATCCGAGTGAGGGTCATGCCCACACCCGGAACCTTTTTTTACTTAGGCGAAAGCGGGTTCGCTGTTAAGCCCCCAAGTATGGAGATTGTCCTTACTCGGGGTAGGTTTTGACTTAGGAAAAAATAGGTTCGCGGCCAAGGAATTATTGTCCTGATCATCTTGGCATCCGAGTGAGGGGCATGCCCGCACTCGGAACCATTTTTACTTAGGCAAAACCAGGTTCGCTGCTAAGCCCGAGCATGGAGGTCGTCCTCACTTAGGGTCGGTTTTATCTTAGGTGAATTACGACTCACAACCAAGAAGTGAAGGTAGCCCTTCCAAACAAAATGATGGTCGTGTCCATATTGCATCTCAGTAGGGGTCATGCCCGCACTAAGAACCATTTGTAATTAGGCAAAAGCAGGTTTGTTGCTAAGCCCCCGAGTGTGGAGGTCATCCTCACTGAGGGCAGGTTTTATCTTAGGCGTATTATGATTCACAACAAAGAAGTGAAGGTAGCCCTTGCGAACAAAATTACGGTCGTGTCCATCTTAGCATCCGAGTGGGGGTCGTGCCCGCACTCGGAACCGTTTGCACTTAGGCGGAAGCAGGTTCGCTGCTAAGCCCCCGAGCGTGGAGACTCGGGGCAGGTTTTGACTTAGGCGAGAACTGGTTCGCAGCTAAGTAATAATTGTCATGTTCATCTTGGCATCCGACTGGGTGTCGTGCCAGCACTCAGAACCATTTTTACATAGGTGAAAGCAGGTTCACTGCTAAGCCCCCGAACATGGAGGTAAACCTCACTTGGGGTCGGTTTTATCTTAGGCGAATTATGATTCGCATCCAAGAAGTGAAGGTAGCCCTTGCGAAGGAAATGAAGGTCTTGTCCATCTTGGCATCCGTGTGGAGGTCGTGTCCGCACTCGAAACCGTTTTTTTCTTAGGCGAAAGCAAGTTTGTTGCTAAGTCCCCAAGCATGAAGGTCATTCTAACTCGGGGTCGGTTTTATCTTAGGGGAATTACGATTTGCAACCAAGAAGTGAAGGTAGCCCTTGCAAACTAAACAATGGTCCTCTCCATCTTGGTATCCGAATAGCGGTCGTGCCCGCACTCGGATCCATTTGTACTTAGGCGAAAGGAGGTTCGCTGCTAAGCCCCCAAGCATGGAGGTCATCCTCACTCGGGGAAGGTTTTGGGGCGATAGGGAAGGATTTTTCACCAGAGTGAGAAGTTTGACAAAAAGGTGAAGAGGTAAAACACTTTATTCATCAAACCATTAGGATCTGTTACACGAACAAAGATACATGTTCTATGTATAGAACTTATGGAGCGAATCCGCATTCTAGGTTCTGGGCTCTTCCATCTCATTATTTAAGTTTTAAAGCCGATAGGATCCATTGTGTAGAACTTTGGAGATTGCATAGGGACCTTGCCATGGAGGTGCCATCTTGTGGGGCTTTTGTTGGTCCAATCGGAGGACCAGGTCGCCCTCTTGGAAACCTCGCCCTGTGACATGTTTATCATGGTAGCGCCTCAGGTCTTGCTGATATAACATGGACCGAATGAGGGCTAGTTCTCTCTCTTCTTCCAAGATATTCAGACTATCTTGACGTGCTGCCTCAGCTTTAGCTTCATTGTATTGCTCCACTACGGGGAGTTGTGACATAAGTCACTCAGAAAAAAAAGCTTCAGATCCATACACCATGAAGAAAGGGGTACACCTGGTGGAACGATTCGAAATCATCTGGATGCCCCATAGTACGGATGGAAGCTCTTCTACCCATGCGCCTGCGGGGTACTTGAGATCCCTCATCAATCGGGGCTTCAATACTTGTAGTATCATACCATTTGATCGCTCTTCTTGTCCATTCGACTGTGGGTGAGCCACGGAGGCGTAATTAATCCGAGTGCCCTGGGAATGGCATAACTCGTAGAACTCATCTAAGTCGAAATTGGATCCTTTGTCGATGATGATATCATGAGGAAATCTGAATGTGAAGATAATTTGCCGAAGCTCACGGCAGTTGCTCGATCCACGCTTTTGATGGGCTTCGCTTCGACTCACTTGGTGAACTTATCTACTCCTACTAGCAGGTGGGTAAATCGAATCGACCCAGCCATAAAAGGCCGACCATGTCGAGACCCCACACGGTGAATGGTCACGTGATCTGGATTGTTTTCAACATGAATGCAGTTTTGTGTGACTGATTCTTATAAAATTAGCATCGGTGCATAGCTCGACCAAGTCTCTTGCCACCTCATTGGCTCGGGGCCAATAAAAACCGCTGAGAAGGCCTTGGCCACAAGTGTCCAAGAGAACGTGTGATGACCATAGGTTCCCGAGTGAATCTCATGCAAGATTTGTAGCCCTTCTTCTAGGGAAATGCACTTCTGACTCACTCCTATAGCACTTTTCCTGTATAGTGTGTCTCCCAAAACTTCGAAATCTTTAGACCGTCGAACAATTCGACGGTCTTCCTCTTCGTCTTCTCAGAGTTCTTGTCGGAGCAAGTAGGCCAGATAGGGTTGAGTCCACTCAGGGATGATGATCAACTTCTCGTGGACTAGGTCGACCATAGCCGGGGTGTCGATTTTAGTCGTATTTGTGTTGGGGAACGTCGCATGGGAAAAAAAAAATTCCTACGCGCACGAAGCCCTATCATGGTGATGTCCATCTACGAGAGGGGATATTCGATCTACGTACCCTTGTAGATCGCATAGCTGAAGCGTTAAGAAACGCGGTTGATGTAGTCGAACGTCCTCACGTCCCTTGATCCGCCCTGCGAACCGTCCCACGATCCGTCCCACGATCTAGTGCCGAACGGACGGCACCTCTTCGTTCAGCACACGTACAACTCGACGATGATCTTGGCCTTCTTGATCCAGCAAGAGAGACGGAGAGGTAGATGAGTTCTCCGGCAGCGTGACGGCGCTCCGGAGGTTGGTGATGATCTTATCTCGGCAGGGCTCCGCCCGAGCTCCGCAGAAACGCGATCAAGAGGTAAAACCGTGGAGATATGTGGTCGGCCTGCCGTGGCAAAGTTTTTGTCAAATCAGCCCTAAAACCTCTGTATATATAGGGGGAAAAGGGGGAGCCTTGCCTTGGGGTCCAAGGACCCCCAAGGGGTCGGCCGAGCCAGGGGGGGAGTCCTCCCCTTCCAGACCGAATCAAACTAGGTTTGGAAGGAGGAATCCTTCCCCTTTTTCCCACCTCCTCTTTTTTTTCTCTTTGATTTTCTTCCTATGGCGCATAGGGCCTTCTTAGGCTGTCCCACCAGCCTACTAAGGGCTGGTGTGCCACCACCAAGGCCTATGGGCTTCCCCGGGGTGGGTTGCCCCCCCCCCCCCCCCCCGGTGAACACCCAGAACCCATTCGTCATTCCCGGTACATTCCCGGTAACTCCGAAAACCTTCCGGTAATCAAATGAGGTCATCCTATAAATCAATCTTCATTTCCGAAACATTACGGAAACCCTCGTGACGTCCGTGATCTCATCCGGGACTCTGAACAACATTTGGTAACCAACCATATAACTCAAATACGCATAAAACAACGTGGAACCTTAAGTGTGCAGACCCTGCGGGTTCGAGAACTATGTAGACATGACCCGAGTGACTCCTCGGTCAATATCCAATAGCGGGACCTGGATGCCCATATTGGATCCTACATATTCTACGAAGATCTTATCGTTTGAACCTCAGTGCCAAGGATTCATATAATCCCGTATGTCATTCCCTTTGTCCTTCGGTATGTTACTTGCCCGAGATTCGATCGTGAGTATCCGCATACCTATTTCAATCTCGTTTACCGGCAAGTCTCTTTACTCGTTCCGGTCATACAAGATCCCGCAACTTACACTAAGTCACTTTGCTTGCAAGGCTTGTGGGTGATGTTGTATTACCGAGTGGGCCCCGAGATACCTCTCCGTCACACGGAGTGACAAATCCCAGTCTCGATCCATACTAACTCAACGAACACCTTCGGACATACCTGTAGAGCATCTTTATAGTCACCCAGTTACGTTGTGACGTTTGATACACATAAAGCATTCCTCCGGTGTCAGTGAGTTATATGATCTCATGGTCATAGGAACAAATACTTGACACGCAGAAAACAGTAGCATCAAAATGACACGATCAACATGCTACGTCTATTAGTTTGGGTCTAGTCCAACACGTGATTCTTCTAATGACGTGATCCAGTTATCAAGCAACAACACCTTGTATATAATCAGAAGACCCTGACTATGTTTGATCAACTGGCTAGCCAACTAGAGGCTTGCTAGGGACAGTGTTTTGTCTATGTATCCACACATGTATATAAGTCTTCATTCAATACAATTATAGCATGGATAATAAACGATTATCATGAACAAAGAAATATAATAATAACTAATTTATTATTGCCTCTAGGGCATATTTCCAACAGTCTCCCACTTGCACTAGAGTCAATAATCTAGTTCACATCACCATGTGATTCCAATGAATCCAACACCCATATAATTTTGGGGTCTGATTACGTCTTGCTCGTGAGAGAGGTTTTAGTCAACGGTTCTGAAACTTTCAGATCCGTGTGTTCTTTACAAATCTTTATGTCATCTTATAGATGCTGCTACTATGTGCTATTCGGAAATACTCCAAATATCTACTCTACTATACGAATCTGTTTCACTACTCATAGTTATTCGGATTAGTGTCAAAGCTTGCATCGACGTAACCCTTTACGACGAACTCTTTAACCACTTCCATAATCGAGAAAAAAATCCTTAGTCCATCAGTTACTAAGGATAAATTTTGACCACTGCTAGTGATTCAATCATGGATCACTCTCTGTACCTCTCAACAGACTTTGAGTCAAGGCACACATCAGGTGCGGTACCCAGCATGGCATACTTCAGATTCTACGGCCAAGGCATAGAAGACGACCTTCGTCTATTCTCTTTATTCTGCCGGGGTCGGGTTTTGAGTCTTACTCAAATTCACACCTCACAACGCAACCAAGAACTCCTTCTTTGCTGATCTATTTTGAACTCCTTCAAAAACTTGTCAAGGCATGCATCTTGTTGAAACTTCTATTAAGCGCTTTCGATCTATCTCCGTACATCTTTGATGCTCAACGTTCAAGTAGCGCAATCTAGGTATTCCTTTGAAAACTCCTTTCAAACAACCTTGTATGCTTTACAGAGATTCTACATTACTTCTGATCCACAATATGTCAACCACATATACTTATCAGAAATTCTATAGTGCTCCCACTCACTTCTTTGGAAATACAAGTTTCTCATAAACCTAGTACAAACCCAAAATCTTTGATCATCTCATCAAAGTGTATATTCCAACTCCGAGATGCTTGCACCAGTCCATTGAAGGATCACTGGAGCTTGCATACTTGATAGTATCTTTAGGATCGACAAAACCTCCTGGTTGTATCACATACAATGTTTGCTCAAGGAAACCGTCGAGGAAACAATGTTTTGACATCCTACGTGCAATATTTCATAAATAATGCAGCAACTACTAACATAATTCTAGCAGACTTTTAGCATAGCTACGAGTGAGAAAGTCTCATCATAGTCAACTGTTTGATCTTTTCGGAAACATCTTTGCGACAAGTCGAGCTTTTCTTAATAGTGACTTATCACCATCATCGTCTGTCTTCCTTTTAAAGATCCATCTTTACTCAATAGTCTTACTACCATCAAGTAGTTCTTCCAAAGTCTACACTTTGTTTTCATACATGGATCCTCTCTCGGATTTCATGGCCTCCATCCATTTTTCGGAATCCGGGCCCACCATTGCTTTCTCCATAACTCCTAGGTTCACTGTTGCTCAACAACATGACCTCCAAGACAGGGTTACCGTACCACTCTGAAGCAGTACACGACCTTGTCAACCAACGAGATTTGTAGTAACTTGATCCGATGCTCGATGATCACCATCATCAGCTTTCACATCAATTGGTGTAGGCGCCACAGGAACAACTTCCTGCGCCCTGCTACACACTGGTTGAAGTGATGGTTCAATAACCTCATAAGGTTATACCACCCTCCCACTCAATTCTTTCGAGAGAAACCTTTCCTCGAGAAAGAACCCATTTCTAGAAACAAACACTTTGCTTTCGGATCTGAGATAGGAGATGTATCGAACTGATTTGGATATCATATGAAGATGCATTTATCCGCTTTGGGTTCGAGCTTATGAGACTGAAACTTTTTCACATAAGCATCGCAGCTCCAAACTTTCAAGTAACGACAGCTTAGATTTCTCTAAACCTTAGTCTATACTGTGTCATCTCAATGGAAATACGCGGTGCCCCTTTTAAAGTGAATGCGGTTGTATCTAATGCATAACCCATAAACGATAGTGGTAATTTGATAAGAGATATCATAGCATGCACCATACCGAATAGTGTGTGGCTATGACGTTCAGACACATCATCACGCTATGATGTTCGAGGTGGCATGAACTACGAAACAATTTCCACATTGTCTTAACTGCGTACCAAAACTCGTAACTCAGATATTCATTTCTATGATCATATCGTAGATAGTTTATCCTCTTGTTACGACGAACTTCACTCCGAAACAGAATTGAACTTTTCAATATTTCAGACTTGTGATTCATTAAGTAAATACTCTAGTATCTACTCAAATCGTCATTGAAGTAAGAACATAATGATATCCACTGCGTGCCTCAGCACCCATTGGACTGCATACATAAAAATGTATCACTTCCAACAAGTTACTATCTTGTTTCATCTCAATGAAAACAAGGCCTTGCTCATGTGGTATGATTTGCATGTCACTAGTGATTCAAAATCAAGTGAGTATAAAGATCCATCAGCATGGAGCCTCTTCATGCAATTTATACCAACATGACTCAAGCGGCAGTGCTACAAGTAAGTGGTACTATCATCATTACCTCGTATCTTTTGGCACCAATATTATGAACATGTGTAACACTACGATCGAGATTCAATAAACCATTGAAGGTGATTTATTCAAGCAAATAGAGTAACCATTATTCTCTTTAAATGAATAATCTTATTGCAATAAACACGATCCAATCATGTTCATGCTTAACGCAAGTACCAAATAACAATTATTTAGGTTTAACACCAATCCCGATGGTAGATGGAGTGTGCGACGTTTGATCATATCAAGCTTGGAAACACTTCCAACACGTATCGTCACCTCGCCTTTAGCTAGTCTCCGTTTATGCCATTGCTTTCATTTCATGTCACTAATCACTTAGCAACCGAACCGGTATCTAATACCCTCGTGCTACTAGGAGTACTAGTAAAGCACACATCAACATCATGTATATCAAATATACTTCTTTCGACTTTTGCCAGCCTTCTTATCTACCAAGTATCTAGAGTTGCTCCACCTCAGTGACTGTTCCCCTCATTACAGAAGCACTTAGCCTCGGGTTTGGGTTTAATCTTGGGTCTCTTCATTAGTGCAGCAACTGTTTTGCCGTTTCACGAAGTATCCCTTCTAGCCCTTGCCTTTCTTGAAACTTAGTGGTTTTACTAACCATCAACTATTGATGCTCCTTCTTGATTTCTACTTTCGCAGTGTCAAACATCGCGAATCGCTCAAGGATCGTTGTATCTATCCTCGATATGTTATAGTTCATCACGAAGCTCTCACAGCTTGGTGGCAGTGACTTTGGAGAACCATCACTATCTCATCTGGAAGATTAACTCCCACTTGATTCAAGCGATTGTCGTACTCAGACAATCTGAGCACATGCTCAACGATTGAGCTTTTCTCCTTAACTTTGTGGACAAAGAATCTTGTCGGAGGTCTCGTACCTCTTAACAAGGGCACAAGCATGAAATCACAATTTCATCTCTTTAGAACATCACTTATGTTCCGGGACGTTTCAAAACGTCTTCGGCGCCTTGCTTCTAAGCTATTAAGTATTTTGCACTGAACTATCGTGTAGTCATCAGAAACGTGTATGTCGGATGTTCACAGCATCCACAGACAACGCTCGAGGTGCAACACACCGAGTAGTGCATTAAGGACATAAGCCTTCTGCGCAGCAACGAGGACAATCCTCTGCAAAGTTTGCTACTATCAACTTTCAACTAAATTTTCTCTAGGAACATATAAAAACAGTAGAGCTATAGCGCAAGCTACATCGTAATTCGCAAAGACCATTAGACTATGTTCATGACAATTAGTTCAATTAATCATATTACTTCAGAACTCCCACTCAAAAAGTACATCTCTCTAGTCATTTGAGTGGTACATGATCCAAATCCACTATCTCAAGTCCGATCATCACGTGAGTCGAGAATAGTTTCAGTGGTAAACATCTCTATGCTAATCATATCAACTCTACGATTCATGCTCGACCTTTCGGTCTCATGTGTTCTGAGGCCATGTCTGCACATGCTAGGCTCGTCAAGCTTAACCCGAGTGTTTCGCATGTGCAACTGTTTTGCACCCGTTGTATGTGAACGTTGAGTCTATCACACCTTATCATCACGTGGTGTCTCGAAACGAAGAACTGTCGCAACGGTGCACAGTGGGGAGAACACAATTTTGTCTTGAAATTTTAGTGAGAGATCACCTCATAATGCTACCGTCGTTCTAAGCAAGATAAGGTGCATAAAGGATTAACATCACATGCAATTCATAAGTGACATGATATGGCCATCATCATGTGCTTCTTGATCTCCATCACCAAAGCACCGGCATGATCTTCTTGTCACCGGCGTCACACCATGATCTCCATCAACGTGTCGCCATTGGGGTTGTCGTGCTACTCATGCTATTACTACTAAAGCTACGTCCTAGCAATATAGTAAACACATCTGCAAGCACAAATGTTAGTTTAAAGACAACCCTATGGCTCCTGCCGGTTGCCGTACCATTGACGTGCAAGTCGATATTATCTATTACAACATGATCATCTCATACATCCAATATATCACATCACATCGTTGGCCATATCACATCACAAGCATACCCTGCAAAAACAAGTTAGACGTCCTCTAATTTTGTTGTTGCATGTTTTATGTGGTGACCATGGGTATCTTAGTAGGATCGCATCTTACTTACGCAAACACCACAACGGAGATATATGAACTGCTATTTAACCTTATACAAGGACCTTCTCGGTCAAATCCGATTCAACTAAAGTTGGAGAAACCGAGACTTGCCAGTCATCTTTGAGCAAAGGGGGTTACTCATAGCGATGAAACCAGTCTCTCGTAAGCGTACGAGTAATGTCGGTCCAAGCCGCCTCAATCCAACAATACCGCGGAATCAAGAAAAGACTAAGGAGGGCAGCAAAACGCACATCACCGCCCACAAAAACTTTTTTGTTCTACTCAAGATTACATCTACGCATGAACCTAGCTCATGATGCCACTGTTGGGGAACGTCGCATGGGAAACAAAAAATTTCCTACGCGCGCGAAGACCTATCATGGTGATGTCCATCTACGAGAGGGGATATTTGATCTGCGTACCCTTGTAGATCACACAGCAGAACCATTAAGAAACGCGGTTGATGTAGTGGAACGTCCTCACGTCCCTCGATCCGCCCCGCGAACTGCCCCGCGATCCGTCCCACGATCTAGTGCCGAACGGACGGCACCTCCGCGTTCAGCACACGTACAGCTCGACGATGATCTCGGCCTTCTTAATCTAGCAAGAGAGACAGAGAGGTAGATGAGTTCTCCGGCAGTGTGACGGCGCCCCGGAGGTTGGTGATGATCTTATCTCGGCAGGGCTCCGCCCGAGCTCCGCAGAAACGCGATGTAGAGGTAAAACTGTGGAGATATGTGGTCGGGCTGCCGTGGCAAAGTTTTTGTTAAATCAGCCCTAAAACCTCCGTATATATAGGGGGAAAAGGGGGAGCCTTGCCTTGGGGTCCAAGGACCCCCAAGGGGGCCGGCCGAGCCAAGGGGGGGAGTCCTCCCCTTCCAAACCGAATCCAACTAGGTTTGGAAGGAGGAGTCCTGCCCCTTTTTCCCACCTCCTCTTTTTTTTCTCTTTGATTTTCTTCCTGTGGAGCATAGGGCCTTATTGGGCTGTCCCACCAGCCCACTAAGGGCTGGTGTGCCACCCCCAAGGCCTATGGGTTTCCCCGGGGTGGGTTGCCCCCCCCCCTCGGTGAACACCAGGAACCCATTCGTCATTCCCGGTACATTCCCGGTAACTCCGAAAACCTTTCGGTAATCAAATGAGGTCATCCTATATATCAATCTTCGTTTCCGGAACATTCCGGAAACCCTCGTGATGTCCGCGATCTCATCCGGGACTCCGAACAACATTCGGTAACCAACCATATAACTCAAATACGCATAAAACAACGTTGAACCTTAAGTGTGCAGACCCTGCGGGTTCGAGAACTATGTAGACATGACCCGAGTGACTCCTCGGTCAATATCCAATAGCGGGACCTGGATGCCCATATTGGATCCTACATATTCTACGAAGATCTTATCGTTTGAACCTCAGTGCCAAGGATTCATATAATCCCGTATGTCATTCCCTTTGTCCTTCCGTATGTTACTTGCCCGAGATTCGATCGTCAGTATCCGCATACCTATTTCAATCTCGTTTACCGGCAAGTCTCTTTACTCGTTCCGTAATACAAGATCCCGCAACTTACACTAAGTCACTTTTCTTGCAAGGCTTGTGTGTGATGTTGTATTACCGAGTGGGCCCCGAGATACCTCTCCCTCACACGGAGTGACAAATCCCAGTCTCGATCCATACTAACTCAACGAACACCTTCGGAGATACCTGTAGAGTATCTTTATAGTCACCCAGTTACGTTGCGACGTTTGATACACACAAAGCATTCCTCCGGTGTCAGTGAGTTATATGATCTCATGGTCATAGGAACAAATACTTGACACGCAGAAAACAGTAGCAACAAAATGACACGATCAACATGCTACGTCAATTAGTTTGGGTCTAGTCCATCACGTGATTCTTCTAATGACGTGATCCAGTTATCAAGCAACAACACCTTGTATATAATCAGAAGACCCTGACTATGTTTGATCAACTGGCTAGCCAACTAGAGGCTTGCTAGGGACAGTGTTTTGTCTATGTATCCACACATGTATATAAGTCTTCATTCAATACAATTATAGCATGGATAATAATCGATTATCATGAACAAAGAAATATAATAATGACAATTTGTAGGACTGGCTGCCTGTGGGGGCTCCTCTTTGAAAGGACATTATTTGACACAGGGGGTGCATAAGTGTTCAAGGAACACGCCTTTTGGGACGGCTCGCCGAGTGGAACTGATCTTGGCCAAGTCGTCCCCACCTCATTCTTGGCCTGGGGCACATGGTGCAGCTCTAACCCTTTGAAATTCTTCTCTAACTTCACGGCTACACTGTTGTAAACTCTCATGGTCGGGCTCCGAATCTCCCATTCATTCATCACCTGATTGACGACAAGGTCCGAGTTGTTCTAGACCATCAAGCATGTATACCGAGTGAGATGGCCATACGGAGCCCATATAGGAGGGCTTCATACTCGGCCTCCTTGTTAGATGAGTCGAGGTGGATTTGGAATACGTAGCTTAGTCAGTCAGACTACTCCAGCCCTCGAGCCATGGAGCATCTTGGATCCATCGAAGCACATAGTCCAATGCTCGGAGATACTAGGGGTCGGCTGCTCTTGCTCTATCCATTCGCCAGAAAGTCCACCAGGGCCTGAGACTTGATCGCTTTTTTGGTCTCAAAATTGATCTCCAACGGGAGGAGTTCAATCGCCCGTTTGGACACTCGGCCAATGGCGTCTCTCTTGTGCGGGATTTCTAATAAGGGGCATCGCTGATAACTGTGATTGGGTGATTTTGAAAGTAATGGACCACCTTCTTCACGATCAGGTAGATACCATATACCAACTTTTGGTAATGCGGGTACCTTTTCTTAGAGGGTGTCAACACTTCTGTGATGTAATAGATGGGCCTCTGAACCTTGTATGCTTTGCCTGCTTCCTCACGCTCTATGGTGAGAACGGTGCTAACCACTTGGCTAGTGGCTGCGATTTACACGAGCAAAGGCTCCCGGCTGCTCGAAGCAGCTAGCACCGGCTGGGTGGAAAGCAAAGCCTTGATTTGGTCGAATGCGATTTGTGCTTCGTTGGTCTCCTCAAATATGTCACATTTTTTCATCAATCGATAAAGATGCAATGCCTTTTCGTTGAGTCTTGAGATGAAGCGGCTTAGAGCCGCAAGGCAACCTATAAGCTTGTGCACATCATGGATGCATTTGGGTCATTTCATTTGGACTATAGGACCAATTTTATCGGGGTTGGCATTGATGCCTCATTCGGAAACGAGAAATCCGAGTAGTTTGTTGGGTGGCACACCGAAGGTACACTTGGTTGGGTTGAGTTTGATCTTGTAGCGCTTTAGGTTCGCAAAGGATTCGACGAGGTCAGACAGGAGGTCGAAACATTTCCTAGACTTGACCACGATGTCATCCATATAATCATCCATGTTCCGACTAATTTGTTCCTCTAAACACTTCTGGATCATACGCTGGAAAGTGGCCCCAACATTTTTGACACCAAATTGCATAGTGATGTAGCAAAAACAACTGAATGGGGTGATGAAGGCCGTTTTTAATTCATCGGGTCCATACATTCGGATCTGGTGGTACCCAGAGTACGCATCCAGGAACGACAGACCTTCACATCTAGGAGTAGAGTCTACAATTTGTCTATGCAAGGTAAGGGGAAATGGTCTTTCGAGCTTGACCTTGGAGTCCACTCGGAGGTGGTGCTGAGCCAGCCCCATGGTAACACCTGGCATGTCAGATGGCTTCCATGCGAAGATGTCCCGGTTCTCACAGAGGAACTCGATGAGTTCGTCTTCCTATATGTTGCCGAGTGAGGTAGAGATATTTGTTGTGGAGGCACTCGGATCGTTGGGGTGAATGTGAACCTACTTGGTCTCACCAGCCGACTGAAAGGCGGACTCAGTAGCCGACCGCTCTAACCTGAGTAAGTCGGCGGTGTATACCGTCTTCTTGTATCCCTCGAGTTCGACATTGCGGTCTTCTTCATTAGCGATTTTGGAGCCCTGCTGGAGGCACTCCTCGGCGATCTTAAAATTGCCGGTCATCGTGATCACGCCCTTCATCCCTCGCATCTTGAGTTTAAGATGCATGTAGCATGGTCGGGCCATGAAACGTGCATAGGTAGACCTACCCAGGATGGCGTGATAAGCGCTTTGGAAGTCGACCACCTCCAAGGCCAGTCGCTCCTTCCTATAATTGTTTTCACCACCGAATACGATGTTATTTCCGGGGATGACCCTATGGAAATGCATGTTGCTCTTGCTCAGTTGGGACAATGGGATTTCCATGGCCTTGATCGTTTAAGTGTAGATGATGTTGAGGTCGTTGTCGCCGTCTATCACACCCTGTTTTTGCTATCACTTGCCTGTATTGTAAAATTCTGAGCTTGTTAAAACTTTTTCAAAACTAATGTTGTGAGTGCCATGATTGACATTGTATGCTTGTATGCTTGATCCTGTGAGGATTTAAAACCCTAAATCCCTTGGTATTATTACTGTTTTCCAAAAACTTTTGATAACCAAAAGTAAAACCACCTTGAGTTGCACTGCATCTCCTTGATAGCAAGCAGTGCTACTACTCATATTTAGTAATCTGATTTTTAGCCATCTTTATACTTCAAAACCACAAAAATAATTATTTTTGTGATTATTTTCCTAATTAAATAACATGTCCATTTCTAAGGTCAGAATTGGTATTCCAACATGGAAAAATACTTTTCTGCCTTGGAAAATTCTGATTAAATTTAGAGATGATCAAAAGAACATATATTTTCCATACATAGGATTTTAAACCCCATTTTATATTAAATTTATTGATTAAAACTATAAAAGCTATTTCTGTCTGTTTTGGCATTTTGAAATATTTCCAAAGGAAATATTCTCAATAAATTGATAGAAAATTCCAGTGGTATCCATAAGCCTTGTTTGGTGTCCACATAAAGTTTCATCTTGATCAAAGGTGGATAAGGACCCCAAATAAACCAAAAATCATGTCTGTCCAGAATCAAGTTAGAGCAAGTCTACATAGCAAAGTTTGTCCAATGAGTCTAAAACTTTGCAGGAGTGCCTAATACCTCAAATGAGGGTTCCAAACCAAAAATGGGATTTGTGGGACTTAGTTTGACCACACTCCCTTTGGAAGGAACAGATATGGTCATATTAGAGTGATTTCAAGTTTACAAAGCTAAACTTGTCCTTTGGAGCTCAAATTTGGTGGAACTCCATGGTTTACCACCAAAACCAAACATGTTAAGTCTCAGCACCAGTGGTGGGGTGCAACCCCCTGTACCCACTGTCGAACACATTCTCACAGATAGGAAAAAGCCACCTTAGCCACAGCTAAACCAAACTCCTTTGCTTAAAACTCTTAGATAAAGTAGCCAGCACATGTATCTAACCCCAGACAACTGGCCCCTCACTGGTTCAATGTGGAAAGGCCAAAAACCCCAATTTAGACCCCAGTTCATGGCTGATAGCACCAGTATTTCTTACCTCCTTTGACCAGCTGCAGCTCCCACTAAAACCAAACGGCTAACCACACCCCCAGCAAGTGCCAGGACATGCTAGACACGTCCAACTAACATAATTCCAACAGACTTTTAGCATTGCTATGAGTGAGAAAGTCTCATCATAGTCAACTCTTTGAACTTGTCGAAAACATATTTGCGATAAGTCAAGCTTTTCTTAATGGTGAATAGTCACCATCATCGTCTATCTTCCTTCTAAAGATCCATCTTTACTTAATAGTCTTACTACCATCAAGTAGTTCTTCCAAAGTCTACACTTTTCTCTTCATACATGGATCCTCTCTCGGATTTCATGGCCTCTAGCCATTTGTCAGAATCCGAGCCCATCATTGCTTCTCCATAACTCGTAGGTTCTTTGTTGTTCGACAACATGACCTCCAAGACAGGGTTACCGTACCATTCTATAGTAGTACGCGACCTTGTCGACCTATGAGGTTTGTAGTAACTTGATCCGAAGCTCAATGATCACCATCATCAGTTTCCACTTCAATTGGTTTAGGCGCCACAGGAACAACTTCCTGCGCCCTGCTACACACTGGTTGAAGTGACGGTTCACTAACCTCATCAAGTTCCACCACCCTCCCACTCAATTTTTTCAAGAGAAACCTTTCCTCGAGAAAGGACCCATTTCTAGAAACAAATACTTTGCTTACGGATTTGAGATAGGAGATGTATCCAACAGTTTTGGATATCCTATGAAGATGCATTTATCCGCTTTGCGTTCGGGCTTATCAGACTGAAACTTTTTCACATAAGCATCGCAGCCCCAAACTTTCAAGAAACGACAGCTCAGGTTTCTCCAAACCATATTCTATACTGTGTCATCTCAACGGAAATATGTGGTGCCCTATTTTAAAGTGAATGAGGTTGTTTGTAATGCATAACCCATAAACGATAGTGGTAATTCAGTAAGATACATCATAGTATGCACCATCTCAAATAGGGCGCGGCTATGACGTTCAGACACACCATCACACCATGGTGTTCTAGGTGGCATGAATTGCGAAACAATTTCCACATTGTCTTAAATGGGTACCAAAACTCGCGACTCGGATATTCATATCTATAATAAAATCATAGACAGTTATCCTCTTGTCACGACTATCTTCACTTTGAAATAGCTTTGAACTTTTCAATATCTCAGACTTGGGATTCATCAAGTAAATACTCATGTATCTACTCAAATGGTGAGTGAAGTAAGAACATAACGATATCCACTCCGTGCCTCAGCACTCATTGGACTGTACACATCAATCTCGGTATGTTACTTGCCTGAGATTTGATCGTCGGTATCCCTATACCTAATTTAATCTCGTTACCGACAAGTCTCTTTACTCGTTCCATAATACAAGATCCCGTGACTAACACTTGAGTCACATTTCTTGCAAGGATTATATGTGATGTTGTATTACCGAGTGGGCCCCGAGATACCTCTCCGTCACACGGAGTGACAAATCCCAGTCTTCATCCATGCTAACTCAACGGACACCTTCGAAGCTACATGGAGAGCACCTTTATAGTCACCGAGTAACGTTGTGACGTTTGATACACATAAGGTATTCCTCCGGTGTCGGTGAGTTACATGACCTCATGATCATAGGAATGAATACTTGACACGCAGAAAACAATAGCAATAAAATGACACTATCACATGCTACGTTCATAGTTTGGGTCAAGTACATCACATCATTCTCCTAATGATGTGATTGATACGTCCATTTCGCATCATGTTTTCATGTTGATATTTATCGCTTCTTGGGCTGTTATTTCACTTCACGGTACAACTCTTATATCTTTTCTCTCTTATTTTACAAGGTTTACATGAAGAGGGAGAATGCCGACAGCTGGAATTCTAGCCTGAAAGTGGAGCAAAGTTGAGATACCTATTGTGCGCAACTCCAAACGCTGTAAAAATCAACGAGGATTTTTTTCTGGATTTATAAAAAATACTGCACCGAAGAAGCGCCAGAGGGGTGCCAGGGGAAGGCCACAAGCCTGCACGGTGCGGCCACCCCCCCAGGCCGCGCCATGAGGGCTTGTGGGCAACCTGTTGGCCCACTTGCACCTCTCTTCTCCTATATGAAGGGTTTCGTCCAGGAAAAAATCAAGGAGGAACTTTTTCGTGGTTTCGCCGCCGCCACGAGGCGGAACTTGAGCAGAACCAATCTAGAGCTCCGGCAGGACGATCCTGCCGGGGAAACATCCCTCCCGGAGGGGGAAATCGTCGCCATCGTCATGACCAACACTCCTCTCATCGGAGGGGACTCGTCACCATCAACATCTTCATCAGCACCATCTCATCTCCAAACCCTAGTTCATCACTTGTAACCAATATCCGTCTCGCGACTCCGATTGGTACTTGTAAGGTTGCTAGTAGTGTTGATTACTCTTTGTAGTTGATGCTAGTTGGATTATTTGGTGGAAGAGTTTATGTTCAGATCCTTGATGCTACTCATTACCTCTCTGGTCATGAATATGATTATGCTTTGTGAGTAGTTACTTTTGTTCATGAGGACATGGGATAAGTCATGCTAATAGTAGTCATGTGAATTTGGTATCCGCTCGGTAATTTGATATGTTGTATGTTGTTTTTCCTCTAGTGGTGTTATGTGAACGTCGACTACATAACACTTCACCATTATTTGGTCCTAGAGGAAGGCATTGGGAAGTAGTAAGTAGATGATGGGTTGCTAGAGTGACAGAAGCTTAAACCCTATTTTATGCGTTGCTTCGTAAGGGGCTGATTTGGATCCACTAGTTTAATGCTAGGGTTAGACTTTGTCTTAATTCTTGTTTCGTAGTTGTCGATGCTTGCGAGAGGGGTTAATCATAAGTGGGATGCTTGTCCAAGTAAGGGCAGTACCCAAGTGCCGGTCCACCCACATATCAAACTATCAAAGTAACAAACGCGAATCATATGAACATGATGAAAACTAGCATCACAGAAATTCCCGTGTGTCTTCGGGAGCGTTTTTCCTCCTATAAGACTTTGACCAGGCTTGTCCCTTGCTACAAAAGGGATTGGGCCACTTTGCTGCACCGTTGCTACTTTGTTTACTTGTTGCTTGCTACGAATCATCTCACCACACAATCACTTGTTACCGACAATTTTAGTGCCTGCAGATTTTACCTTGCTGAAAACCACTTGTCAGATCCTTCTGCTCCTCGTTGGGTTCTACACTCTTACTTATCGAAAGGACTACGATTGATCCCCGATACTTGTGGGTCATCAAGACTCTTTTGTGGCGTCGTTGCCGGGGAGTGAAGCGCCTTTGGTAAGTGGAACTTGGTAAGGAAACATTCATATAGTGTGCTGAAAGTTGTTGTCACTTGTCACTATGGATACTAATCGTTTGAGGGGCTTGTTCGGGGTATTCTACACCTCGAACGGAAGCACAAAGAGTTGCTCCTCAACCTGCTGCACCTACTAAAAATATTTGTTTTGAATTTCCTTCGGGTATGCTTGAGAAACTGCTGGCTAATCCTTTTACAGGAGATAGAACATCACATCCAGACTTGCATCTAATCTATATAGATGAAGTTTGTGGTTTATTTAATCTTGCAGGTTTGCCTGAGGATGAGGTCAAGAAGAAGGTCTTTCCTTTATCTTTTAAGGATAAGGCGTTGACATGGTATAGGCTATGTGATGATACTGG
Organism: Hordeum vulgare subsp. vulgare; assembly: GCF_904849725.1. Taxonomy (NCBI): domain Eukaryota; kingdom Viridiplantae; phylum Streptophyta; class Magnoliopsida; order Poales; family Poaceae; genus Hordeum; species Hordeum vulgare. The sequence continues at coordinate 276,722,206 of NC_058524.1, forward strand.
ATCATGGGACTACAATCGGTTGAAATTGGAATTTCATCAAAAGTTTTATCATATGCATTTAGTACATCGTGGTCGGAATTATATTTATAATTTTTGGCCTCGTGACAGAGAAAGCATCGCTCAAGCTTGGGGGAGGCTTAAATCAATGATATATTCATCCCCCAATCATGAGCTCTCGAGAGAAATTATCATCCAGAACTTCTATGCTCGGCTTTCTCATGATGATCGAACCATGCTTGACACTTCTTGTATGGTTCTTTTATGAAGAGAGATATTGACTTCAAATGGAATTTATTGGAGAGAATTAAACGCAACTCTGAAGATTGGGAGCTTGAAGAAGGTAAGGATTCAGGTATGAATTTCACTTTTGATTGCGTTAAATCCTTTGTAGAGACAAATACTTTTTGTGACATTAGCGCTAAGTATGGACTTGACTCTGAGATAGTAGCTTCATTGTGTGAATCCTTTGCTTCTCATATTGATCTCCCCAAAGAGAAGTGGTTTAATATCATCCTCCTTTAGAAGTCAATGTAGTTAAACCCACTCCAGTTGAAGAGAGAGTCATTGCCTATAATGATCATGTGGTTCTGAGTGCTTACATTGAGAAACCACCTTTCCCTGTTAGGATAAAGGATCATTCTAAAGCTTCAACTGTGATACGTAGAGGCTACATTAGAACACCTACACCCCATGAGAAAATTAAAGTTGAACCTAGCATTGCTATTATCAAAGATCTTCTGTCCGACGATGTTGAGGGACATAATATTCACTTCTGTGAAGATGGTGCTAGAATTGTTAAACCTCACGCTAGAGACAAACATAGGCCTGTTGTTGGCATGCCTATGGTTTCTGTTAAGATAGGAGATCATTGCTATCATGGTTTATGTGACGTGGGTGCTAGTGTTAGTGCAATACCTCAATCCTTATATCATGAAATTAAAGACGAGATTGCACCTGTTGAGATAGAGCCTATTGATGTCACTATTCAGCTTGCCAATAGAGATACTATCTTCCGTGTGGGAATTGTTAGGGATGTTGAAGTCTTGTGTGGTAAAACAAAGTATCCTGCTGATTTCCTCGTTCTTGCTACCGCTCAAGATAGCTTTTGCCCCATCATATTTCGCAGACCCTTCCTCAATACCGCCAATGCAAATATTGACTGTGAGAAGCAAACTGTCATTGTTGGCTTTGAAGGTGTGTCACATGAGTTCAATTTCTCCATGTTTGGTAGACAACCTCATGAAAAGGAGTTGCCTAGTAGGGATGAAACTATTGCCTTAGCCTCTATTGTCGTGACTCCTACTGATCCCTTAGAGCAATACTTGCTTGAGCATGAAAATGATATGCATATGGATGAAAGGGATGAGATAGATAGAGTTGTCTTAGAACAATGTCCTATCCTTAAGAATAACTTGCCTGTTGAACTGCTTGGGGATCCACCTCCACCAAAGGGTGATCCTGTGTTCGAGCTTAAACAGTTGCCTGATACTCTTAAGTATGCCTATCTTGATGAAAAAGAGATATATCCTGTTATTATTAGTGCTAGCCTCTCGGAGCATGAAGAAAAGAAGTTACTAAAAACTCGGAGGAAGCACCGTGCTGCTATTGGATATACTCTTGATGATCTTAAGGGCATTAGTCCCACTCTATGCCAGCACAAGATTAAAACCGATCCTGATTTCAAACCAGTTGCTGGTCATCAAAGGAGATTGAATCCTAAGATGAAAGAAGTAGTAAGAAAAGAAATACTAAAGCTCCTGGAAGCGGGTATTATCTATCATGTTGCTCATAGCGATTGGGTGAGTCTGGTGCACTACGTCCCTAAGAAGGGAGGCATTACCGTTGTCCCTAATGATAAGGAATAATTGATCCCACAGTGGATTATTACCAGCTATAGGATGGTAATCGATTTTAGGAAATTGAATAAAGCCACTAGGAAAGATCATTACCCTTTGCCTTTTATCGATGAAATGCTAGAAAGGTTGTCCAAACACACACAATTGTGCTTTCTAGATGGTTATTCTGGTTTCTCCCAAATACCAGTTGCACAATCTGATCAGGAGAAAACCACTTTGACCTGCCCTTTAGGTACCTTTGCTTATAGACGTATGCCTTTTGGCTTATGTAATGCACCTGTCACCTTTCAAAGATGTATGATGGCTATATTCTCTGACTTTTGTGAAAAGATTGTCAAGGTTTTCATGGATGACTTTTCCGTTTACGTGTCTTCTTTTCATGATTGCCTCGGCAACCTTGTTTGAGTCTTGCAGAGATGTAAATACACCAATCTTGTCTTGAATTGGGAGAAGTGCCACTTTATGGTTAATGAAGGCATCGTCTTAGGACATAAAAATTCTGAACGAGGTATTGAAGTCGATATGGCTAAGGTTGATGCAATCGAGAAAATGCCATATCCCATAGATATCAAAGGTATAAGAAGTTTCCTTGGTCATGCTAGTTTCTATAGAAGGTTCATTAAAGACTTCTATAAGATTTCTAGGCCTCTTACCAATCTCTTGCAAAATCATATTCCTTTTGTCTTTGACGATGATTGTGAGGAATCCTTCGACATAGTTAAGAGGGCTTTGATAACTGCACCTATTGTTCAACCACCTGATTGGAACTTGCCTTTTGAGATCATGTGTGACGTTAGTGATTATGCTGTTGGTGTTGTCCTAGGGCAAGGAGTCGACAAGAAGTTGAATGTCATTCACTATGCTAGTAAAACTCTAGACAGTACCCAAATAAACTATGCCACTACGGAGAAAGAATTTTTAGCAGTCGTGTTTGCATGTGAAAATTACAGGTCTTACATAGTTGATTCCAAAGTCACTATTCACACTGATCATGCTGCTATTAAGTACCTCATGGAGAAGAAGGATGCTAAACCTAGACTTATCAGATGGGTTCTCTTGCTACAAGAATTTGATTTGCACGTTGTCGACAGAAAGGGTGCTGATAACCCAGTAGCAGATAACTTGTCTAGGTTGGATAACGTTCTTGATGACCCACAACCTATTGATGATAGCTTTCCCGATGAGCAATTGAATGTCATTAATGCTTCACGTAGTGCACCGCGGTATGCTGATTATGCAAACTATATCATTGCCAAATATATATCACCTAGTTTCACGTACCAGCAAAAGAAGAAATTCTTCTTTGACTTGGAAAACTACTTTTGGGATGAGCCTCACCTTTATAAGGAAGGAGTAGATGGTGTTATTAGATGTTGTGTACCTGAACATGAACATGGACAGATCCTACAGAAGTGTCACTCCGAGGCCTATGGAGGACACCATGCGGGAGATAGAACTGCACACAAGGTATTGCAATCAGGTTTCTATTGGCCCACTCTCTTCAAGGATGCCCGTAAGTTTGTCTTGTCTTGTGACGAATGTCAAAGGATAGGTAATATTGGCAAACGTCAGGAAATGCCTCTGAACTATTCACTTTTCATTAAACCATTTGATGTCTGGGGCTTTGATTACATGGGACCTTTTCCAAAATCGTATCCTAGTTGTTGTTGATTATGTCACTAAGTGGATAGAAGCTATCCCCACTAGTAGTGTTGATCACAAGACTCTATCAGGATGCTTAAATAGGTTATTTTCCCTAGATTTGGAGTCCCTAGATATCTAATGACCGAAGGTGGTTCACATTTCATTCACGGTGCTTTCTGTAAAAAGCTTGCAAAGTACGATGTCAACCATAGAATTGCGTCTCCCTACCACACTCAGTCCAGTGGTCAAGTAGAGATAAGCAACAGAAAGATTAAACTGATTCTGCAAAAGACTATCAACAGGTCTAGAAAGAATTGGTCTAAGAAGCTCGATGATGCACTGTGGGCTTATAGAACTGCCTATAAGAATCCCATGGGCATGTCTCCCTACAAAATGGTGTACGGTAAAGCATGTCATTTACCTATTGAGTTAGAGCATAAAGCTTATTGGGAAATCAAAGAGCTCAACTTTGATTTCAAACTTGCCGGTGAGAAGAGGTTATTTGATATTAGCTCGCTTGATGAATGGAGAACTCAGGCATATGAGAATGCCAGGTTGTTCAAATAAAAGGTTAAGAGGTCGCATGATAAGAGGATTCAGAAGCGTGAGTTCAATGTAGGTGATTACGTCTTGTTATATAACTCTCGTTTAAGATTCTTTGCAAGCAAGCTTCTCTCTAAATGGGAAGGTCCCTATGTTGTCGAGGAAGTATATCGTTCCGGTGCTATCAAGATCAACAACACGGAAGCTAATTGTCCAAGAGTGGTAAGTGGGCAGAGAATCAAGCATTATATCTCAGGTACTCCAATAAATGTTGAAAGCAATATTATCAATACCATAACTCCGGAAGAATACCTAAGGGATATTTATCAGCCTGTTCCAGACTCCGAAAACGAAGAGGTATGTGATTCGGTAAGAAAACAGAGTCCAAAACTTTTCCAGTAGGAAATTTTCTCCGTTTTGGAATATTTGAAAAAATACAAAAATTGGAAGTAGTCTGGAAAGTGCGCGAGGAGGCGACAAGCCTGCACGGCGCGGGCCCACCCCCTGGCCGTGCCTTGAGGGCTTGTGGCCACCTCGTGCGCCTCCTGGACTCCGTTTTCGTGCGGGGTACTCCTTCTGGCATGGAAAAAATCATTATATATACTCCCGTTTGGTCTGACCCCTACATCACGTAGATTTCCTCTCTTTTACGTTTCGAGCCTGTTTCTATTTTAGATCTAAATCGCTATGACTTCCCCAATAGCTCCCAAGGACAAGATCATCGAGAAGGTCATCAATCCCTACCTCACGGGAGTGCTGCAACACCCTCAATCTATCGAGATGCGTGAGGGGATGTTGCACATCCGTGATGTTGAGGGGCCCAAGAAGACCGGAAGCGTGGAGACGAGGCTCGAAGCAATGGAGCAACAAGTCTTCAAGTGCCAAGGGATGGTGGAGCGTGGACTCAACGCCAACCACATGATGATCACGGAGTTCACCAACAGGCACAGGATTGATGCCAATGACATTGGGAAGCACCTCTCCAGGCTCTATGACAGGATTGATCAACTCCAGGCCCAGATCTATGACCTCTAGAACCAAAACTGTGAGTATGAGTATAGATTTAAATCAATACGGTTGGCTGCGGATTTGAGGATTCCGGAGACTCGTTCATCTTTCCATGATGGAGCACCTATGCCTTGGAAGACGGAGGATCAAGCCCATGTTGCAACAACTCCTCCACCATCACCACCAAAGGAAGACAACTGAGCATTGGTATGGGCAATCCCCTTGGCTTGTGCCAAGCTAGGGGGAGTTTCCCCGGTATCGTATCACCATCACATTTTTTGCCTTTACCTTTATTTTAGTTTTCCTTTTCAGTTTTCTCTTTTTCAACTAGATTAAAAGTTTTAGTGTTTTAGTATTGAGTTTTGCTTTGTGTCACCCACAATGTATTCGAGCTCGTGAGCCATATAATAAAGAGTGTCTTAGTTGAAGGGATTTGCCTCTTGCCATGATCAAAAGAGTGAGAATAGAACAAAAGTATGAAAGATCATGTAATGATCTTATGGGAAGTGATGGCTTCACATATAAAAAGAATGAGGATTGAAACTTGTTGAGGGTAGGCAGATGTAGACCTTGGTCATGGTTGCAATTAATAGGAAGTGATAAAGAAGGAGAGGTTCACATATAAACATATCATCTCTGACACCATCTATGATTGTGAACACTCACTAAACTATTGCATGCCTAGAAGTAGATGTTCGACAAGGAAGACAACATAATAAGTTGTGTTTGCTGGGATCCGAACAATGTTATATGATTAGAGATCCCTTAGCATGTGACAGTTGCTTCCACCTCACATTAGACAAACCTCCCGCACCAAGTAGAGATACTACTTGTGCATCCATAAACCTTCAAACCAGTTTTGCCATGAGTGTCCACGATACCTACCTATGGATTGAATAAGATCCCTCAACTAAGTTTTCATCGGTGCAAGCAATAAAAATTGCTCTCTAATATGTATGATCTATTAGTGTATGGAAAATAAGCTTTGTACGAACCTGTGATGAGGAAGACATAAAAGCGACAGACTGCATAATAAAGTTCTTTATCACAGGAGGCAATATAAAGTGACGTTCCTCCGCACTAAGAGGACACACATCCAAATCTCAAAAGCGCATGACAACCTCTGCTTCCCTCTGCGAAGGGCCTATCTTGTACCTTTACTTTTTGCCCTTGAAAGAGTCATGGTGATCTTCACCAATTCCTTATTTCGCCTTTATCTTGGTTAACGTAATATGCTTGGGAAAGATCTATATTCATATGTCAACTTGGAAGTAAGTATTCATGAATTATTATTGTTGACATTACCCTTGAGGTAAGCAGTTGGGAGGCAAAACTATAAGCCCCTATCTTTCTTTCAGTCCAGCTGAAACTTTGATGTCATGAGTACCACGTGAGTTGTAGTAATTGTAGGGAACGAAAGAATGATTGAGTGTGTGGATTTGCTTTACAAGCTCTTATTTGACTCTTTCTGATGCTGTGATAAATTGCAATTGCTTCAATGACTAAAGGCTATCGGTTGTTACTTGTCGGTAAGGTTCTTGATCCATGCTTTACTTTGTGAAGGAATTATCACTTTAGCATGAGAGATTATATGTTGGTATTGCTGTTCTGAGCTTGATCATGATGCATGCATGTTCGTATCTTGTTTTGTCGACACCTCTCTCCCTAAACATGTGGACATATTGATTGAGCTAGGTTTTCGCTTGAGGACAAGCGAGGTCTAAGCTTGGGGGAGTTGATATGTCCATTTTGCATCATGTTTTCATGTTGATATTTATTGCTTCTTGGGCTGTTATTTCACTTCACGGTACAATTGTTATTCCTTTTCTCTCTTATTTTGCAAGGTTTACATGAAGAGGGAGAATGCCGGCAGCTGGAATTTTGGCCTGAAAGTGGAGCAAAGTTGAGATACCTATTCTGCACAACTCCAAATGCCGTAAAAATGAACAATGATTTTTTCCGGATTTATAAAAAATACTGGGCCGAAGAAGCCCCTGGGGATGGCCACAAGCCTGCACGGCGCGGCCACCCCCCAGGCCGCGCCAT